>NW_021703774.1:113560363-113881817 GCF_005190385.1 Monodon monoceros
GTGTGTGTGTGTGTGTGTGTGTGTGTGTGTGTGTGTGTGTGTGTGTGATATTGGGTTGACTTGACCCCCTATTTTTCTCTCTTAGAAACTTTCATCCCATTCATCCACATAATTGTCTTTGGAGCTGCTCTGTTCTTTTATGCCCCTGACCCTCTGGTTAAATGCCCCTAGGTATGCACTTAACCCAGGTGAAGACAATATGCCCATTATTTGGGATTTTTTAAACTAGGAACTCTGCTCTTAGAGTTGTAAGATGGAAAATTTAAGAAATGAATGAAAAAGAGATCATAATACCAGGGAAAAAAGCTAAAGCCTTTGCCTAAGATTTTGTCTGAAGAATAGAGAGGGATCCTCAGAAATATTCAGGGACAGTAATAAGAGAGAATAAAATTGGTTTCTGCTTACCCCCTACCAAATTCAGTTTGTTCATCAAATTAGGAACCACAGTTTCATTAGGTTTCTGTCACTTATAACCAAAAACATAAAGCCTCAGTTTAAATCAGGGTTTCTCAACAGTTGCACTAACAACGTTTTGGACTCTCCTGTCATGTTAATGCAAAGGAATGTGACTCTTTTTTCCTCCAGTCCTCTTCAAGGATATTGCCAAATATCTACCGGGGGCTAATATCCACTGTCCCTAGTTGAGAGACAGCAAATATTTGAGTTCTGCAATGCTGATCTCTGAGAATATTGTGAACAAGACAGAAATACTTACAGTTCAGAGAAGATAGGCAAAAAATTAGGTGCACACAAAAATCTTAAAATAATTCAAATTCATAATAAATTCTCTGAAAGAAACAAACAGGGTACTGAAATGAGAAATAATGGGGTGAAGAGTGCTACTTTAATTAATTAATTTGTTTGTTTAAGAGTGCTACTTTATTATTTTTAAAATAAATTTATTTATTTTTGGCTGCATTGGGTCTTCGTTGCTGTGCATGGGATTTCTCTAGTTGTGGTGAGCAGGGGCTACTCTTCGTTGCAGTGAGCGGGCTTCTCATTGCGGTGGCTTCTCTTGTTGCGGAGCATGGCTCTAGGCATGTGGGCTTCAGTAGTCGTGGCACGCGGGCTCAGTAGTTGTGGCACATGGGCTTAGTTGCTCTGTGGCATGTGGGGTCTTCCCGGACCAGGGCTCGAACCCATGTCCCGTGCATTGGCAGTCAGATTCTTAACCACTGCACCGCCAGGGAAGTCCAAGAGTGCTACTTTAAGCAGGGAATATCTAGGTAGGAATTAGGTAAATGAGGGATAGGAGTTTGGTATCAGGTCAAAGTATATCTGACAAAAGTGTGTCTGAGGGAACAGCATTTGTGAAGGCTTATTCAGTCTCAATTACATGAGCATTGAAATGTATGTTTTGTGCTTTGCTATTTTACTTGCCCTTAGTTGCAAAAAAGGAGAAAGTATTTGCTTTGATATTCTTTTCCTGCCCTGCCCCATCCCGGTCATCAGCCCCATTTGGAGAACCTTCACTACCTGGCCTGATGCACAGCTCCAGGACATACAGTTCACATCATATTGGACACAAATGGCACCTCCAGAGTTCTATACCAGAATTAGTGTGATTCAGCTGGGTGTTCACACTATGGAATCTATAATCTCTCCTCTCTGAGAGGGGAGTTGATAGATTTCCCAATGATAGCATCCTTCCTTACAGCCTACTGTTGAGGTATTATTTGAAGAAAAGTAAGGGATTAAGGATTCTAGATAAAGGGATAAAAGGATAAATGTAAACCATGAGTTCGCAGGGAGGGTGGAAATCCATGAACGCTAAAAGTGGGAGAGAGATTGCATTGTCAGAGTGCATTTGCTTCATTTATAAGGACAGATCCACAGCAAGGATTTGACCTGGTGTCCACATGAGAGGCACTTGCCTGCTGTCATCTAGGCAATGAGCCACACCTGCCTTGAACAGTCACATCATTTGTCTTCCCTTTGCCTTAGGACCCCTGAAGGACAGGTAAGCCAAAGAGGATGTTGGTTATCAAGCAGGTTGGTGGGGAGACTTTGGGGTTGAGCTAAATTTGCTCACACTCTGCGGTAACCTAACATGCCTGATACATTTTCCATGCAGGAATTTCTGGAGCAATGACTTTTGCCTTTTGTCTATTTAATTGTCTTATTGATTCATGGAAACACACACACACACACACACACATATATATATATACACACACACACATACACACACACACATATATGCACACATATATACACACATTTATATATGAGCTCTTTATTACTTATATTGGGTTGGCCAAAACGTTTGTTTGGTTCTCCTCCGTAAGATGGCTCTGGTAGTGCTTAGGTGTCTTTAACTTCATTCGAGACAATTTTGTTAGATTGTATGTGACAGCTGCCATATCAGCATGCATTAAAAAAAAAAAAATTGGGCTTCCCTGGGCGCAGTGGTTGAGAGTCCGCCTGCCGATGGGGGGGGACACGGGTTCGTGCCCCGGTCTGGAAGATCCCACGTGCCGCGGAGCGGCTGGGCCCGTGAGCCATGGCCGCTGAGCCTGCGCGTCCAGAGCCTGTGTTCCGCAACGGGAGAGGCCACAACAGTGAGAGGCCCGCGTACCGCAGAAAGAAAAAAAACTTATCAAAACTGGTGAATTTTTCTGTAGCCATTTTAATACGGAAGATGGAAGAAAAAAAGCAACATTTTTGGCATATTATGCTTTATTATTTCAAGAAAGGTAAAATCGCAACCGAAACGCAAAAAAAGATTTGTGCAGTGTATGGAGAAGGTGCTGTAACTGATCGAACGTGTCAGAAGTGGTTTGCGAAGTTTTGTGATGGAGATTTCTCGCTGGATGATGCTCCACGGTCGGGTAGACAAGTTGAAGTTGATAGCGATCACATTGAGACATTAATTGAGAACAATCAATGTTATACCACACAGGAGAGAGCAGACATACTCAAAATATCCAAATCAAGGGTTGAAAATCATTTGCACCAGCTTGGTTATGTGAATTGCTTTGATGTTTGGGTTTCACATAAGTTAAGCAAAAAAACCCTTCTTGACCACATTTCTGCATGAGATTCTCTACTTAAATGTAATGAAAACGTTCCATTTTTGAAAGAAATTGTGACGGGCGATGAAAAGTGGACACTGTACGATAACGTGGAATGGAAGAGATCGTGGGGCAAGAGAAGTAAAACACCACCAACCACACCAAAGGCCGGTCTTCATCCAAAGAAGGTGATGCTGTGTATATGTTGGGATTGGAAGGGAGTTTATTATGAGCTCCTTCCTGAAAACCAGACGATTAATTCCGACAAGTACTGCTCCCAATTAGACCAATTGAAAGCAGCACTCAACGAAAAGCGTCCGGAAAGAGTCAACAGAAAACGCATAATCTTCCATCAGGATAATGCAAGACTGCATGTTTCTTTGATGACCAGGCAAAAGCTGTTACAGCTTGGCTGGGAAGTTCTGATTCATCCACCGTATTCACCAGACATTGCACTTTCAGATTTCCATTTATTTTGGTCTTTACAAAATTCTCTTAATGGAAAAAATTTCAGTTCCCTGGAAGACTGTAAAAGACACCTGGAACAGTTCTTTGCTCAAAAAGATAAAAAGTTTTGGGAAGATGGAATCATGAAGTTGCCTGAAAAATGGCAGAAGGTAGTGGAATAAAACGGTGAATATGTTGTTCAATAAAGTTCATGGTGAAAATGAAAAATGTGTTTTTTATTTTTAACTTAAAAACTGAAGGAACTTTTTGGCCAACCCAATACATATTTAAAATATCTTCTATTTGCTGGCTTGATTTTTCATCTCTTAATGGTGTCTTTTGATGCAGAGATGAGTTTTTTATAGGTGACACAATTTTTGGCAGGAATATTACTAAATAAGGGAAACAGTTTCAAACTTCCTTTTTCAAAATGCTCTCTTCATTGTACAAGTTTCTTTCCAAAAGCAGTTCTCACTCATTTTTGAAACACGACTTTTACTTTGGGGCCATAGGATAAATGTATATATTAAAAAAAATTTTTTTATTAGCATATCGTTGACAGCTACTTGTCATCACAGCAAAGGTCAGAAAATTTAAAACACTTGTCTTTTTTCAAATAAACCTATAAAACTCTCCTTTAAGTCAGATAGTACTTCACTACAAGACATCAGGGAACAAATGATTTTCATGATCATTCTCTTATGTCTTTACAGAGGAGTATAAACATTTAAAAACATTTAGAAATTTGATTTTTTAAAAATAAAAATTAACCACATTGCTGACATACTGAAGCATGTAAACTGCAATATTTTGAAATATGCTGACCAGCAGTGAACCCAGGACATGTTGTGGTGCAAACTGAGGCCTTGGTGTCAATCCCTATATAGGATGCTGGCAAAACTTCATTTCTTCTATTTTTACCATATGAATAGAATTGAAAGCTCTCATATTCTCTATTTGTTTCTGATGGAGATTGAGCCTCTTACATAATGCTTGAGTACAAGCTCCCATTTGGGAGGCCAAAAAGATAGAGGTAAACAGACATGTTGAAACTGACAATTTGAACTAATTAATATTAATTTAACTATTTTTATTATTTGCATATCAATCAATTGAACGGATTTTAACAGATCCATAAATTACAATGCAGATCTCTTCAAATGCTCTAGTCACTAAGCAGATACTAAAATTTCAATAAATATTTGATATGATCTTGATTTTGGCTTAAGGGAAAATGGGAGAGATGAATTTCTACTTTGTAGATGTGGAAAAAGAAACACAATGACTTTCAGATAGTCTATGTCCTAAGACGTTGGGAGAAGAAAGAGGAGAGGAAGGGAAAAGGGTTGAATTGAATTAAGTAGTCTAATTTTTCTTTGCACAAGGCCGGAAACCTGAGGCCCTTCAGTGGACAGCCTTAACACAAATTCTGTAATGCATAGAGACAGACCTGCTAATGGTCGTAGTGTGACTGCAGAAGAGGGGAAGAACACGTGTAGAAACGAAAAGTGCCCCAGATCTAAAACTGCTCTGCACGTACGGTCCCTGTGCCGCTAGCTACCTTGGAAGTCCCAGCGGTGAGAGCAGCTTGGGTCTCCACACCTGGAGCCGGCCTCCGCGGCCACGCCCCAGAGGCGGGACGAGCTTTCCTCGCAGCCCCGCCCCTGCCCGCCCTCCTCGCCCTCCTGCGACGCCCTAGAAGCCGGTGGCTGTCGCGAAAACACCGGAAGGAGCTGGAGCCGTTGCGGGAAGTGGCCGGGAGGCTGGTATCCCGCAGGCTGAGCTGCGGGTCCGTTTTCCGGCCATCCAGAAGCGACGCCGCCCCCTCCTAGGCCAGGGGAAGAAAAGAGGAGCTGGTGGGAGGTGCGGCCGCAGGCCACCGTCGGCCGCGCTGGCGGGGCCCGTGGGGAAGGCCGTGGAGGTGAGCGCGTAGCTGTTGGGAGGGGCGCGGGGTCGAAGTGCGCCTCGCCTGCAGCTAGGGATCGGTCTGTGTTTTCGCTCCCGCGCGCCGGGGCTGTGGCTGCTGCAGCGGCCTCTTTTTCTTGGTTCGGGGTGGTGGTGGGTGCGCGGGTGGGTAGAAGGCCTAGGCCCCTCCGGTGCTCTTCGCTGCAGGGATGATTGGTGGCCTCCCCAGTAGGGGCGGTGGAGGATGCGAGTCAGTCGTAGATTTGAGGAAGGGTCCCCAGGGGGCGCTCCCCTGGGAAGCGGGAGGAAGGAGGGGTGAGAAGAGTCCCGAAGCGGGCCTCCTCTCTTTTCCTCGGTCTCCGCATGACGGCTTATCAGCCCAGCACGGTGGGCGCAGGCGACTGAAAGCCCCGCAGTGCGCTGGCTCCTGGGTTCTGGTTTCGCTTTGCGGCGTAGTTGGGGTGATCGGACCCATTCGTGCAGCCCCAGGGGTCCCGTTATTAATTGTTGTCAGCAGGAAAACCTAGGCGTCATCGTCACCGAAATTTTTCTTAGACGAATATTTAATCCTTACTGTTTCACCGGTTACTCCTTGCGGTCTGTCCATCCGCAGCTTTTGTTTGAGTCAGTTTCCATGGTGTGTGGTTTCCCAGACCGTTACTCTTACATATTTTACCTACTACAAAATGCTCTTCATTTGAATATTTACAGGGTGCAAATTGAGCTGTTGGATGACTATGGGTGTTTTGCACTCAAGTATTTTTAGGGTTTACGTCTCATATAATCAGTATAAGGCCGGGAAAATTGGGCCAGAGGGGAAAACGCTGGCAGGAGCATAGGCTCTAAACTTACGATAAGGATCTCTAGACTTATTGCTTATTAGATGTATAGAATAGTAGAATTTTTTAGTTTAATCAGATTATTTTTCTTTTAAGGAAAACTTGTTTCAAAAAATAATGAGGGTGTTCTAGTTCCACTTCTGGTTGAGACAATTGTATCATTTGGAAAGGTCTGACCAAAGCAGATAATAAGCTATTTGATTTGAACCTAATACGAATATTGTTAGTGAATTCATGCTATTAATATAAACATGGGGAAAAGTAGGAATCTTATTGAAAGACAGTGCTAATTTTAAGGAAGAGTAATAGTAATAAGTTATACTACACCGGGGGCTTTATGTTATTTAATTTACTTTGGCAGGATTAAAAAAAAAAGGACAGTACAAAAGTATTGCAGGAATAAACTATTTGACCTCTTGCCATATGCAAGAGGGATAGTCTACTTAAGATTGCTTCTTATTTTTGATCTGGTTTATAGCCAGCTTTCATTTTTTTGTCTTGAGCTCTTTATAACTTACGCCTTTATAACCTATTTGTAAAAAATAACTGTGCATTTAATGACGTTAGATTGTAGTAAATAGATTATTTTAATCGTTTGAAATTCAGAGTTAAGGAGATAATTTTTACATTTATTTATTGTTAGAATTTTCAGTGACCTTTCACATATACAATCTTATTTGATCCTCATGCCAGTCCTCTGAGTTAGAAATGCCAAGAAGTAAAGTCTTTTCCCATGACAGAAGCATTTCGAGATTGTGTAAGGATCAGAATTTCCCTAAAGCCTGAAATAATCTTGAAGTAACCTTTGATATAAATTGGAATTCAGCTAAGTATTGGAACACTGTGAAGTATAACATGGGACAGACTCTGGACTCTTTGCAAGGAAATGAAGTACATAAATGGTGAAAGATTTTTGGTGAGAAACATGAAATGTAGTCATTTCCCAAAAATAAAGGAATAAGTAACAGCTTTCTTTAGTGTTGTTTTTAAACTTTTTTTTTAAGTCTGCATGTGATTTCAGGAGCATTTTGATAAATAGGTTAGTCCCAAAGAGTCTGAGATAAGCTCAGTTTGTCTATAAAAAGGAGCATGAATTTTGTACTAATACTTAAGAATGCATATATAAAAATAAATGTTCTTTTCAAAAGTTACTCTAGAAGCCTATGTAGGTCAATATCTATGGGTCTATCAGGGAAAGAAAGCCCTTTGGAAAATAAAAAGAATGGAACATGGTTTCTACCCTTAAAGAATTTAAAGTCAGGCTTGTAGTCAAGTAGGGTAGGTTTTTACAGAACTGTGGTAAAATGTCTTATGACTATTACAATCAGGAATTTAGGTGAGGGAGACATTACTTGTGATTGAATCTTGATAGAGATGATATTTGAGATGAGTGAGCTTTGCAAGGTTTTCAACAGGTGAATATTGGAGGACATTTCTAAAAACAATAGATTATTGTGTTCCTGGAAAGGTACAACTTATATTTGAGAAAGGATCAGTACAACAATTTGGCTGATAATAAGTTATGATTTATCTAAGTTAGAAATAGGAGATGAAAAAGACAAATTACGAAGGGCTTCATTGAAAATGTTTGGTTAGAAGAGGTATGTGATCCATATGAATGCAGAATGAGCTGTAATTGGGAGATGATTGAGACCAAGAGAACACTTGGGCAGCTTTAGGTTAAGCAAGATCTTGATAGTGTCACTTTTTTTTTTTTTTGCAGTACGCGGGCCTCTCACTGTTGTGGCCTCTCCCGTTGCGGAGCACAAGCTCCGGACGCGCAGGCTCAGCGGCCATGGCTCACGGGCCCAGCCGCTCCGCGGCATGTAGGATCCTCCTGGACCAGGGCATGAACTCATGTCCCCTGCGTCAGCAGGCGGACTCACAGCCGCTGCGCCACCAGGGAAGCCCCGATAGTGTCACTTTTGTGGCCCTTGTAGTTTCTCCAAAGTGCTATCTTGTAAGCAGACCTTGAGATAACATGGGTGCAGGTGAGATGCCAGGGAGCACAAGTGAGGGAGTGGGTAAAGAGTCAGGAAAGGGAAAAAAAGCCAGTGATGGGCAACTGGGGGTTAATCCTGTGGAGATTTTTGTAGAGCTGCCTTAGAATTGTCCTACTAACTGAAGGGTAGATGGGGAGTTTTTCCACCTACTCCAGTCCTCACTGATGGAGATTGTTCTTGAAATGTTTCGAGCACTTCCCATTGTCTTAGCTAGGGTTGGGCAGGCTCCTGTTGGTGGAGGTGGGAAGCTGTCAGGATACTATCTGTACCAGCTGCAAGGTGAGCTGAAGGGATGGGGGCTGGATGTCAACTGTGTCTGTTAATAGGCATTCTTATTAAATAATCAAGATGTGAAATAAAAGCCTCAATTTAGGTGGAGATCTAGAAGAAATGTGAGTTGAGAAGTGATGGATAAAAGAAGCAAGCAGTAGAATTTGTTAACTGGTAGAATATAGAAAATGAGGAGGGATGCTAAAATGGCACTGAGGTTTGAGAGTTATGTAACTTGTGATTGAGGAGGGTTGACATAAGGTCACTGACATTCAAATTAGTTATTTCAGGAGAATAAAGGAATTACAGTGTGTTGAAGAGTGTTGATAAAGTAGAGTGTAGGTGACCAGTCATTCAAAAGGGAAAGTAGGGTGGAGATTTGAACAGTGCTGCCACCCCTACTAGATACAGTGTCTGACCCATACTTGATTGAGCCTTTGTTAAATTAGCCTCTAAATGCCTGGGGCTAGCGCGTCCTGAAATATGGTAGTATGGTGAAAATAGGAGAATGAATGTGACATAGAATAAGAAGATTTCTTACATTTTTTAACTATTTATAAAATCCTGAAGGAGGAATTGCTAATATTTTTAGTAGAGGCATTATTTAGATGAATAAATTCTGATTCTTTTTTATAATCAGCAATATTCTGGTAAAGAAAAAAATTGACAAAATTTCTTAGAGTGGTTCTCATTTGAATATGGTGGTTGCAATTGTTTTTCCATGATTCTACATGTTCTACTTAAGTAGTTTTAATGACTGTCCCATAATGTTGATATTCTGTTAATTTAATTACCCCTCCATCTTGCTCAGAAGTGACTTAGGGTGAAAATTACCATCAGCTGGTTTGTGCTTCTATTAGAACTCTGTTATATTCATTGATTCTTGTTCTCCATTTCTCTTCCTCTTGCTTCCTCCCTCTTCTCTCTTCCCCCCTGCCTAGTGTTTGTCACAGTTATTTATACTAGATAAGGCTACAGTTGACTATACTTTGCTGTTATTGGACAGATTTTTTTTCTTTGTAGGAAATGCTGATTAATGTTTACAAATCTTGATTAAGGAATTTTATTTAAAGCGAGGTTGCCAGGTTGGAGCTATGCTTTTGGGTGGTTTATTGTGGCAGTGTTAAGAATAGGTTCTAGAATAGCTAGATTGCAGGTAGAGCAATCAATTAGGAGATTATATAGTTCTCTTAATAGACTCAGTAAGCCTCTCATTAATTAGACTGTTAAGGGTCAAAGGACAGATGTTTTTAAGAAAAGGGAAATTAGAAGATTAGTACTAAATTTCTTTTTCTTTGTTATGGTTTGAACGAAAATTAAGAACGATTGGGGAAGAGTTATAGGACTGTGAGATCTGTGTATAGATTTTAAGGAGTTTGTGTTTGCTAGAATATTTGTTTAAAGGACAAGAAACACAGTTCTTAAAAGTGCTCATCAGGGAACTTCCCTGGTGGCACATTGTTTAAGAACCTGCTTGCCAATGCAGGGGACACGGGATTAAGCCCTGGTCGGGGAAGCTCACATGCCGCGGAGCAACTAAGCCTGTGCACCACAACCACTGAGCCCGTGTGCCACAACTACTGAAGCCTGCGCGCCTAGAGCCCATGATCCGCAACAAAAGAAGCCACCGCAATGAGAAGGCCGTGTACCACAACGAAGAGTATCTCCTGCTCGCCGAAAGTAGAGAAAGCCCGCGCATAGCAACGAAGACCCAACACAGCCATAAATAAATAAATAAATTTAAAAATAAAACAGCGCTCATCAGGGGACTTCCCTGGTGGTGCAGTGGATAAGACTCCACGTCTTATCCACTGGGGGCCTGGGTTCCATCCCTGGTAAGGGAACTAGATCCCACATGTGTGCTGCAACTAAGAGTTCGCATGCCACAACTAAGGAGCCCATGAGCCACAACTTAAGACCCGGCACAACCAAACAAATAAATATATTTTTTTAAAAAGTGCTCATCAGCATATTTTATAGATTAAAAGTCTCCACGGACTCTTATTATGAATTGATTTAGAATAAAATAAACTTTTCTGCCTATTGTACTCTTTGCTGATATTAATACTTCTATTGTCAATGTTTTTGGCTTGCTTTTGTTGTATAGTAATTTTCTTCTATGGTAAATATGGAAAAATAAGCTGTAAGGTTATTTTAATGTTGTATTTTTACAATTAAAATAATTTTGAAACCTAGTATTTAAAATAGTACAGTTGGGCTTCCCTGGTGGCGCAGTGGTTAAGAATCCACCTGCCAGTGCAGGGGACACGGGTTCAAGCTCTGGTCCCGGAAGATCCCACATGCTGCGGAGCAACTAAGCCTGTGCGCCACAGCTACTGAGCCTGCGCTCTAGAGCCTGCGAACTGCAACTACTGAGTCCACATGCCACAACTACTGAAGCCTGCCCACCTAGAGCCCATGTTCCGCAACAAGAGAAGGCACCGCAATGAGAAGCACGTGCACTGCAACGAAGAGCAGCCCCCACTTGCCTCAACTAGAATAAAGCCGCACACAGCAACAAAGACCCAACACAGCTAAAAATAATAAATAAAATTAAAAATAAAATAAAATAGTACAGTTGGGGGCTTCCAGGGTGGTGTAGTGGTTAAGAATCCTCCTACCAATGCAGGGGACATGGGTTTGATCCTTGGTCCGGGAAGATCCCACGTGCCCCGGAACAACCAAGCCCGTGCACCACAACTGCTGAGCCTTGCGCTCTAGCGCCTGCGAGCCACAACTACTGAAGCCCACGCGCCTAGAGCCCGTGCTCCACAACAAGAGAAGCCACCACAATGAGAAGCCCGCGCACTGCAACAAAGAGTAGCCCCCGCTCGCTGCAACTAGAGAAATCCCAGGCAGAACAACAAAGACCCAATGCAGCCAAAAATAAATAATTATTTTTAAAAAAACAGTTTAAAAAAGTAAAAGATAAAATAGTACAGTTGGACTAGTCAGATTAGTTGTAGTAATGGAACAGTTGTATAGGTTGAAACTACTGACAGACAAATCAGTTTTTCTGCAGTCAGAGAATCTTAGAATTGACTTTAGGGCAAAATGCTGTCCTTTGAAACACCTGACAGTTGGTCTTCCAGCCTCTGTGTGTAACAATGATGGGGAACATCCTACTTCCCAAGGTTGCACCTTCCATTTTTATATAACTCTAATTGTTGAAAATCTTCACCATTGACTGGAGTTGCTATTTCTAAATTTCTCAAGTTACGTAAAAAAGAAAAGATCTCTCTTACTTTGGTCATAATGTCCAAATAATTGGAATGCATGTATCAAGTCCTCCAACTTTTTTTTTTTTTTGGCTGCTTGGAGCGACTTACGGGATTGTAGTCCCCCAGCCAGGGCCTGGGCAGTGAAAGTGCTGAGTCCTAACCACTGGACCGCCAGGGAACTCCCCTCAAGTCCTCCAACTTTTGCCTTCTGCTGTCTAAACATAACATCCATGCTTTCAATTTTTGCTCATAATAGTTAACATTTATTGAGTGCTTACTCTCACTCTGTTCGAAGTAATGTATATATGTTAACAAATGTGTTATATAACACCCCCCCAACTTCACGAGGTAGATTTTTGTAATTATCTCAATTTTATAGATGAGGGAACTGAGGCACAGAGAAGTGACTTAACCCTGGTCACAAACCTAGGACATAGTGGAGCTTGGATTTGAACCCAGGTAGCCTTGCTCCAGAAACTTTACTTTTAGCCATAGTGTTGTCTTTATGAGGATACAGTTTTCAAATTATTTAAGACTGTCTATGGAAGGCATTTGTATTCTGTAGCTTTTAACGTTCTTCATAAATAAAACGTTCACTAAACAATCTATTTAGTTTATGAGTACAATAAGACTGGCTTCTCTTTTTATTGTGAAACCTATTCTGTTGATAAATTGAGTGAGAACTGCACTGTTGTTTCCTTCGTCTTTTAGCATCTAGAATCTAAATACCTGAAACCATTTTTTTGGCCTTACTTTAGACAGTAGACTCTTTTTTTTTTAATTAATTAATTTATTTATTTATTTTTGGGTGTGTTGGGTCTTCGTTTCTGTGCGAGGGCTTTCTCTAGTTGCGGTGAGCAGGGGCCACTCTTCATCGCGGTACGTGGGCCTCTCACTATCGCGGCGTCTCTTGTTGTGGAGCACAGGCTCCAGATGCTCAGGCTCAGTAGTTGTGGCTCACGGGCCCAGTCGTTCCGCGGCATGTGGGAACCTCCCAGACCAGGGCTCGAATCCGTGTGCCCTGCATTGGCAGGCAGATTCTCAACCCCTGTGCCACCAGGGAAGCCCCTGACAGGAGACTCTTTGAATGCCAATATAGAATACTATATCCATCCTTGTTAATCTTAGCTCATTTTTCTAAATAAAATGTCATTTCTTTAATTATTTTTATAATTTTATAATTAGATTTAACTAGCCTGTCTTCTGTGTCTTTATCCAGATTTTTGTTAAGAATTTTGAACAGTTCTGCCATCTGCTAATACAGAGTTTCTTCTGGATTCATATTAATCTTCTGTGTAACTAATAAATTAGCAACCAGTTCTCATGACAAATTTTTTTGTCACAGTCGCTTGATTCTGATTCTTTATAAATAGCTTTACTTTTTGGGATAGACTAGATAATGGAATACAGGCAGTTTTTCAATATTAAAAGGTTCTCCTTAGGTTACCAACTATGTCTTGATGTGTAACAAATATTAATAACACTGGTCCCTATGCTTTTCCTGTATTAAAACTTGAATGTCTGCTATTCTTTTATTAGGATGACTGGGTCAGAATTTGGGGCCTGAAGATTAGGGGATTGTACTGCTAAAAAGTAATATCTTCCCCACCCCCTTAAAAGTAATATCTTCAGAAGCAGTTTTGAATCTACAGATGGGCACTTGAGCCCTTGCCAAAGCTGTACATCATACAGCATGATGCTGTCATTTCAACCTGGAAGATTTTTCAGTTGTTATTACCATCATTATTGCTGAGGAGATTTCAAATTGTCCAGATAGGGTAGATAGAGGGAAAAGTTGCCTGATAAAAGATTGCAAAGGTCAGGACAAATTGAGGTCAAATTATGGAAAGCCTTAATTTCCATGCACAGTTTGAATATCTTTTGCTCTCTAGTAATTCCCAACCTGTGATCCCCAAGCTTCCAGAGGAGTCTTAGAGTTTTGTAGATTAATAGTTTTGTAGATTTGTATATTTTGGAGATTAAACCCTTGTTGGTTTCTTCACTTGCATATATTTTCTTCCATTCTGAGGGTTGGCTTTTCGTTTTGTTTATGGTTTCCTTTGCTGTGCAAAAGCTTTTAAGTTTAATTAGATCCCATTTGTTTATTTTTGTTTTAATTTTCATTACTCTAGGAAGTGAATCAAAAAAGATCTTGTTGCAGTTTATGTCAAAGTGTGTTCTGCCTATGTTTTCCTATAAGAGTTTTATAGTGTCTGGCCTTACATTTAGGTCTTTGATCCATTTTAAGTTTATTTTTGTGTATGATGTTTGGGAGTGTTCTAATTTCATTCTTTTACATGTAGCTGTCCAGTTTTCCCGGCATCGCTTATTGAAGAGACTGTCTTTTCTCCATTGTATATTCTTGCCTCCTTTGTCATAGATTAGGTGACAATAGGTGCGTGGGTTTATCTCTGGGCTTTTTACCCTGTTCCATTGATCTGTATTTCTGTTTTTGTGCCAGTACCATACTCTCTCGATTACTGTAGCTTTGTAGTATAGTCTGAAGTCAGGGAGCCTGATTCCTCCAGTTCCGTTTTTCTTTCTCAAGATTGCTTTGGCCATTTGGGGTCTTTTGTGTTTCCATACAAATTGTAAAATGTTTTGTTCTAATTCTATGAAAAAATGCCATTGGTAATTTGATGGGGATTGCATTGAATCTGTAGATTGCTTTGGGTAGTATAGTCATTTTCACAGTACTGATTGTTCTGATCCAAGAACATGGTATATCTCTCCATCTGTTTGTTCATCTTTGATTTTTTTCATCAGTATCTTATAGTTTTCTTTTTTAAAAAATAAATTTATTTATTTTTATGTATTTGGCTGCGTCGGGCCTTAGTTCCAGTGTGCAGAATCTTTGTTACGGCATGTGGGATCTGTCGTTTCAGTGAGCAGGCTTCTCTCTAGTTGTGGTGTGCGGGCTCTTGAGCGTGGGGGCTCAGTAGTTGCGGCACACGGGCTCTCTAGTTGTGGTGCACAGGCTCCAGAGCATGCAGGCTTAGTTGCCCCGTGACATGTGTGATCTTACTTACGCGACCAGAGATCGAACCCGTGTCCCCTGCATTGGAAGGCGGATTCTTAACCAGTGGACCACCAGGGAAGTCCCAGTATCTTATAGCTTTCTGAGTACAGGTCTTTGGCCTCCTTAGGTAGGTTTATTCATAGGTGTTTTATTCTTTTTTTTGTGATGGTAAATGGGACTATTTCCTTAATTTCTCTTTCTGATCTTTTGTTGTTAGTGTATAGGAATGCAAGAGATTTCTGTGTATTAATTTTGTATCCTGCAACTTTACCAAATTCATTGATTAGCTCTAGTAGTTTTCTAGTAGCATCTTTAGGATTTTCTGTGTATAGTATCATGTTATCTGCAAATTAATTCTCATTAAGCTGTTTAAATACCAGAACATGAATAGCAGAATGGAGAGAACTAATCTTTCTGTAGTCCCCCTTTCTTCTTTGCTGTGAGGCAACATTCTGAGTACATAACCTTCAAAACTGTATTTTTTTCCTTTTACAGTGGATAGGTACATACAGATACAATGTGCTATTATGCATGTTTTGTTTTGGGGCTTTATGTTTTTTGAACATTGTTTTCTTATTTTTTTTGTTTTTTTTTATTTTAACTGAAGTATAGTTAATTTACAATGTTGTATTAGTTTCCGGTGTACAGCAAAGTGATTCTGTTGTACGTATATATATTTTTCACATTTTTTCCATTATAGTTTATCACAGGATAATTAAATATAGTTCCCTGTGCTATACAGTAGGACCTTGTTTACCTGTTTTATATATAGTAGTTTGTATCTGATAATCCCAAACTCCTAATGTATTCTTTCCTCAGGTTTTAAATTTTTACTTCAGTGGTATCATAGAGAATGTGTTATTTTGCATCTTCCTTTTTTCCATTCAACATTATGTCCTTTAGATCTATTCATGTTGATAAATTATCCATCCAGTTCACGAAGTTAAACTGATGTGTAGTGTTCAGTCATGAATATATATACATATATATATACGTATATATATGTATATGTATATATATATCCAACCTTGTATTGATGCACTTAAAACGTTTTACAGTCAAAAGTGAGATAATATACTGTCTAGAAAGCAGTGAGAAGAACATTTCCATCCCATTGGCAAACATTGGTATTAAGAAGAAAATGTATAGTTTAAATACTTTTATTATTAAGTAAATAAAACTAAGAGAATTCAGTTCCCATATTTAGGGATTAAGAAAATAAAACAGAAACCAAATAGGACATGGGGATTAAAGGTAAAACTGTAATTAATGGAATTGGAAACAACAAAACAAAAATAGTGGGAAGGATAAATCCCAAAGCTGGTTCTTTGCAAGGACTGATGAATTAGATAAACCTCATATAGAAGCGAAGAAAATGGAGTAAAAATATGCAATATTAGGAATGAGGAAGGAGATATCATAGATACCCAGGTATAGGAGAGGTTAACGGAATTTTATGCAAACCTTCTTGAGAATACTACATGTTATGCCATGATGCCAAAGTTGAAAGTCAAGATTAATGGATAATTTTTTTTTTTTTTTTTTTTTTGCGCTACGCGGGCCTCTCACTGTTGTGGCCTCTCCCGTTGCGGAGTACAGGCTCCGGACGCGCAGGCTCAGCGGCCATGGCTCATGGGCCCAGCCGCTCTGCGGCACGTGGGATCTTCCTGGACCGGGGCACGAACCCATGTCCCCTGCATCGGCAGGCTCAACCACTGCATCGGCAGACTCTCAACCACTGCGCCACCAGGGAAGCCCTAATGGATAATTTTATACCAAAGTATAAATTAATAAAATTGACCCAAGAAGCAGAAAAGTTGACCAGTTCTTGCTCAAGGATTGAAAAGGTCATTGAAGATCTGTCCTTGAAAGAGGCAGCATAACAGATGGTTTCACAGCTGACTTTTATTTAGTTTATAAACAACATATAGTTTTTTTAAAAAGCTGTATTGTATGTTATTAAAGATGCAAAGCTACTCAGTGCATTCTGTGAAGTACACATATTGGGTTGGCCAAAAAGTTCGTACGGGTTTCTCCATAAGATGTTACAAACTTTTTGGCCAGCCCGATACTTTTATCCCTGATTAAAAATGCTATCAAAAAAGGTCAATCTCACTTACATCTAGAAATGCAAAATTTCTAAATACAATATTAGCCAATAGAATCTAGATATGAAATAACGGACTAATAGTACATTTTGACCCAGTACGGTGTATTACATCAGTGCAAGGATCCTTAGTATCAAGTCTGTTAATATAATAGATAATATCAACAAATGAAACAAGGAGTCTAGGAAGCCATCAGTAGCTGCTGAAAAGACATTTTTAAAAAAAAAAAACATCTTTATTGGAGTATAATTGCTTTACAATGTTGTGTTAGTTTCTGCTGTATAACAAAGTGAATCACCTATATGCATATGTATATCCCCATATCTCCTCCCTCTTGAGTCTCCCTCCCACCCTCCTTATCCCACCCCTGTAGGTGGTCACATAGCACCAAGCTGATCTCCTTGTGCTATGCAGCTGCTTCCCACTAGGTATCTATTTTACATTTGGTAGTGTATATATGTCAGTGTTACTCTTTCACTTCATCCCACCTTCCCTTTCCCCATGTCCGCAAGTCCATTCTCCACATCTGTGTCTTTATTCCTGTCCTGCCCATAGGTTCATGAGAACCATTTTTTTTTTTTTTAAGATTCCATATATATGTGTTAGCATGTGGTATTTGTTTTTCTCTTTCTGGCTTACTTCAGTCTGTATGACAGACTCTAGGTCCATCCACTTCACTACAAGTAACTCAATTTCGTTTTTTTTTATGGCTGAGCAATATTCCATTGTATATATGTGCCACGTCTTCTTTATCCATTCATCTGTCTATGGACACTTAGGTTGCTTCCATGTCCTGGCTATTGTAAATAGTGCTACAGTGAACATTGTGTTACATGACTCTTTTTGAATTATGGTTTTCTCAGTGTATATGTTTGGGATTGTTGGGTTATGTAGTAGTTCTATTTTTAGTTTTCTAAGGAACCTCCATACTGTTCTTCATAGAGGCTGTGTCAATTTACATTCCCACCAACAGTGCAAGAGGGTTCCTTTTTCTCCACACCCTCTCCAGCATTTGTTTTTTGTAGACCTTGTGATAATGGCCATTCTGACCAGTGTGAGGTGATACCTCATTGTAGTTGTGATTTGCCTTTCTCTAATGATTAGTGATGTTGAGCATCTTTTTTTTTTTTTTTTTTCTGTACGCAGGCCTCTCACTGCCGTGGCCTCTCCTGTTGCGGAGCACAGGCTCCGGACGCGCAGGCTCAGCGGCCATGGCTCACAGGCCCAGGCGCTCCGTGGCATGTGGGATCTTCCCGGATGGGGGCACGAACCCGTGTCCCCCGCATCAGCAGGCAGACTCTCAACAACTGCGCCACCAGGGAAGCCCGAGCATCTTTTCATGTGTTTGTTGGCAATCTGTATACTTTTTTTGGAGAAATGTCTGTTTAGGTCTTCTGCCCATTTTTGAATTGGGTTTTTTGATACTAAGCTGAATGAGCTGCTTGTATATTTTGGAGATTAATCCTTTGTCAGTTGCTTCGTTTGCAAATATTTTGTCCCATTCTGAGGGTTGTCTTTTTGTCTTGTTTATGGTTTCCTTTGCTGTGCAAAACCTGTTAAGTTTCATTAGGTCCCATTTGTTTATTTCTGTTTTTATTTCCATTTCTCTAGGAGGTGGGTCAAAAAGGATCTTGCTGTGACTTATGTCAGAGAGTGTTCTGCCTGTGTTTTCCTCTAAGAATTGTAGTGTCTGGTCTTACATTTAGGTCTTTAATCCATTTTGTGTTTATTTTTGTGTATGGTGTTAGGAAGTGTTCTAGTTTCATTCTTTTACATGTAGCTGTCCAATTTGCCCAGCACCACTTATTGAAGGGACTGTCTTTTCCCCATTTTATACTCTTGCCTCCTTTATCAAAGATAAGGTGACCATATGTGCGTGGGTTTATCTCTGGGCTTTCTATTCTGTTCCATTGATCTATGTTTCTGTTTTTTGTGGCAGTACCATACTGTCTTGATTACTGTAGCTTTGTAGTATAGTCTGAAGTCAGGGAGCCTGATTCCTCCAGCTCTGTTATTCTTTCTCAAGATTGCTTTGGCTATTCGGGGTCTTTTGTGTTTCCATACAAATTGTGAAATTTTTTGTTCTAGTTCTGTGAAAAATGCCATTCGTAGTTTGATAGGGATTGCACTGAATCTGTAGATTGCTTTGGGTAGTCCAGTCACTTTTACAATGTTGATTCTTCCAATCCAAGGATGTGGTATATCTCTCCATTTGTTTGTATCATCTTTAATTTCTTTCATCAGCATCATAGTTTTCTGTGTACAGGTCTTTTGTCTCCTTAGGTAGGTTTATTCCTAGGTGTTTTAGTCTTTTTGTTGCAGTGGTAAATGGGAGTGTTTCCTTAATTTCTCTTTCAGATTTTTCATCATTAGTGTATAGGCATGCAAGAGACTTCTGTTCATTAATCTTGTATCCTGGTACTTTACCAGATTCATTGATTAGCTCTAGTAGTTTTCTGGTAGCATCTTTAGGATTTTCTATGTATAGTATCATGTCATCTGCAAACAGTGAAAGCTTTACTTCTTCTTTTCTCATTTGGATTCCTTTCATTTCGTTTTCTTCTCTGATTGCTGTGGGTAAAACTTCCAAAATAATGTTGGATAATAGTGGTGAGAGTGGGCAACTTTGTCTTGTTCCTGATCTTAGAGGAAATGGTTTCAGTTTTTCACCATTGAGAATGATGTTGGCTCTGGGTTTGTCATATATGGCCTTTATTATGTTGCGGTAAGTTCCCTCTATGCCTACTTTCTGGAGTGTTTTTATCATAAATGGGTGTTGAATTTTGTGGAAAGCTTTTTCCGCGTTTATTGAGATGATCATATGGTTTTTATTTTTCAGTTTGTTAGTATGGTGTATCACATTGTTTGATTTGCGTATATTGAAGAGTCCTTGCATTCCTGGAATAAACCCCACTTGATCATGGTGTATGATCCTTTTAATGTGTTGTTGGATTCTGTTTGCTAGTATTTTGTTGAGGATTTTTGCATTTATGTTCATCAGAGATATTGGCTTGCAGTTTTCTTTTTTTGTGACATCTTTGTCTGGTTTAGGTATCAGGGTGATGGTGGCCTCATAGAATGAGTTTGGGAGTGTTCCTCCCTCTGCTATATTTTGGAAGAGTTTGAGAAGGATAGGTGTTAGCTCTTCTCTAAATGTTTGATAGAATTCGCCTGTGAAGCCATCTGGCTCTGGGCTTTTGTTCG
Organism: Monodon monoceros; assembly: GCF_005190385.1. NCBI lineage: Eukaryota > Metazoa > Chordata > Mammalia > Artiodactyla > Monodontidae > Monodon > Monodon monoceros. The sequence continues at coordinate 113,580,394 of NW_021703774.1, forward strand.
TTGGAAGATTTTCAATCACAGTTTCAGTTTCAGTGCTTGTGATTCGTCTGTTTATATTTTCTGTTCCTTCTTGGTTCAGTCTCAGAAGGTTGTGCTTTTCTAAGAATTTGTCCATTTCTTCCAGGTTGTCCATTTTATTGGCATATAGTTGCTTGTAGCAATCTCTCATGATCCTTTGTATTTCCGCAGTGTCAATTGTTACTTCTCATTTTTCATTTCTAATTCTGTTGATTTGAGTCTTCTCCCTTTTTTTCTTGATGAGTCTGGCTAATGGCTTATCAATTTTGTTTATCTTCTCAAAGAACCAGATTTTAGTTTGATTGATCTTTGCTATTGTTTCCTTCATTTCTTTTTCATTTATTTCTGATCTGATCTTTATGATTTCTTTCGTTTTGCTAACTTTGGGGGGGTTTTGCTTCTTTTTTCTTTAACTGCTTTAGGTGTAAGTTTAGGTTGTTTATTTGAGATTTTTTTTGTTTCTTGAGGTAGGATTGTATTGCTTTTAACTTCTCTCTTAGAACTGCTTTTGCTGCATCCTATAGGTTTTGGGTCATCATTGTTTTCATTGTCATTTGTTTCTAGGTATTATTTGATTTCCTCTTTGATTTCCTCAGTGATCTCTTGGTTATTTAGTGACGTATTATTTAGACTCCATGTTTTTGTATTTTTTACAGTTGTTTTCCTGTAATTGATATCTATTCTCATAGTGTTGTGATCAGAAAAGATACTTGATATGATTTCAGGTTTCTAAAATTTACCAAGGCTTGATTTGTGACCCAAGATATGGTCTATCCTGGAGAATGTTCCATGCACAGTAGAGAAGAAAGTGTATTGTGTTGTTTTTGGATGGAATGTCCTACAAATATCAATTAAGTCCATCTTGTTTAATGTGTCATTTAAAGTTTTTGTTCCTTATTTATTTTCATTTTGGATGATCTGTGCATTGGTGAGTGTGGGATATTAAAAGTCCCCTACTATGATTGTGTTACTATTTCCTCTTTTATGGCTGTTAGCATTTGCCTTATGTATTGAGGTTCTCCTATATTGGGTGCATAAATATTTACAATTGTTATATCTTCTTGGATTGATCCCTTGATCATTTTGTAGTGTCCTTCATTGTCTCTTTTAATAGTCTTTATTTAAAGTCTATTTTGTCTGATACAAGAATTGCTACTCCAGCTTTCTTTTGATTTCCATTTGCATGGAATATCTTTTTCCATCCCCTAACTTTCAGTCTGTATGTGTCCCTAGGTCTGAAGTGGGTCTCTTTTAGACAGCAGATATATGGGTCTTGTTTTTGTATCTGTTCAGCCAGTATATGTGTTTTGCTTGGAGCATTTATCCATTTACATTTAATGTAATCATCAAAATGTATGTTCCTATTACCATTTTCTTCATTATTTTGGGTTTGTTTTTGTAGGTCTTTTCCTTCTCTTGTGTTTCCTTCCTAGAGAAGTTCCTTTAGCATTTGTTGTAAAGTTGGTTTGGTGGTGCTGAATTCTCTTTACTTTTGCTTATCTGTAAGCATTTTAATTTCTCCATTGAATTTGAATAAGATCCTTGCTGACTAGAGTATTCTTTGTTGTAGGTTTTTCCCTTTCATCACTTTGAATATGTCCTGCCACTCCCTTCTGGCTTGCAGAGTTTCTTCTGAAAGATCATCTGTTAACCTTATGGGTATTCCCTTTTATGTTATTTGCTGCTTTTCTCTTGCTGCTTTTAATATTTTTTTTTGTAGTTAATTTTTGATAGTTTGATTAATATGTGTCTCAGAGTGTCTCTCTTTGGGTTCATCCTGTATGGGACTCTCTGTGGTTCCTGCACTTGATTGACTATTTCCTTTCCCATGTTAGGGAAGTGTTCGACTATAATCTCTTCAGATATTTTCTCAGTCCCTTTCTTTTTCTCTTCTTCTTCTGGGACCCCTAAAATTGAATGTTGGTGCGTTTAATGTTGTCCCAGACGTCTCTGAGACTGTCCTCAATTCTTTTCATTCTTTTTTCTTTATTTTGCTCCCTAGTAGTTATTTCCACCATTTTATCTTCCAGGTCAGTTATCTGTTCTTCTGCCCTGTTATTCTGCTATTGATTCCTTCTACAGTATTTTTAATTTCAGTAATTGTGTTGTTAATCACTGTTTGTTTCCTCTTTAGTTCTTCTAGAACCTTGTTAAATATTTCTTGTGTTTTCTCCATTGTGTTTCCGAGATTTTGGATCATCTTTACTATCATTACTCTGAATTCTTTTTCAGGTAGGTTGCCTATTTCGTCTTCATTTATTTGGTCTTGTAGGTTTTTACCTTGCTCCTTCATCTGTAACATATATATATATATATATTTTTTTTAATTAAATTAAATTTATTTATTTATTTTTGGCTGTGTTGGGTCTTCGTTTCTGTGTGAGGGCTTTCTCTAGTTGCGGCGAGCAGGGGCCACTCTTCATCGCGGTGTGCGGGCCTCTCACTGTCGTGGCCTCTCTTGTTGTGGAGCACAAGCTCCAGACGCACAGGCTCAGTAGTTGTGGCTCACAGGCTTAGTTGCTCCATGGTATGTGGGATCTTCCCAGACCAGGGCTTGAACCCGTGTCCCCTGCATTGGCAGGCACATTCTCAACCACTGCACCACCAGGGAAGCCCTGTAACATATTTTTTTGTCGTTTCTTTTCTTCTTTCTTTTTTTTTTTTTTTTTTGATGGATGGATGGTGCTGTATTCCTGTCTTACTGGTTGTTTGGCCTGAGACATCCAGCAATAGAGTTTGGAGGCAGTTGGTTAGAGCTGGGTCTTGGTGCTGAGATGAGGACCTCTGGGGGGCCTCACTCTGGTTAATATTCCCTGGGGTCTGAAGTTCTCTGTTAGTCCAGTGAGTTTGACCTGGAACTCCCACCATGGGAGCTTGGTCCCGACCTCCAGCTTGGGAATTGAGATCCCGCAAGATGGTCGCTGGGGGTTCCTCCCGTCCCCTTAGGTCTCCGTGGTCCCCCACCAGTGCCTGGTAGGTGCCCTAATTGTGAGGAGATGTGAATTCCACGTCCTCCTAGTACACCATCTTGACTCCGCCGTGAAAAGACATTCGATAGAGTTCATTAATACCATTTCTAACTAATATAATAATATAAATCAACTATACTTCAGTTTTTAAAATTAATTTATTTTATTTTTGACTGCATCGGGTCTTTGTTTTTCTAGTGGCCAGCGGTGGCAACTCTTCATTGTGGTGCACGGGCTTTTCATTTCAGTGGCTTCTCTTGTTGCAGAGCACAGGCTCTAGGCACGTGGGCTTCAGTAGTTGCAGCACAGGGGTTCAGTAGTTGTGGCTCTCAGGTTCTAGAGCACAGGGTCTGTAGTTGTGGCGCATGGGCTTAGTTGCTCTATGGCATGTGGGATCTTCCTGGAGCAGGGGCTTGAAGCTGTGTCCCCTGCATTGGCAAGCAGATTCTTAACCAGTGTGCCACCAAGGAAGTCCCTGTACTTCAATTTAAAAGACCATTTCTGATTTTTAAAATGTAAGTACACTAAGAATGGAAAAAAATTATAGCAGATATCCTAAATGGCAAAACATTAATATAAGGACCCTGACATGGATGCTTACAGTCACCTTTATATTCAAGATTGCCTTTAGAGGTTCTAATGAATGCATTAAAACAGTAAAATTAAATAGCTGGTAGTAATATTGGAACAGAAGAGGTAAAATTATCAGGTTGTCTAGTGTACTTAGAGAGTAGACAAGGAAATGGAAATGGAACAGTGAAGGAAGTATGTTTTTACAGTTATCAAACTATTCTGTGTAGAATATTAGTCTCTGAATTAGATTAATATAATATGGGCATAGACAGATGAGTTTAAAAAAATAGAAAATCCAGAAATATTTTATGTGCCAATTTAATAAAGAATAAAGATAGGATTATAATTCAGTGGGAAATGTGTCTGCCCATCTGGAAGAAAATAAAATTGGATTCCTGTCTTAAGATAAACTCCAGATAGATTAAAAGCCTTGTTAAAAAAAAATTTAAGGGTATTCTACAGCTTTAGCTCTATAAATTAGGGTGAAGGAAACCTTAAGATTGGAAACTCAGATGCTATTATAGAATGAGATCTGTCTGATTTTATAAATGCAAACTTTTAATAATAAAGCATACCATAAGGAAGTTAACAATAGTTTTGGCACTAAGGTAGACATATAGACTAATGGAAAAGCATAGAGCCCAAAATAACGCATACATATAGTCATATTTTAAGAAAATCTATTATCAGCTTTACTGAGGTATAATTGACAAAAATATTTTTAGGCTTTTTTTTTTTTTTTTGCGGTACGCGGGCCTCTCACTGTTGTGGCCTCTCCTGTTGCGGAGCACAGGCTCTGGGCGCACAGGCTCAGTGGCCATGGCTCACGGGCCTAGCCGCTCCGCAGCATGTGGGATCTTTCTGGACCGGGGCACGAACCCGTGTCCCGTGCATCGGCAGGCGGACTCTCAACCATGGCGCCATCAGGGAAGCCCCTGACAAAAATTTTTATATATAAGGTGTACAATGTGGCAGTTTCATATAAACATACATTGGAAAGTAATTACCACAGTCAAGCTAGTTAGCATTCATTACCTCATGTAGTTACTTTAATTTTTTTTTCTTGTCATGCCCCCACCCCTTCCCCTTTGGCAACCACCTGTTCTCTGTGTTTATGTGTTCGTTTCTGTTTTGTTTTTTAGATTCCATGTATACGTATTTGTCTTTCTTATTTTGACTTATTTCACTTAGTATAATACCCTCTAGGTCAATCCATGTAGTCACAAATGGCAAGGTTTCATTCTTTTTTATGGCTGAGTAGTATTCCATTTTGTGTGTGTGTGTGTGTGTGTGTGTGTGTGTGTGTGTGTGTGTGTGTGTATACACACCCCACATATTTTTTATCCATTCATCTGTTGATGGATACTTAGGTTGTTTCCATATTTTGGCTGTTGTAAATAATATTGCATTAACATAGGGATGCCCATGTATGTTTTTGAATTAGTGTTTTTGTTTTCTTCAGAAAAGTATGCAGAAGTGGAATTGCTGGATCATATGATAGTTCTATTTTTAATTTTTTGAGGAACTTCCATACTGTTTCCCATAGTGGCTGTACCAATTTTCAGTCCCACCAACAGGGCACAAGGGTTCCCTTTTCTCCACATCCTCACCAACACTTGTTTGTTGTCCTTTTGATAATAGGCATTTTGACAGGTATGAGGTGATATCTCATTGCAGTTTTGATTTGCATTTACCTGATGATTAGTGATGCTGAGCATCTTTTCATGTGTCTCTTGGCTACCTGTATGTCTTTTATGGAAAATGTCTATTTAAAATGCCCGTTTTTAAATCAGGTTGCTTGCATCTTTGATGTTGGGTTGTATGAGTTTTTTGTATATTTTGGATGTTGATCCCTTATCAAATAAGGGGCAATTGTGGGGTCTTCTGTTGTGGCAGCGCTGACTGCTGTGGGTGTGCTAGTGGCTGGGGCTGGCCCCTGGCCTGGTTGGCTGCCAGGTGCTGCCTCTTGTAGAGGTTGCCAGTCAAGAGTGGAGTTTTGTTTCCTGCAGACCACCAGCTTTCCCATACTCAAGCCCTGCTGGCCTTCAGAGCTAGATATTCTGGGGGCTCATTTTCACTGTGCAGATCCCTCAGGCTGGAGAGCCCAGTGTGGGGCTCAGAACCTTCACTCCTTGTGGAGAAACTCTGTAGTAGTGATTTCTTTTTTAATATTCCTTATTTTTGGCTGTGTCTGGTCTTAGTTATGGTACGTGGGATCTTTCATTGTGGCACGTGGACTCTTCATTGTGGCGCGTGGGCTTCTCTCTAGTTGTGGTGTGCAGGCTCTCTAGTTTAGTTGTGGCTTGTGGGCTCAGTAGTTGCGGTGCACAGGCTTAGTTGCCCTGCAGCATGTGTGGTCTTAGTTGCCCAACCAGGGATCCAACCTGCGTCCCCTGCACTGGAAGGTGGATTCTTAACCACTGGACCACCAGGGAATTCCCTGCAATTGTGATTATTCTCTTGTTTGTGGGTTGCCTACCAGGCGTGTGGGTCTTGACTATATTGCATCTCTGCTGCTTCTATCTATTTCATGGTTCCTTCTTCATATCTTTAGTTCTGGAAAATCTTCTGCTAGTCTTCAGGTCATTCTTATAGATAGTTGCTCTGTAAATAGTTGTAATTTTTGTGTGTGTGCGGAAGGAGGTGAGCTCGGGGTCTGCCTACTTCACCATCTTAGTAAAGTATCCCCTGGTCAAATGTTTTTTGTCAAGAGTGCCAAGACCATTCAGTGGGAGAAAAAACAGTCTTTTCAAGAAAGGGTATTGGGCAAACTGTATATCCATATGCAAAAATATGACATTGGATCCCTACCTTACACAAACATACAAAAATTGACTTTAGTGGATCAAAGACCTAAACATAAGAACTAAAACTCTTAGAAGAAAACATAGAGGGGGGAACTGTGACATTGGATTTGGCAGCGACTTCTTGGATCTGACACTAAAAGCACAGGTCACAAAAGTAGTAATTAGATAACTTGGATTATATCAGTTAGAAACTTCTGTGCATCAAAGGACACAGTCAACAGAGTGAAAAGGCCACCTATGGAATGGGCGAAAATATTTGCAAATCGTGTGTCTGGTAAGGAGCTAAATATCCAGAGTACATAAAGGACTCCTACAACTGAACAACAAAAAAGCAAAAACGCGATTAAAAAAATGACTCAAGTACTTGAATAGACTTTTCTCCAAAGAAGGTATATAAATAAATGCCTAACAAGCACATGAAAAGATGCTCAACATTACTAATTGCAAAAATGCAAATCAAAACCACAGTGAAATATCACCGCAATTGAATGTTATTCAGTCTGGAAAAGGAAGGAAATCCTGGCCCAAGCTATAAAAATCAATGAACTTTGAGGACATTATGCTAAGTAAAATAAATCACAAAGAAAATACTCTATTTCACTTGCGAAGTACCCTGACTAGTCAAATTTGTAGAGACAAAAAGTGAAATGGTGGTTGCCAGTGGTTGGTGGGAGGGGGAATGGAGAGTTGCTGTGTAATGCTGTGGAGTTTCACTTTTGCAAGATGGGATGAGTTCTGGAGATTGATTGCCCAACAGTGTGAGTGTACTTAATGCTACTGAACTGTACATTTAAAAATGGTTAGGATGGGCTTCCCTGGTGGCGCAGTGGTTGAGAGTCCGCCTGCGGATGCAGGGGACACGGGTTCGTGTCCCGGTCCGGGAAGATCCCACATGCCCGAAGCGGCTGGGCCCGTGAGCCATGGCCACTGAGCCTGCGCGTCCGGAGCCTGTGCTCCGCAACGGGAAAGGCCACAACAGTGAGAGGCCTGCGTACGGGAGGAAAAAAAAAAAAAAAATGGTTAGGATGATAAACTTATGTGTATTTCATCAAAATTAAAAACTTAATAGACAAATAGTAAGTTTGAAAAATGGTTGCAGTATAGAAGACAGGATTCTGTTTACAAGAAGAGGCTATCAACCCAATTGTAAAAAGGGCAAAGATTTAAAGAGCCATTAAATAAAATAACAAATCTAGGAGGCTATAAAATTCATGAAAAGACAGTCTCACAGGTTGTCAAGGTAATGCAAATTAAAGAGTCTCGTGCTCCGCTGACTGAGCTAGCCACGCATGTCAAGGCAATGCAAATTAAATACTAGTGAAATATAACAGCATACCTATCAAATGACAACAGTTAAAAAAAAGATAGCCAGTAATACCTTTACTAGTATAGAAAATGGTGTTGATGTGCAGAAAATGGTATTCCCTTATGAGTGGAAATATGAATTGTTATAGCATTTTTGGAAAGTAATATTGTAAAATCTATTTTTATAAATTGGCCCATGTAATACAAATATAAAAGCCCACCCATTATGTTTACGTGGATTTTTTAGTGGCAGAATATGGAAGCAAAGTGAAAGTCTATTATTAGAAGAATTGATTGAATGCATGCATCCATGTGTGAATGCATTTCATATGTATCCATGAAAATTTTGACATAAATGGATGTCTTTTAAAATATTATTGAAAAAATAAAATATTATTGACAAAAAAGATAGCCATGTATATCTCTGTATGTGTATTTGTGTATGATTTATATGGAAAATTATTAAAGCATACCTACAGGTTTTATAGTGCAGGTACGCTGGTGATAAATTCTTTCAGCTTTATTATGTCTAATGCAGTCTTTATTTTGCCTTTGTTTTTGAAAGATATTTTCCTAGGTATGGAGTTCTTGGTTGACAGTGTTCCTTCAGTAAACTGTAAAGATATTGCTCCTCTGCCTTCCAGCTTATGTTGTTTCTAGTATACATTCTGGGTCTTTTGGGGCTGCTTTTAAGATGTCTGTCCTGTTACTGGTTTTAAGTAACTTGTTTTTGATATGCCGTGGTTTTATTTGTTCTTATATCTTGTGTTGCTTCAATTTGTAGGTTTTTTAGTTTTCATCCTGTTCAGACTTTTCCATCTAGCTGAGTGATGCTCTTGTTTAAGTTTCTCCGTCTTTGTGTTTCATAGTTTCTTTTGCTGTGTCTTCAAGTTCATTATTCTTTTGCCTTGTCTTATCTAGTCTTAATCTCATCCATTGTATTTTTCACCTCAAATTTTTTTTTTTAACATCTAAATACTTGATTTGGGTCTTTCTTTTTTTTCCTATCTTTCATGTCTCTCTGTATCATTTGTATCCTTTATTCTATCATCTGTCTTATGTCTGGTTCCCTTAGTTTTTCTTCCCCAGTGAGGGTCAGATTTTCCTTCATTGTATATCTTATAATTTTTTTTTTTTTTTTTGCGGTACGTGGGCCTCTCACTGCTGTGGCCTCTCCCCTTGCGGAGCACAGGCTCCGGACGCGCAGGTTCAGCGGCCGTGGCTGATGGGCCCAGACGCTCCGCGGCATGTGGGATCTTCCCGGACCGGGGCACGAACCCGTGTCCCCTACATTGGCAGGTGGACTCTCAACCACTGCGCCACCAGGGAAGCCCTATCTTATAATTTTTAAAAATTAATTAATTTATTTATTTTTGGCTGCATTGGGTCTTTGTTGCTGTGCGTGGGCTTTCTCTAGTTGTGGCGAGCAGGGACTACTCTTTGTTGTGGTGCACTGGCTTCTCGTGGTGGCTTCTCTTGTTGTGGAGCACGGGCTCTAGGTGTGTGGGCTTCAGAAGTTGTGGCACATGGGCTCAGTAGTTGTGGCTTGCAGGCTCTAGAGCACAGGCTCAGTAGTTGTGATGCATGGTCTTAGTTGCTCCACGGCATGTGGGATCTTCCCAGACCAGGGCTCGAACCTGTGTCCCCTGCACTGGCAGGCAGATTGTTAACCACTGTGCTGCCAGGGAAGCCCCTGTATATCTTATAGTTTTTGATTGGATGCCAGACATTTGATTTTTACCTTGTCAGGTGCTGGTTGTTTTCATTCCTTTAAATGTTCATTTTTTTTCTGGGACACAGTTAAATTCCTTGGGAACAGTTTGACCCTGTAATGCTCTCTTTTGAACTTTTTGAAGGCAGAACCAAAGTAGTCTTCCTTCTAGGGATAATTTTTTCCCAATACTAAGGCGATACCCTTCTGAGTATGCTATTTTATTCCTTCTGTATTATGAAATCTTTCAACTCTGTCTGGTGGAAACACAGACAGACCTGGGTTGGCTTTGAGGATTGTTCTACGTGCTCCTTTCCAATAGTTCTTTCCCCTTCTTAGGGTAGTTTAATCACAGACACATGCTCATCAGTACTGGTTGAAAACATAATGGTAGCCCTTTACGAATCTCCGGAGTTCACTTGCTCTCTATTCAGTTCTTTACTGTCTGTTACTCACCTTGGCCTCCCTGAATTTTCAACTCTGTCTCTTCAACTTAGATCACCAAAATCTGTTTGGTTTTTCTTCTACCTGTACTGTGGCCTAGAAGGAAATTCTCTCCAGGCAGTAAGTTGGGGTAGTCACCTTGTTTTTATCTTCTTATGGATCAGTGTCCTGCAGTACCTGTTATCCAGTGTCTGTGTCTGAAAACCATTATTTTATATTTTTTGGTCTGGTTTCTTACTTATTTGAGAGGGTAAATCTGGTCCGTGTCACTCCATTATGGTTGCAAGTGGGAGTATTTGGATAAGAGGGAAAAGATATCTAATTACAAAAGGAAGTGAGAGGTGGGTGGGAAACCCTCCTCCATACATAAATGAAAAATGGAAAATATTAATTATTTTAAGTTTAACTTCATGCTCTGAAAGTCAGGAGCATGACTTATGTAATATTATGTAGTAATGTGGTATTTATAAATAATGACTTATTCAATATCAACCCCAGCGTTATTCCTGTTGTATTTTGTAGGTTGCAGTATAATATTGGACTTATCATTTGATTTGATTTGATAGAACCTTTTTATTTAATGTGTTTTCTAGTGTGTTAATATTTCAGCACATTTATAACTGTTTATTCTTTCCTAGAAAGTTTCTTAACTTTTTCCCAAATAATTTTCTCAAACCCCAAAGATGAATGAAAGTTCATAAAATGCCCTGTTATTAAGAATGTACAATCCGGGACTTCCCCTGGTGGCGCAGTGGTTAACAGCCCGCCTGCTAGTGCAGGGGACACGGGTTCGATCCCTGGTCTGGGAAGATCCCACATGCTGCAGAGCAACTAAGCCCGTGCGCCATAGCTACTGAGCTTGTGCTCTAGAGCCCACGAGCCACAACTACTGAGCCCCTGTGCTGCAACTATTGAAGCCCACATGCCTACAGCCCGTGCTCCACAATTAGAGAAGCCACTGCATTGAGAAGTTTGCGCACCGCAACGAAGAGAGCCCCCACTCTCTGCAACTAGAGAAAGCCCGTGTGCAGCAACGAAGACCCAACACAGCGATAGATAGATAGATGGGTAGAATGTGCAGTCCAAAGACGATCTAGAAATCCTTACTGAGTTAGACTTGAGATGTTTACTTGGAAATCACTCACTTAAACCATTCATAAGATAATCTGGGCATTGAATGCAGTGTATAAGTTTGCTCTATGATTCATAAGATTTAAAGTAGAGGTAGATAAGATTTAGTGACATTACAGTACATTGTGATGTCTTGGAGGAAATTAAGTTCACTGGGATTGCAAAATACTTTGCCTTCTGTTTACTTTAATGGAATTGAGGAAACTCCTGAAGAATATTAGGAAAATTATTATTGATTTGGGAAACTACCTCAGTCTTAAACTGGTTGTCTCATAGGGGAGGGAGGTCTGAGACCTTTACTGGTCATATAAAAAAACCTCAAGGGATGATGCAGAGTGCCTAATAAAGTTTTATGTGTATGTGTAGTATGTGTTACACACGTGACATGTACTACCTCATTTAACCCTTACGGTAGGAGTACGACATTCAGCACTTACTGGAATCTTCAGGTCTATTTGACTTTAGAGTCCTTGGCTCTTACCCATGAGATATATAGGTGGAGTCAAATCCTAGTTTGAATCCTTTGTTAACAATGTGAACTCAGTTAGGTTTTCTTCTCTTATTAGCCTTATATGCAGATGAAGATAATAATGGTGCCTATCTCAGTGTTGTTGGAAGGATCATATGATAATGTGGTTCTCAACCTGGGATGACTTTGTCCCTAGAGGACATAATTTTACACTGTCTAATGACATTGGTTGTCAAAGCTCAGAGTGGTAGTAGTGAGGGTGTTCTGGTATCTAGTGGGTAGAAGAAGGAATGTTGCTAAATATCTTACAATGTACAGGACAACGCTCCACAAGAGAGAATTATCTGGCCTGAAGTGTCAGTGGTGCCAGGGTTGAGAAACTCTGATATAAATTGACTATGCTAGTTTATTGCTAGGATACCAAACTATTTCATTTATATCATCAGTGGGCTATTGCTAGTGTGAAAATGAAGGTTTCCATTTGAATTCTTTTTCTTTTCAACTCCAATTCTAGCCTAAGGGTTAATCTTTTTAAACGAAAAATAAGAAGGGATAAAAATACTTAAATTGAATAACCTGAAGTTTTTTCCCTTTTATTTACCTCTAAAAAATGAAATGGGAGAAAGGGGAAAAAGCAGCAAAAGTAATGGAGAAACAAACTTACATTGACTCATAGGTATCAATTTTAATAAAATGATTATTTATTAGTAGAGAAACTTCCAGTGTTGAAATTAACTTCAATTGTGAAAGTACCCTAGATGTATTTGAAAATATACACTTTTGTATGGCAAACTTACAAACTTGTATGCTTCTTGTTTTATCTTTTAATAATTTTTAATATATTAGCACTTTTAAAATTGACTTTTCTGGTCAATTTTTCTGTAGGTATTACCTCATTTGGAAAGCCTTGAGAAACAGGAAAACATTTCTAACAAAATGTCAGCTTTTCGAGGTCATTGTCCGCATTTGGATTCAGTTGGTGAAATAACTAAAGAAGATTTAATACAAAAGTCTCATGTAAGAAAGAGGGCTTTTTTTCTTCCTTTAAAAAATCCTTTAAAAGATCATACTCATTTTTCTCCCAGATATGTGTTTTCTGTAGATTACTACAATATTCTATGTTCATGAATCCAAATTTTTTATATATGATATTAGTGAATGTATATATTTGGCTGTATTTATGTAACGGTAATGTTGTCTGTGTGATTTTCCTTTCATAGGGTTCTTGTCAGGATTGTAAAGTCAGAGGACCAAACCTTTGGGCGTGCCTGGAGGTATGTGTATGTTTCTTCTCAAAAGTTTGATATAAAAATTTATATCTGAATAAGGTTAACTAGAAGATTTTTTTTGACAGAGGACTTCATAAATGAACATACTTTAAGAAGATCATTATCGATTATAAAAATTAAACTTTAAACTTTGGGCTTTAACTTACAGTGCTTTTTGCAGAGTTTGGTAAATCACTAAAATATTTTACCCTCACCTTTTATTAGCGGAGACATATCTTTTAGCTTATAAATATTCCAGTTATATTCTTTTGTGCCTAGTACCTTTTGGTTAAAATAACTGACTTGGGAAGTCATTTAATCTTTCCGTTAAACCATGTGATCAGAACTTCATTGTAAATGTAATTGTAATGCTATTATTGTAAACTTACATGTTATAAAATACCTAATTTTCCTTTTTATATAATTATTTATAGAATAGATGTTCATATGTTGGCTGTGGTGAATCACAAGTAGATCATAGCACCATACATTCTCAGGTATGTATGTAGAAAAATTTTGTGCAAGACGTTTTTTAAAGAGAGCCTGAAGGAAAGGGAAAGCAAATACAACATTAAGTTGTAATTCAAAATTTTGTCCGTTTTTCTTTTTTTTTTTAATAAACGAGTTAAATCTTAGCTTATAAAAAGGTGGGGAGGGGAATTGCTAAGATCAGTATTAGAAAGAGGTTGTAATTAAGAGAGTAGTGATTTAAGAAATGTACCTCCAGATGTATGGAGGTGGTAGCTGAAGATATTAGTAGGATATGGAAGTTGAAGTCAAGAATAGAAGCCTAGGCTATGACAGGGCCTGACTGACTTCAAGTCTCAACTCATATACCTTTTTCTCTACATCCTCCTTACTGGAGTCCCGTTTCTACGTCACCCTGGTTGTTTGGTGCTTGTGTGTAATTCTGGCATGCTTCTTTTACAGATTAGATAGAGCTCCCATTCTAAACTATACATTTTCTTGAGAATGAGCTGTCTTGTTCATATTTATCTCTACAGCATTAACTGTTCTCAACCAGGGTTCTTCAAGAGAATTAATTAAGGCTCTCAGGCATCATGGTACATAGTTAATTTACTTCTCTTTGGTGCATCTAGAATGGTGGTACTCTGTACCATTCTTGGGAGAATTGAGAAAATAGTTACTCAGATCATCGTCTATAGGGCATTATTCTCTTGCAGAACTCTAGTTGAGAAAGGCTGGAGTTTCATATATCCAAGATCATATTCACTATCGCTTGAGCTGTTTTGTGCTTTGATTCATGTCATTTATATTCTTTTGCCATTCTGATCTCCTGGAACAGTTAACTGTGCTATTGTCAATTTTCTTGTATTATAATTACTTGCTAACCGCAAAGCAGAGTCTTATAATAACTCTTGTGTTTATCTTTATAATGAATAGTGGTGAAAAATGACAATAGAATAACTTTTGGAGTAGGCTTAGATATTGTTACTATTCACTATGCATTAACAATTTATCTAAAAACTGGTTTTTTGGTGCTCCAGTTTAAATTTTCTCTTTTGAGTATATTGTTATTCATCAAAGGCCAGCAGTTTATCTTCTATGATCTTTTGAAAGGTTTTCAACTATAATTTTGACTCTTCTTCCCTCTCTCCCATGAAATTGTACAGGAGACAAAGCATTATTTAACTGTGAACCTTACCACTCTTCGAGTATGGTGTTACGCTTGCAGCAAAGAAGTATTTTTGGATAGAAAATTAGGAACTCAGCCTTCATTACCTCATGTAAAACCACTTCACCAAACGCAAGAAAATAGTGTCCAGGTAATAATCTAAATCTGTGTAATTAAAATATCAAATATTTTCAGGTAATAATTTCAGAATTTGTCATGTAGCTGACATCTAAAAGAGCCCTACTTCACCTGTACTTTAAAAAATTTCCATAATGTGCCTCTTTTCCTCAAATGAAACACCGAAGCTGGCCTTTGTTCTTTTATAGAGTGATGGATTAGAGTGAAGTTGAAGCCCACACCTGTCTGAAGATGGAAAAGCACCTGATGTGTTTTAAAAACTTAAAAAAACAGCTGGTTTAAATAATGTTTCTTTTTCTAGCCAGTCTGATTCTAGGAGAGGTGATGGGCCTTCTTTGATAGGCCCTAATTCAGCTCTCTTTTCCTCATTTCCCTCCCTGCTTCACCCCAATGTATATTACTGTAAACATTTTACTAATTTATTGAAAACCAGATAGAATACATTAAAGCTTAACATCAGTGTTCGGTTACAAAAGATGGGTAAGCTTGCAAAGATTGGTCACTTAATATTGAGACTTTTCTAGTCATATAAAAAATAGGAAAGGGAGGGACTTCCCTGGCCCTCCAGTGGGTAAGACTCCGCGCTTCCGCTGCAGGGCACATGGGTTCGATCCCTAGTTGGGGAACTAAGATCCTGCCTGCCGCGCGGCGTGGCCAAAAAAAAAAAGAAAAAATAAGAAAAGGAATGAAAAAAATAAGAATAGTTGGCGTCCTATCATCATTTGGTCTGTATGGTTTAATTAACACATCAGTGAGTTTTTTCCTTCTGTGTTATAGAAATCACATTGTACTTCTATAATTGTGTTCTTTGATACCAATTCTTAAGATATTTTGTGTTGCATCTTTGTATCACATTCTGATGGTAGATATTTGTGATAGTAAATTTGCTTGCCTCACACATTATATAACTTCAAGTGACTAGATTTTAGACAAGGTATACTTGTTGCATTTCTAGTTTCATAGTTGAATAACTCTAGTTTATAAATTACCATCATTACTGTTTCTCCTCCTGATACCTATTTATCATTTAAAAACGTGTTTTTTGGTTTTCTTTTGAATGCCATGGTAGTTTGAAAATAAGTTTACCTGAACCCTCTAACACTATTAACAAAAATGTGATAATTAAAAGTTTAATCACATGAGGAACTGATAACAATTTATAATAATCTAAAGAATAAGTACAGATAGTTCACAAAGAGGAAATACAAATTAAAACACATCGAGAAAATAATCATCACTGACTAAAGAAAAGTTAAGTTAAAACAGCTATCTGCCATTTCTGCCCAAATAGATTATGACTGCAAACTCTTAGTGAATGCTGAATCCGGTTGAATAAGTATACTGATACTTTTCTGATAGCTTGTAAATAATTTTCTGGTGAGTTATATTTATAACACATAAAAGGCATGAATTTAATTTCATACAACTTCCTGATGATCCCATTGTTGAAGAAATTACTCAGAAGAAAAAGAAAGTTATTTGTACAGATTTTTTTTAGCAGTATAAAATTTACAGGCTGTTTGAGCCCAGTTCATCAGAACATTAATTATAGAATAACAGTATTGGAAACCATTCAAATGTCATTAAGATTTTTCAAACAGTTTTGTAGGAGGTAAGATTTTGAATGATTTTTTTTAAAGCTGCTCTACTTCTCTGTATTTCAATGCACCAAAGTGAGAATATGGGGCCTACCCAACTATCTAGTATCTACAGATGCCAGGAAGGTAAAGTAAATGTATAAAGTGGGTGGGTATAAGTGCATATATGCATGCCTTGAAGAAGAGAAATAGGCTGTAATAAGTTGGAGAGCACATGCTAAGTACATTCTGCTGTTCAGTTTCCTCCTCCCACTGATGGTTGCTAAATGGGTTCAGTGTACTTTGATCTTCTGCTATTAGAAGAGAACTTGCAGAATTTGATTTTTATGTGAGCTCACTCAATTTTTAAAATATTAGCTCAAAGTTTTGCTTTTGTTTCAGTTTTTGTCCTTTTTTTTTAAAACAGTGTGGACTAGCATTTGACCAAGTCACCAGTTGCAACCTCTTGAGTTAATCCAATTCTCAGGAATTAATATTGGAATTTTAAAAAATATTTAAAACTATTTCATATGCATAAAAGGATGCAAAATAACTTTAGTAACAAGTATCAGGAGAGATTGTAGAAGTCTACAGATAAGCTGCGAACAAATTAAAAAAAATTTTTGACCTAAGGATTTGTTCAACCCTGCTATCTTTTCTGTTATCCAGGATTTTAAAATACCCAGTAACACAACATTAAAAACTCCTCTGGTTGCTGTATTTGATGATCTGGACATAGAAGTGGAAGAAGAAGATGAACTTAAGGCAAGAGGTAAAATAATTCTCCTGTATAACACTCCTTTGTATGCTACTGTCCATTTCTTTAGGAAATTGTATCATGTGAATATTTCAAAATCTAGAGATGATCAGAAGATAATTACAAAAAAAATTTCTAGGAATCAGATTATCGGTTATCTTTTTTAAAAAAATTATCAGTTTACATAATTAATCAGGGTGCATTTTTAAGTTCTACCTTTTTTTGTTTATTTATTGTATTATGCATCACTTGAAAATACCAAGGAAATATCCTTTTGTTTTTAATGATGCATGGGTGGAAGTAATGCTAGTTGGCAGTATTAATAAATCAATAAAGTAATTGTATTTAAAAAAAAGTTCTGAAATTTGACCTAGTAAAATTGTATCTGTGAAAAAGCAAACTGACAACTTTGATGCTTCCTTTCTCTGGCATCACTTTACTAAAGCCCACAGTTCTTAGTATAAACTATCTGTATAGTTTAGTACAGACTTTTCTGTTTTATAGTTGATGTAAGGGAATCTTAACCCTTTAAGGATATATTTAAATAATTTTCTGAAAATTAACACTTTGGTGTAAGTCTGACCTCTTTGAGTTATTCAAGTTGCTGTTTGTATTTCTATAATGTATTTTGTATTTCCTTAACATAGTTTGGGAACCATAGTAATTACCTAGTTACATATTCAGCGAACACTCATAAAATTGAGTCATTGCATTATTGAATGATAACATAACTTATAATTTTTCCTAATAGGTCTTACAGGTTTGAAAAATATTGGAAATACTTGTTATATGAATGCAGCTTTGCAGGCTCTTTCCAATTGGTAAGTAGATAAATTAATTTTGTTAGTATAGTTTTTTAAAGTTACTCTTGGAGGACTTCCCTGCTGGTGCAGTGGTTAGGAATCCGCCTGCCAAGGCAGGGGACACAGGTTTGATCCCTGGTCTGGGAAGATCCCACATGCCACGGAGCAACTAAGCCCGCGCGCCACAACTACTGAGTCTGTGCGCCACAACTACTGAGCCTGTGCTCCAGAGCCCACGAGCTACAACTACTGAGCCTGCGCACGTGCCGCAGCTACTGAAGCCTGTGAGCCTAGAGCCTGTGCTCCGCAACAAGAGAAGCCACCGCAATGAGAAGCCCGCACACTGCAACAAAGAGTAGCCCCCACTCACTGCAACGAGAGAAAGCCCGCGCACAGCAACAAAGACCCAGTGTAGCCAAAAATAAATAAATAAAATAAAATTATGAAAAAAAATAATAGAGTTACTCTTGGAGCAGAAAACCGTGCTGCTGTAGTACACTGAGAAAAAAGGAGTGAGGAAAGAAAAGAAAGAAATATACATTAGTAGTAATATGGGAAAGAGGTGACAATTATATTCAATTCCCCTAGCCAACAGGATCCCATTGAATCCTTGCTGTACCTCTTCCCTCACCCCTCTCAACACATAGTGCTGCCTCCCCCCTTTTTCTGAAATGCCCCCACTTAAAAAATTATCTGGATTAACTAAAGCCTAAATGTGTAAATATTCCTGAAAAAGTTATTTCCTCTTTCTTGTTGAGTAACTCTTAAGGTAGAGTAGGCAAGAAACTGAGTTGGGACATAATCCATTGTTGTCCCAATGGGGTTGCTTTGATCGTGCCTGTAGTTTCCTAAGACTGCTGGTCCTGGCTCAGACCCTAGGTGGTTGTATGTCTTTGAGGAAGTTATTTGTTTTTACATCTAGAAAACAAGGAGCTTAAACTAATTAATTCCTCAAATCACTTTTAGTTCAGAGGTCCTAGGAAAATATTTTATATTTTTCTGTAGGTGGAAAGTCTCTAATAAAGCAATTAGTTTTTTTTTTTTTTAATTATAGTCCTGTAAAATAGGTAGGTGCAGTATGGAATGCTCTGCAGACGATCACCCAGGGAAGAGATGAAAAGTCATAGGATCAAGTCCTGAGGAACCCTGATAGTTATATAGCTGGTAAGAGCAGAAAAAACAATAAAGAGGGAAAAGAGTTACCAGAGAGGTCAAGAAGAAAAGTAAAAAAGTGCATTATATTGGTCAAGACAAATGGGTGAACCACCTGTGACAAATGCTACTGAGGGGGAAATGAAAGGTGTTTACTGGATTTGGCAGCATTGAGGACTCTGATGTGGTGGGTCAAATCTGATTTGATGGGTTGAGCAAGATAATGAAGGAAAGAATGTGAAGCTGTAAAAGGGAGCAGAGAAGTAACAGATACAGGGCTCTATGTGCTGTCAATTCATTGAATGACTAGAAGTCAATCAGTATTAAGCTGTGACTGCACTCTAACTTTTTTTTTTTTTAACCTTTTTTTTTTTAAACTAGCCCACCTTTGACACAGTTTTTTCTTGATTGTGGAGGACTAGCCCGAACAGATAAGAAACCAGCTATTTGTAAAAGTTATCTCAAACTGATGACAGAGCTGTGGCATAAAAGCAGGTATGTACTTAATATGTGTATTTTCATTATTATATTTTTAAATGAATATCATAAATATTAAACATTTGCAGGTGCATTTATAGAGCTGTAAAAAGGAGATTTGAGACATTCAGTTTTGGGCATGTTATATTTGAAAGTGAACATCCAAATGAAATATCTGGACTGGAGATAAAATGTTGAACTGTTAAAGCTGCTGTTACTGACACTTTTGATTTTTAATTCAGGAGTAGGCATTCTCACAGTGCTAAAATCAGACCATAGAGGCATATATGAATGTTTATTTTTCTGCTTATCTTTATTTATTCTAAGTGTAGCATTAGAAAAATAATTGTTTGCTGTAATATTTTATATTAGAACTATTCAGAAAGTTGCATTTAATGGTTCCTAAGAACTGCCCAGCCTTTCTTCTAAGAAAACAGTCACCAAAGCTTTCATGTACTTATATTCTTAAGTGCTTCAGTTTTCTTTGAGATATTTGACTCCCTACTAAAGAGTATCTCTTGAGTTAAAAATTTGTTATTACTGTCATTTCAGTATGCTAGGAAAAGATTGTTTTAATGAATTATTTTGGGATGTGAAGTTATATATCATTCACATTTCTAATATTCAAGAGACAGAATTCTCTCTTGTCATTTATCCCTATTGGGTATTACCCGTTGCTGCCAAGGGTTCTAACGTTTCTAAGTTCCTTACTGCATAGCTAGAACTAACCCTTAACTGCTATGTTTAAGCTTCTTTGCCCTGCAACTATAAACTTAATATTCTTGGAAGTTTACTAAACTTCAGAAGTGTTATAGTACAGAATTTTAAGTGATTAAATCTTGCATCTGGTTTACTTTTCATTTTTCTTTTCATGAGTATTTGATGGCTGGTTTAAAATTTTTATTTAGATAGTGTACTAGATATACTTATCCCAGGAATTTTAAGTAATTAAAATATTATTTTAAGTAATTAGAAGTGTTTTTTGAAAAATCATATAGTAGAGCATAATCATTTCATTAGGGAGGAGAACAATAAATTACGTAGCTTAAATATCAAAAATAAGCTATTTTGATGAACCTGTGAAGCATAATACTAGGCAATTTTTTTGTTTGCTTTTGTTCTCTTTTTTTTCTCACTGTTTTCTTTTTTAAATGAAGGGGCAATCTTGTTTTCTTTTTTTAAAAATTAATTCATCAATTTATTTATTTTTGGCTATGTTGGGTCTTCATTGCTGTGCGCGGGCTTTCTCTAGTTGTGGTGAGCAGGGGCTACTCTTCGTTGCGGTGCACTGGCTTCTCGTTGTGGTGGCTCCTCTTGTTGCGGAGCACAGGCTCTAGGCGCGCGGGCATCAGTAGTTGTGGCTCGTGGGCTGTAGAGTGCAGGCTCAGTAGTTGTGGCGCACGGGCTTAGTTGCTCCGCAGCATGTGGGATCTTCCCGGACCAGGGCTCAAACCCGTGTCCCCTGTATTGACAGGCAGATTCTTAACCACTGTGCCACCAGGGAAGTCCCTGTATTTTTAAATTTCATTTTATTTTTTTATACAGCAGGTTCTTATTAGTTATCTATTTTATACATATTAGTGTATATATGTCAACCCCAATCTCCCAATTCGTCCCACCACCACCACACACGCCCTCTTTTTTAAAAAAATATTTATTTATTTTGTTTATTTGGCTGTGCTGGTTCTTAGTTGCGGCATGTGGGATCTAGTTCCCTGACCAGGGATCAAACCTGGGTCCCCTGCATTGGGAGTGCAGAGTCTCAGCCACTGGACCACCAGGGAAGTCCCAGTATTGGGCAATTTTGAATGATTCTTTTTATTTTTTTTTGCGGTACGCGGGCCTCTCACTGTTGTGGCCTCTCCCGTTGCGGAGCACAGGCTCTGGACGCGTAGGCTCAGCAGCCGTGGTTCACGGGCTTATCCGCTCCGTGGCATGTGGGATCTTCCCAGACCAGGGCACGAATCCGTGTCCCCTGCATCGGCAGGTGGACTCTCAACCACTGCGCCACCAGGGAAGCCCTTGGATGATTTTTTGAAACACAAATACTTTTCAGTTTAACTCGTTGAATTTTTGATTGTTCGTTTCTTTTTTTTATTATTATTATTTATTTTTGGCTGTGTCGGGTCTTTATTGCTCACGCGGGCTTCTCTCTAGTTGTGACACACAGGCTCCAGAGTGTGCGGGCTCAGTAGTTGTACCACACAGACTCTTTAGTTGTGTTGCATGGGCTCCAGAGCACTTGGGCTCTGTAGTTGCGGCATGCGGGCTCTTTAGTTGTGGCACGTGGGCTCCTTAGTTTTGGAGCGTGGGCTTAGTTGCCCCACGGCATGTGGGATCTTAGTTCCCTGACCAGGGATCAAACCTGTGTCCCCTGCATTGGAAGGTGGATTTTCAACCACTGGACCATCAGGGAAGTCCCTGATTGCTCATTTCTAAAATAAAAACTAAAAATCACAGATTTCTTCCTAAAACTGTTTTCTTCCTCAGGCCAGGATTTGTTGTGCCTACTAATCTGTTTCAAGGAATTAAAACTGTAAATCCAACATTTCGGGGGTATTCTCAGCAGGTACGTCTTCATTGCTCTTTATTCATAATATTAATCTTTAATACATTTGCAGAATGCTATTATGCATTATGCTATTATATACTCATTTACTATTCTAAGAATAATAACCCCATATCATATTTTTGGCTTACATTTTTCCACTTTTCTCTTAATTTCATATTTTTCTAGAAATTTTAAATTTGGGGGTGTTTAAATATGTCAGTATGTTCTAGCGCTTTTAGCTTTGAAAAGTTCCACATCCAGAGATAAATTTTACCTGTATTTTCTGATTTAATTAAAAAAAGTTCTTTAGACATGTGTCATTTATTTCACATTACAATATAATCCAAATTTAATTTTTCGCAAACAGCTAACAAATTGTACGGAAGTACAGATTTAAGAATTTTCTTATCTGGTTTTAAAAGTTTCTTCTTTATTAATTTGATGCTTACATTAATGTATAATAAGGTCTGTTTCTGGGCTTTCTAATCTGTTTCATCGACCTGTAATTTTTTGGATTGACACCAATGGCAGTTTCAATTATTGTACTTTAATGTTTTTTCATGTTAATACCTGGTCCTCACATGTGTTTCTTTTTCAAAACAATACCTGTTCTCTGTTAACTTTTTCTGTTGCAAATTCCTGGATCACAGAGACTTGGTAGACATAAGTTGGGGCCTACGAATTTGTATTTTCAATAAACATTCTAGGTTGATCAAGGATTTTTGAGATATAGTGCAAAACTGGATAAAGCTTTAGTTTTAAGCCAAACTTATACTTGAATTTAGGATATCTCTCTCAATTGTTATTGTCAGATGAGGCAAATCCTTACTCAAGTTTTTTAAAATAGCAGCAGTACTAAAGCTGACCTCCAGATCATCTTCAGTTTTTTGTTGCTGTTGTTTATTGTTTTTTTTAGTTTTAATTGAAATACATGTTCAGTTTTTTAATTACTTTTGTTTTATTTACATAACTTTTTAGAACTTAGTGCTTCCTATCCCTCCAATGCCTTATGTCTACAAAGTTGTATTTCCTTAGTATAATGCTACACATTTAGAAATCAGTTGCTAACCACATTTTGTATATTTTCTCATTTCTACATACATGTATTTTTAATGAAATGGTAATATCTATGTTGCTTATATATTAGGATGCTCAAGAATTCCTTCGATGTTTAATGGATCTGCTTCATGAAGAACTGAAAGAACAGGTCATGGAAGTAGAAGAGGATCCTCAAACTATAATGACTGAGGAGACCATGGAGGAAGACAAGAGCCAGTCAGATGCAGATTTTCAGTCTTGTGAATCTTGTAGCAGCAGTGATAAAGCCGAAAATGAAAATGGGTCTAGAAGCTTTTCTGAAGATAATAATGAAACAACAATGTTAATTCAGGATGATGAAAACAATTCAGAAATGTCAAAAGATTGGCAAAAAGAGAAGATGTGCAATAAGATTAATAAAGCGAATTCTGAAGGAGAATTAGATAGAGACTCTGTGTCTGAAACAGTTGACTTGAACAATCAGGAAACTGTCAAAGTGCAAATACACAGCAGAGCTTCAGGTGACAATTTTTATAATTTTCAAATGATAGTGTTTCATTTTTAGACAAAGGGTGCAAGATGTGTTTATATATATATATATATATATATATATACGTATATATACATATACATATCTATATATAATTTTGTGTGGGTGTGTGGGTGTGTGTGTGTGGGTGGGTGGTACGCGGGCCTCTCACTGTTGTGGCCTCTCCCGTTGCGGAGCACAGGCTCCGGACGCGCAGGCTCAGCGGCCATGGCTCAGGGGCCCAGCCACTCCGCGGCATGTGGGATCTTCCCGGACCAGGGCACAAACCCATGTCCCCTGCATCGGCAGGTAGACTCTCAACCACTGCGCCACCAGGGAAGCCCCAAGATATGTTTATATTTAAGATGATATTTGTAATTTTACCATTTTCTGATTTGGGGGAGAGCGGAATTAGCCTGACATGTGACTTTAGAATGCATTTCTAATTTACATGTTAATGTTCACAGTTTATATTTAGCATAATAAAAATGAAATAGAATAATTAATAGCTTTAGCTTAATATTTTGTGTGTAGTATATGACATTATAGTTCAACCATACTAATTGAAAGAAAGAGGGTATTAAATAGATGTTACTTTTGGGCTTTCTGACTAGTAGAGTTTAGTACTATTTGCATGTGAGTGTTAAGTTAATGTCATTTAAAGCAGATTGGGTTGAGATCTGCAAAATAGCAAAATAATCCAAATTGTAGACTGTTAGATTTAGACTGCTGTCATTGGAGTCATATCAGCTATGAAATACTTGGTGTATGTTTGGCATAGGAGTTTAATTAACTATAATGAACCCTGTTACGATAGATTATACCATTATACATGTCATTGTTCCTGTGGGAAACAGCAAGTGGCCAAATGAAAGATAGTTGAGCTAGGTTGCTTTGCATTTTACATTTATTTCTTCTAGGGTTAACTTGTGTTAGCTTAATGTGGTATTTAATTCTCCAAAGCACATAAAATTAAACCATCAGAGGTTCAGATTCTCTGACCTTAAAATAAGTGGCAGACAAGGAACATAAAAAATTTATCTTTTGTAATTACTGAAGAGTAGGAACTACTAAACAATTTACTTACGTTTTTGAACCCCACATTTTTTTTGGAGGAGAAGGATATTTCCTTAACCACAGGAATACTTGTGGTTCACCCATGTGCAGTGCATAAATGCCTTCTAGTCAGGAAAACGTGTTAGGCTCCTTGATTATACTGATGTTATGTTTAGAAGTTTAGATGTGGTTAGAAGTTGTTTAGTCAATAGATATGTGAAATTTCAGTATTGAAAGACTTAGCCATCTGCTATCTAGCCTTTCCTCATCGAAAGCCTGATTAAGCCTGATTACTTGACCTACTGGTTCTTTATTGCTCCATAGCAAGTTTATTCTTACAATTAGTAACTAATTGATGACCTGGATCAGGGATCTGAGGTTTTGCATTTTCTGATTGAAAAATGTGACAAAGACCGTATATGACATGCAAAACCTAAAATATTTACTATCTGGTCTGTTACAGGAATCATTTGCCAATCCCTGACCTAGATGATATTAACTTTATTCCCTTCTGAAAGGCTAGAGCGAGTCTCCTCCTCTTTCTTCCCCCAATATTATGCAGTCTGCTTTTAGTCATGGTTGGGATAATGAGAAATGCCTCTGTGAAAGTAATAAAAGTCATTTATTTTGCATTATCTGGAAAAATCCCTGAAATCATTCTGTTTTCTTTTTTCTTTCTCTTTTCTTCACTCTCTTTTCTTCACTCAAATACTTTTTGAGCAGTACAATTCTCTTTTCTTCACTCAAATACTTTTTGAGCAGTCTCTTGCCCTGGAATATATGTTATGTACTAGGAATCCAACAGCAAATCAAGATAGCTCTCATAGAGCTTATATTTTCTTGATTCATAATTTAATTCCAAAAAAGGTGTTTTTTTCTGACAGAGGGTTTTGTTTCCTTTTATAACAGAGTAAAATAATTTATAATTACTTTATGCCTAAATTTCTTGTTAGATTTTGCTTACTATGTCAGTTTGGGAGGATAATCTCTTTTTCTCCCATATAGTTTTAAAGCTTTCTAAAAAACTGCCCTAAATTGCTTTTGTTTTTTAAATACTAAGTTAGGACAAATATGATCCTCTTTGGCTTTATATTTCCACACTTATATTTGCACAGTTTCTGGATTGCCTACAACAGTAATGTGTTATAAACGTTAATTAGATTCCTAGGGGGAGAATCACTGTTAGTTTGCTTAGCAAGTCTAATGTCTATCAGGTGTTTTACCTGACATTTATTAATGTGAGTTGTGTTCAAAATCTCAGATGAAGAAAGCTTTATTTGACAGGTGGAATAATTTTACTATTTAATGTAATAATACAAATTTTAAATATTACAGAATATATTACTGATGTCCATTTGAATGAGCTGTCTACATCACAGACCCTCCCATCAAGTGAAGGTGTTAACCCACGTTTATCAGCAAGCCCTCCGAAATCAGGCACTTTGTGGCCAGGATTGGCACCCACACACAAAAAAGGTAGAAGTTTCAGTTATTTAGGTTCCTTTGCTTTGATAGTTTAAAGTGTTAATTATGAAATATTATTCAAGCTTTTTAAATTGACAGCATAGTTTTACACAACCATGATTTAAAATTTTTGTGTGTGTGTGGCACAAATTTACATACAACAGAATTCACTCTTTTGGTGTAGGGGTCTGAGTTTCAACATGTGCACAGATTGTTACCATCACCACAAACAGAATATAGAACAGCTCCAGTACCCCAAAGAATTCCCTTATACTACCAGACCCTCCCACTACTCCTCCCAAAGCCCCAGTCCTGTGAATCTGTTCTCTATTCCTATTGTTTTTCCTTTTGCAGAATGTCATATAAAGAGAATCATACAGACGTAGTCTTTTGAAACAGGCTGCTTTCACTTAGCGTAATGAATCTGAGATACAGTCATGTCGCAGGTCTGAATAGTTCTTTTTTATTACTGAGTAGTATTTCATTGTGTGACTGTACTACTGTTTATTCATTCAATGACAAATACTTGAATTTGTTTCCAGTTTTTGGCAATTATGAATAATGTTGCTATAAACATTTATGTACTGGTTTCTGTATGAACATAAATTTTCATTTGTTTAGGGTAAACACCTGGATGTGGGGTTATTGGGTTTTATGTTAGTTTTATGCTTAATGTTGTATGAAATTGTTTTTCGGAGTGGCTGTATCATTTTGCTTTCCGACCAGCTATGTATGAGAGTTCCAGTATTAGAAAATGTAAAACTGTAAAACTCTTATAAGAGTTTTCATGACCTTGTGTTAGAATTCTTTAAAAACATCAAAGACATCAAAAGCATGATCTGTAAAAGAAAAAAATTAAAATCTTTCTTGGCAAAAGACACCATTAAGAGAATGAAAAGATAAGATTGGAAGAAAATATTTGCAAATCGCATAGCTGACAAAGGACTTGTATATAAAATACATAAAGAACTCTCAAAGCTTAATAGAATCCTTTCTTCAAATAAAGCCTTACTTGGGAGCAAAAACAAATAAGTAAAAGCAGAACTATTCTGGTTGAAGTCAAGATGGGAAGCTGAATACTTTCTATTTCATCATGGTTTCTCTTTGAGGTTTTTTTGTGTGTGTGTGTGTGTGTTTTCTTTAGGTAATGCTTTTGAATGGTATTTTGACAAATTTCTTCAGCATAGTAATTTTGCTGTTAAAAGATTTCAGAAAAAAATGCTAAAGGAACTACTTTGATTTCTAAAAAAATTTCTATGCTTGTTTTTCAATCCTAGCTCAGTCTGCATCATCTCCAAAGAGAAAAAAACAGCACAAGAAATACCGGAGTGTTATTTCAGACATATTTGATGGAACAATCATTAGTTCAGTGCAGTGTCTGACTTGTGATAGGGTGAGTATGAAAGAATTATAATACACAGGAAATTTCTGTCAAATGCTCTTTTTAAAAAAAAAACCTGACAAAATGGTGTGAAAGTTTAATGTCTTTTCCTTGTTGTTGATGATTATACATGTATTTCTTGTGTTTGAAGAAATATAAATTGATTCTAGGAGTAGAACTTGTTTTTTGGAAGCAATAGTAACATACTAATTTAAGGATGGGTCTTGACCTGTCACTGAACAGGCATGCATTTAGCAGGAAGAATTAACTCAGTTCTTCATCTCTGGTCACATACAAAGGAGATATGTTGCTCAGCAACGAGAATTTGTAACACTTGCATATTCTCCCAAGGCTGATGAAATTAGTAGGAAACTGTTGTTATTCACAGGCACAAGGCTATGTATGTATCTTCTCCACTTGGTTGTATGGCTTATAAATATTTTCCCATGTTAAGTTTGGATTCAGATAATAAAAGTAGTATCAGGTTCATAAACAAGAGCATGAATTAAAATCATCATGAGATTTTTAATAATACCTCTAAATTCCTGAGTTTCCTAGAGGTTTTCTTAAGAACAGTTTTACTTCAGTGCAGTGATGAATATAATTAAGATGAATGTAAAATGAACTATCTCAAAAAAAACCCAAAAAAAACCCAAAGTAAGTTTTCAGTTATTGTGTTAGAATTAAGTCAAATCTAAGGGTTTTCAATAGAGTTATCTTAATGTAGGCTATTTTGGTACCAGATATTTAAATGGAATTATCCTGAAATGTTTTCAGCTGTTTAGGTTTTGCATCTTGTTTTTTAAGCTACATTTAAAAACTATCACTAGAGGTCATTTTCAAAAATAAATGCAGTAGTGCTTAACAGTCTGGAACTCAGGCTACAGTGGCTGTGTGTGAGATACTTCTCTTTACTGCAATGTCCTTGACTAATGGGGATGTTAGTAGTTACCTCATAAGGTTTATGTGAAGATTAAATTTAGAACAGCACCTGGTACAAAGCAATTTTGCTTTCGTTATTACTATTTTAGCTTTTTTTACCATATAAAAAGCAGTTTTTTTGTTTTTTTCTTATTATAATTTGCTTTGATCTTTGCCGTCTAAAATCTATCCTCAAATGTTTGTGCTGGATTATTTTCATCCCATTGTTAAAACACAAAACAATTTTAGGTGTCTGTAACCCTCGAGACCTTTCAAGATCTGTCCTTGCCGATTCCTGGCAAGGAAGACCTTGCTAAGCTACATTCATCAAGTCATCCAACATCTATAGTCAAAGCAGGATCATGTGGCGAAGCATATGCTCCACAAGGGTGGATAGCTTTTTTCATGGAATATGTGAAGAGGTATGTATGTGTTTTCTTTGTATTAGTTGATTGTTAAAACTGCTGTTTCTGCTGTACTGGCAGAACATTTCCTTTCTTTTTTCTATCAATAATGTTTCAGGTTTGTTGTCTCATGTGTCCCTAGCTGGTTTTGGGGTCCAATAGTAACCTTGCAAGATTGTCTTGCTGCCTTCTTCGCCAGAGATGAACTAAAAGGTAAGAAATACGAAATAGTTTTCATCTATGGCTAAACTGTTGTGAGTGATCTAAAATACTAGTGGGACAAAATATAGAACGTATTCATAAAAGCTGAGTTTTTTTTAAATTTATTTTTGGCTGTGTTGGGTCTTTCTTGCTGTGTGTGGGCTTTCTCTAGTTGCGTCGAGAGGGGGTTGCTCTTCTTTGCGGTGTGCGGGCTTCTCACTGCGGTGTCTTCTCTTGTTGCGGAGCACGGGCTGTAGGCGTGCGAGCTTTAGCAGTTGTGGCATGTGCACTCAGTAGTTGTGGCTTGCGGGCTCTAGAGCGCGTGCAGGCTCAGTAGTTGTGGCGCACGGGCTTAGTTGCTCTGCGGCATGTGGGATCTTCCTGGACCAGGGCTCGAACCAGTGTCCGCTGCATTGGCGGGCGGATACTTAACCACTGCGCCACCAGGGAAGCCCAAAGCTGAATTTTGAGGCAGCTCAAATAGTACTTGCCCATATTGCCATAGTGCCAGTATCTACCATGACAACATAAACACTATAAATGATATCCTGAAATAATTGATACAAATTCCTATAGTACTAGACAATACGGTATTTGAAGTGTCTAAAATCTTCTCTGGGATTGAAAAAAGAGAAAATTCAACCAAAATATAAAAAACTTACTTGTATATCTGGATTAGTCTGAATTTCTCCATAGTGTTTAAGATCCAAGCCTTCACTATTTTTGTGTGTCCAGCACCTTGCTTGGACATGTAACAAGCAGTCAGTAAATTTTGTTGAGTTAATAAGTGTACAGGATGTTATTTGAGATACGCCTTCAAGGTTGAAAAAAGAGCAGTTAAAGGGTGTTGTAGGTGTGGTAAGCGTGCTGACTCGAGCAGAGACTAAAAAATGTGAGCCTTGTGTTACTGTTCTACTGGTTCAGCATTGCAAGCTCAAAGAATTGCAGAACCAAAAGAAAATAACTTGCTTTTAGTTTGAGAGGAATGACCAGATCTGTTCTGTTTTCAGGTGACAATATGTACAGTTGTGAAAAATGCAAAAAGTAAGTGTCATTGGCAGTGCTTTCAATTGCATGTTTTGTACTTTAAATGGTATTTTTCTTGGTAATTTGAATTGGGCATGTAGGGTTAATTTTCCGTTTTATTTAGAAAAATATAAAGGCCAGTAAGCTTTGTCCTAGTAAAAAATGACTGGTTGTTCTGCAAAACAAATCTGAGGTTAAAAATTTAACAAATTTAATCGGCTTAGCTAAGATGTGACAGTGTATTTTAAGATATAAAATAAGTATGTAATTTTGCATAAAACATTTTCCAAATATGTTGTAAATATATACT
The DNA here is from genome assembly GCF_005190385.1 of Monodon monoceros. Taxonomy (NCBI): domain Eukaryota; kingdom Metazoa; phylum Chordata; class Mammalia; order Artiodactyla; family Monodontidae; genus Monodon; species Monodon monoceros. Next base: position 113,610,510 of record NW_021703774.1, read on the forward strand.
AGGATATATAACATATATTTTTATTACATAGGTTAATTCTGTCATCATAAATAACGCAGTATTCTTTTCTGGCTTACCACCTTAACAGGCTAGATTTAGGAAGTGAAAGTGACTATAAAGGCACATAGTTTCAAGTTTGTGTAAAATTCAGAAAGGTTATACCATCTCTAATGTTACCTGCTGTATGAGGGCCGAATAAAGAAGACAGTTAAGAAAAGTATGATTTTATTTCTTTATATCTACTACTAGCTGCCTTTTTCTATCTTGTAATAAGTTTAGGCTTTTAAGGCTTCTTGTTGATGAGTTAGAAAAGAAAAGTAAATGGAGAATTGAAAGCAAATATGTCTGAGGTAGAGTGAACGGGAAAATTTTTCTGAATCTCTCTGATAGAAAAATAATGGCCTCCGAATAAGATCTATTAATAGAGTCTTCATAATACAAACTTCTGGCTTTTGTCAAAAACCCAGGGAAATGTTGATCTGCAGCTGTTGGTCTTCTTCATTACAAAAAGGAATAGTATATTGTTAGGTCAATAAGGAAGAAAAGCTGCTTTGCACTTTCTAGAAAAAAATACACCTCTAGTGAATTGGAAAGTATTTATTATCAGTTTGTCCTTGAAGCCACAGCAGATAGCTGAAGACTGAGTTGGTCCAGAGGGGGAATCTTTCTTGGAAAAACAGTGCCAACTAGGAAAAAGATAATAGTGAAGATGGAAAAGAACTTGCATCTACCCCAGAATCCAGAGTAGAGATCTGTCAAGTATAAATTAATATTGATTATTGGGAATTCCCTGGCAGTCCAGTGGTTAGGACTCTGCACTTTCACTGCCGAGGGCCCAGGTTCGATCGCTGGTTGGGGAACTAAGATCCTACAAGCCGCGTGGTGTGGCTGAAAAAAATTTTTTTTGATTATTAATAATAACCTCTCTATTTTAAGTTATTTGTTTTCACATTTAGGAATAAAGGTTGTAATATATTGACCTGACCAACCATTTCTATAAAATTGGGATTTTATTTTACCCAGTTTTACGTGATACCTGAATGTTATAAAGGCATAGCCAGGCCATAGATAGTAGAAAATTTTCATCAAAGAATTATACAACTCTAAATTTTTATTACTGATGTCTTAATTTAAATAATTTTTTTACAATAAGGGGTTCCAGTGTTTTATTAGTATTTTTTAATTGGTAGTGTATAATTCAGTAGTAAGCATTTTTAGTCTGATACCTTTATTTCTGCATTTTCTAAAAGATTTTGCTGTATATTTGAAAATACTAAAGGTTTTGTAGGTTTGTATGGGAAACAGGTTTATTAAAATTGGTTTTCTCTTTTCACCCCTTAGATTGAGGAATGGAGTAAAGTTTTGTAAAGTACAAAAGTTTCCTGAGGTATGGGCTTTATCACAATTTAATTTATTTTATGTGATAGGTAAGGTATTAATATAACACAGTGTAGTAAATTCTTTAGCTTTGGTCGAAGAATGGAATGGTTCTATTGACCAGTGGCTGTGTATACCCTATTAAGATTATCCATTTTTTAAATATTGAGTTGCACACCAAGTAAGTGCCCTTAGCAGTAAAACTGTGTTGAACACAGTTTAATCAGATACTGTAGGGTCTTGCAGGCATAAAGTGTAAAATTGGAGAAGCCAGTAGCTATGAACTTAGCAAGTACCATGTTTCATCATTTCCACATTTTAACGTCTCTGGAATCAGGTTATCAGAATTGCAGGGTAATGTTTAATCTTGACAATATGTATATTTAATAGACTCTTTTATGCAGCATATGAAACAGTAGAATTTTAAATAATCCTTTGTTTCTCTTTTAAAAAGATTTTGTGCATCCATCTTAAAAGATTCAGACATGAACTGATGTTTTCCACCAAAATTAGTACCCATGTTTCATTTCCACTGGAAGGCCTGGATCTTCAGCCATTTCTTGCTAAAGATAGTCCAGCTCAAATTGTTACCTATGATCTTCTGTCAGTCATTTGTCACCATGGAACTGCAAGTAGTAAGTATGCAAGTTTGACATATGTTTTTAGATTTTAAAGAAAAGAAACATCTGAATTGATCTCTTAAACAAGACCTGATTGAACAAAAGAAAAAGTATAAAAGTAGATTTTTATTAATTATTTTATCTTGGTTATTAAAAACATGTCAGAAATTTTAGGAAATTGAATAATTTTACTCTGAAGTTTAAAATACTGGAAATTATGTTTTATGTAAAGATAAATAATAAGGACTTAAACATGATTATTTTTACACTGGGTTTTTAAGATTACGTTCTCTGTCCTGATTTTCATTTCCTCAAGTGGTGGTGGTAAGGGTATCTACTGGAAAAGAATACGAAGATAGTTCTTGCTATATCTTTTTATTACTGAAATTATTTAAATTTTTTCTGCTTAAATTCAGGTGGACACTATATTGCCTACTGCCGAAACAATTTAAATAATCTCTGGTATGAATTTGATGACCAAAGTGTCACTGAAGTTTCAGAATCTACTGTACAAAATGCAGAAGCTTATGTTCTCTTCTACAGGTGAGGAAATAACTCTCCTGGATAGGCTGTTTTGACAAATATGACAGAACATCTCATGTTGAGGTTAACAGTGACTTCTAAGACTTTCAAAGTGGATTTCTGAGTAAAGATTAGAAATCGCTTTACTCTCATTTCATTATGTGAGTAAAAGTGAAAGGTTGCATGCAGAATGATCTTTTGTTAAGAGAATGGTAAGTCATTTAGTTGAAGGGCAAAGGAATATATTTTGTTTTAGAAAGACTGGTTTTAATTTTAAAAATTAGGCACTGACAGTAGGAATTTTCTCGTAACATAGCTAATAAAGGAGGTATTGGACTTCCCTGGTGGTCCAGTGGTTAAGACTCTGCGCTTCCAATGCAGAGGGCATGGGTTCAATCCCTGGTCAGGGAAGTTCTGCATGCCACGCGGCATGGCCAAAATAAAAATTAAAAAAAAACAAAAGGTATTAATATAAAAATAAATCCTTGGTACCTTTTAGTGTCTTCTAAAAGATTGTAATAACTACTAAAACAGGAAAGCAGATTAACTGTTTAGATCTTATTAACAATCATTTGAATGTCTGTTCTATAGCAATAGTTATGTGGATACTAGTAGTTAAGATATAGTATCACCCCTAGAGTGTGTAATGTAGTGGGGGCAGGGTGGAACAAAGTATATTTCTCATGAATAATTTTCAAGACCTAACAAGATTCACAGTACAGCCCACCCTCCATATCCATTGGTTCCACATCCGAGGATTCAACCAACGGCATATTGAAAATATTGGGGGGGAAAGATTCCAGAAAGTTCCAAAAAGCAAAACTTAAAATTGCACACCAGTACTATCTACATACCACTTATGCTGTATTTACCAGTGTTTGCATAGCAGTTACATTTTTTAGGTATTATAAGTAATCTAGAGATGATTTAAAGTATATGAGAGGCTGTGCATAGCTTATATGCAAATGCTACGCCATTTTATATAAGGGACTTAAGCATCCACAGATTTTGGTATTTGCAAGGGTCCTGGAACCAATCCCCCAGGGATATAGAGGGATGACTGTGTTAATGTGTGTGCTAAGTCTAATAAGTGAGTGGAAAAATCCACTTACTAATCTAATGGAGTAAAATGCATATTGAATTTAATGAATCACTGTCCCTTAATAGGAAGAGCAGTGAAGAAGCACAAAAAGAGAGGCGGAGGATATCAAATTTGTTGAACATAATGGAACCAAGTCTCCTTCAGTTTTATATTTCTCGACAGTGGCTAAATAAATTTAAGACCTTTGCTGAACCTGGCCCTATTTCAAATAATGATTTTCTCTGTATTCATGGAGGTAAGAAACTCTGTAATGGAAAGTAGTGGTAGGGATTTGCTGTTAAATAATTTACAAATAGGGTAAGAGCCAAGAATTTTCCTCTTCCATTTATTTTCCATTTCCCCATCTACATTCCAACTTAAATGTGTTTATTTTGCTATGGTTTCAGAAATTAGCTTTTTCTTCTAATTATAGGCAATCTGTAGCCTTTTCATAGAACAGATATTTACTGAGTACCTGTTCCAAACCCTGTGCTAGAGCCTGAAAGTACCAGAAACACTATTTCTATTTGCATAGCTTTAATTTCATAGTAAAGACAGATGCATAAACAGGTAATTATGGTGCAGTGAACACTTCTATTGCCCATCATTTTTCTCAGCTGAGAGACATGCAGCTCCAGCTGTATCCGTGGCTCTTATCCCTTTTGTCTAAATGAATAGCTGGCTCTTTTCCTAACTATGAAAATGTACTCTGAGTTTAACAAAAAAACCTCATGCAGTTATTTGCTAAATGTAATTTATGCCTTTGTGACTGTGTTAGTGCTTGTTTCCATGACAACCTTAGTGTGACACCTTAATTAAATTTCATGGTTGAAGACTTGATATTCTCATTAATTAATTATTTTTGCAGTGAAACCACAAGAGATAGTAGAAATGTCCTATATTGGATTTAGAAATCTAAACCTTGAAAATATTTCTTTCTTTTTTTTTTTTTGAAAATATTTCTGTATGTGAATTTTTCTCTTATTATTTCCCTACTTGAGCTAATAACTTAAGTCTCTTCCGGTTCCAAATCTCCCTATAATCCTTTTATGGCATTTATCTGTGCCTGCCTTTTATTATGGTTATTCATATAAATTCTTCATTTCTACTGCTAGCTCATAAGCTCCATGAAGGAAAGATTGTCTCTGATTTATCTCTGGCTTGCTCCAATACACAGTCAAGGCTTAGTAAAGATTTATGTAAGTTAAGTACTTGAACATCTTGGTTAACTTATTTTTCCCTATTTCAAGAAATATGTTCATCTTTAGGAACATATACTTAATTTTTAACCTTTTGGGGAGAGGTTTTAAGAATAATGATTGGAAAAAATGCCAGTGATTAATCAGTTAAAAGTAATATAACGGAATTCAAGAATGAGACAGACCCATTTAAACTTTTTTAGGTGTTCCTCCACGAAAAGCTAGTTATATTGAAGACCTGGTATTGATGCTGCCTCAGAACATTTGGGATAACCTATATAGCAGGTTTGTTTTTTTAAATCAGACAATATGGTACTGTGGAAATCAGTTTGTGAAATTCGTTAAAAGGAGATTGGATTATTTTGTATATGCTCCCTGTGCTGTATGTTGCTTATGTGGAATATTCCCTTCTTCCTTCATTTATTCACTCTGAAGTGTGAGTAGAGAGACTTTTGTGGCTAGTGTGGCCCTAGTCTAGATAATTAATTCTAAGTTTTATGTTCTGATAATCTGTATCTCTAAAAGTATGCCGTGACATTTTTCTTAAATATTTTTTCTTAAATACTGAAAATAATTCATTCTATGAATTCTTAGTGGCCAGGGGAAGCCTCCTTCTAATTAAAACTTGATTAAAACTGTGGCTGTGTATAACTTAAGATTTATATGTTGTATGCTAACTTTTGACAGCCACTTCTTTTACTTTATGTTGTCGCAACAAACATATTTTGTAACAAAAGTAGCTGTAAGGGAAAGTTGAAATACAGATGAATCAGTAAGTCAATAAACTGATAAAATCAGCGACCCTGAAAAACATAAAATCAGGCCCTTACGATAATTTGGTTTTTACATTTTACTAAAACTTGGACACATTTCCTAGAACATCAGCTTACTTCCAGATTATCATACTTATTAAATTCTTCATGCATTAGGTATGGAGGAGGACCAGCCGTCAACCATCTGTACATTTGTCACACTTGCCAGATTGAGGCGGAGAAAATTGAAAAAAGAAGAAAAATTGAATTGGAAATTTTTATTCGGGTAAAAAAATGATGCTTTTCAAATTATAAAAATGATCTAGAATAAAGATAAAGAACTGACAGTTAGAGGAACGATGTTAGTGAAATTATTGGATGAAAGAGTTGTAATACATTTTAAGTCTCATGGGCTCATAACAGTGAGAGACCCCAGTCAGGTGACTATAGTTCTAGTGAGTTAAGTTCTTCTTTTGGGGGTTTTTGTTTTCATGGATTGGTAATAAATTTTGTTTTATGTATTGGCACTGGCAAGAAATCTCTTTATTGAAATGGTAAATTATAAGTTTCCTTAAGTTAGTGGTTTTTCTGAAAGCATCTACTCAGATTGCATTCTTTACTTCCACCCCTTTGTGAAATATAATATTGTTTGGGGGGACTCTCTATACTTATACCTAGTTCCCACAAAGTGAGTATGTTATGAGGCATTTCTTGATTGCAAGCAACAGAAAGTCTGATCACAGAATCAATAGGAAGAGCTGAATAACCAGGTGTTATTGGACAAAGACTAGTATAGTTCCATTTGTCTAGGTAGCAAGAAGTAAGTTTCTTCAAAGTGCTGCTGTCAGTAATACAGCTCCAACCATTTATTTATTATTCGGGTTCCTAGTAGAGAATACTACTAGAGTTTGAGTTACCTGAGAGGCATGTTCATTGATATTTCTATTGAAATCATATTGGTGGAGGGATAATTCTATAAGGGAAGATTGAGATTCTTTAGTAAAAGAAGGGGAGAAGTTAATTGAGCAGATATTATAGATGAACAGTACACTCCATGTTGTGGCCACAGGCTTCTTTTCATAGATTTAGGGGTGTTGTGTGTGTGTGTGTGTGTGTGTGTGTGCCTTTGCCTAAAGTAAAGCGATTTTCACATACACAGGAAGATATTACAGGTGTGGATTGATTTACTGTGCTTGAACCTCATTTGCTTTCTAAATATAAGGAGGCAAATTTTAGTTGAATAGTAAAAGTAGTTCATTCCACGAATGCTTAAATAAATGGCTAATGACTATATCCATTAGGGTTTTTTTTTCAATATTTATTTATTTATTTAGCTGCGCTGGATCTTAGTTGCGGCACACAGGACCTTCATTGCCGCATGCAGGATCTTTAGCTGCGGCATATGAGCTCTTAGTTGCGGCATGCATGTGGGATCTAGTTCCCTGACCAGGGATTGAACCCGGCCCTGCTGTATTGGGAGCATGGGTTCTTAACCACTGGACCACCAGGGAAGTCCCATACATTAGGGTTTGATCAACAGAAGTCATTCTAAGTACTTTGAGTAGAATAGGAATACAGGCAATGAAAGACTTAAATAACTACTAAAAAGACTGGGCAGTGAAAATCAAGAAGACCATAGCTGACTTTCAGGAAATCTGGAAGGCTGCCATACTGGAGGTAGGAGTGGGGACAGCAGCTCAGAGTGGGGTCTCAGAGCCCAGACAAGGTAAAGAAAGCTTCTGTGTAGTGGTGTGGGCCTGGTCAAGGATGTTGGAGCCCAGGCAATGTAACAGTGGATGCCCGTGTTGGCTGGAGATTGCTGTGTGAGGCGGCACAGCTTAGTGGTGGTGGTAAAATTGAGGGATTGATTCCATGTGTAGGATTGATCAGATAATATGAGTGTAATGAGAGCCAGATCTCTTATTGTCAGATAAGGGAGTTACAGATACTGAAAGAGAGGAAACTAAAATGGACTCTTTGTTATTGGATTAAAATTGTAGGCATCTTTGTGAACTCACTGTGTTAGATACATATATACATATAGAGGTATAAATGTGTGTATATGTACACATATATAGAAATAAATGATGTACCTAAGTTAATTTCCTAACTCTGGCACTGAAAAGGCCTGGAAGCAGTAATAACTACAGCAGGATTGAGCATACCTAGCTCTCTTCGGATCTTGGCTTCTAAACATCTTTCTCTAGTAAAAGGAACCAGCCCTCCTTGGAGAAATGGCTGCTTTCACGGCTGGGGCAGGGGAATTACAAGATGAGCTTGGAATTTCTTACTGTTCCAGAAATTAAAGAAGTTTTCGAAGAATGATGGGGAAATGTCAAAAGTACACAGAAGCCAGCTTGAAGGGACTTTTACTTGCCAAATTTGGGACAATTTTGCTTCAAAATAAATTATAATGGTATTATAATGCATTAAACAAAATAGGAGATATTGTGTTCATACTGTTATAAATAAGTGAATAAATTGAAAGACTGATGCGGAATGGAATATTAACGTAGTTCCAGCTTATTCCCCACAAAATACGTATTATTATTTTTTTTTTTTTTTTTTTTTTTTTTTTTTTTGCGGTACGCGGGCCTCTCACTGCCGTGGCCTCTCCCGCTGCGGAGCACAGGCTCCGGACGCACAGGCTCAGCGGCCATGGCTCACGGGCCCAACCGCTCCGCGGTATGTGGGATCCTCCCAGACTGGGGCACGAACCCGTGTCCCCTGCATCGGCAGGCAGACTCTCAACCACTGCACCACCAGGGAAGCCCACGTATTAATTTTGAAGAGAAAAGACTAAGCAAGAAGAGTCTGGCACCAACTCAATGAAGTCATTAAAGTGAACATCAGTAGCAGTGGAATATATCAAAATCATGTGCTAGGATAGGATACAGTGAGAAGAACACAGCATCACTTGTTTGGTAGACAGTGCATAACCTGAGTTTCAAATGAGGAAAGCCAGGCAGACCCAAATTGGGGGACATTTTATAAAACAACTGGCTTGTAACCTTCAAAATTGTCAAGATCGTGAAAGTCAAGACTGAGGAACTGTGCCACCTTAAAGGAAATATGAAGTTACATGCAACAAGTGATTCTTGCTTGTTTTTGTTTTTTGTTTGTTTTTTCGGCCGAGCGGCATGTGGCATCCTAGTTCCCGGACAAGGGATCGAATCCGCACCCCCTGCAATGGAAGCGTGGAGTCTTAACCACTGGATCGCTAGGGAAGTCCCAACAAGTGATTCTGAACTGGATCTTCTGGCTATAAACAACATTATTGGATCAATTAGAAAAACTTGATGGAGTCTGAGGATTAGGTGCTAGTATTACATCGATGTTAATTTCCACATTTTTATCATTTGTGTTAAATGTGTAGGAAAAAGTCCTTGTGTGTTTAGCAACTTACTCTGAAATGGTCCAGGAAAAGAAAATTTCTTCGTATTGTACTGGAGTTTTCCTGTAAGTTTGAGATTGTTTCAAAGCTAAAAAGAAGTTTTTAATTGCACAAAGCTTCTGGAAATTACCTATGTTGCTTACCACTGGCAAGTCTCAGGAGAATGCTCAGAAACTTGATAGACTTGATAAGCCGCTAATCTCAGGACCCTGGTGGGTTATCCTGAGGATGCTGCTGTTAAAGATGTTAGCTGCCTGTGGCACCGAATGAGGGATTCTTGGGAAGAGGCTTGGAAGTGGTGGCAAAACCCTACTTGTGCCATCTGTGGAGGCCTCAGTCCTGCCGCAACTGCCACCAGAGGACGTGGGGGAAGTTTCTCTTTCTCTTGTGCCTTCCATATATTGCATATATCATTGGCAGTGACTGATCTGGAGCACTACTGGCAAGCGATCCTGGAAAATGAAATCTTCTCTTTTCATAGAAGAGAGTGTAAGAATGAATGGAAATGATGCATTAACAGACAATAAATACAGTATAGTTTGCCCCCCTTGTCATATGCATTCATACGTCAGCAACAACAGTAGCAATAGTATCATGTTTCTGCCTAACATGATGCAGCTAGCTCATGTACCAATAGATGCAGCATTTATCCTTTCCCTAAACTTGGAAAACCCAAAGTCCCATCAGTCAGTGTATCCATTTCTGGATGATGATCATTCATATTTAGTTCAGTCAGTTTAGTCATAATCTCCCTTTTATATTCTGCAAGCTAAAGAATAAACGATAAGATTAACCACCAACAACATACCTTATATGAAATAGAGGAATGAAAGGAAATATAAATTGGTAATTTTTCACAAATTTAGAAATATTTACAAATATGTATTGGGTTGGCCAAAAAGTTCATTGGGTTAGTGAATACATTGTTCAATAAAATTCTTGGTGAAAATGAAAAAGGTGTCTTTTAGTTCTACTTAAAACCGAACGAACTTTTTGGCCAACCCAGTGCATGGGGGAAGGAAGAAGTATGTGTCTATAGCTTATAACTACCCATTCCATATTCTCTGTTTTCTCATCCAGCACTTCAGCTGGTTATTTACCTGATAAGGTAACCCAGACCTTCGTTCCTGAAGAGTCTGAGCTCTTTGTAGTCTTGCCTGTGTTAGATTTCTCTAGTTGGCTATGAGCTTTTAATCTGTGGATATGGAAATACTGAATGGTGCTTATAGTGGATTGAATGCTGGCCCCCCAAAAAGGTGTTTCCGTGTCCTAATCCCTGTGAATTGACTTTATAAAAAGGGTCTTTTTATATATAATTAAGGATCTTGAGACAAGATCAACCTGGATTATCTGAATGGACCCTAAGTCTAATGATAAGTGCCCTTATAAAGAGATGCACAGAGGAGAGATACACAGAGAGAAGAGGTGAAAGCCATTTGAAGACAGAAGACAGAGATTGGAATATACACTCACAAAGCAGAAGGTTGAAGAGGCAAGGAACCGAATCTCCCCTTCTCCACAAGAAGCACGGTCATGCCTACACCTTGGTTTGGACTTCTGACCTCCAGAACTTTGAGAGAAAAAATAATCTGGTTTCAGCCACCAAGTTTGTGGTGATTTGCTATAGCCCCCCTCTGAAACTAATACAGTGGGTATAACCTGATTTTCAGACATAGTTCCCCTTGTTTCTGTTGTGTAGTAGTCATTTTATTCTACTTTTTATATAGCCCTACCCACTTTGTCTCTTGGTTCAGTGACATGAGGAACCCAAAATGGCCAGAGGAGTGTCTCATCTTCCAGTCCAGTAAAATCATTGTTGTGTCCCTTTGGAACCTAATACCTCTAAACTAGTAGAGGCCAAAGTTGTGATAATTAGAAGCAAAAAAGCTTTTGTGTCAGTAGGTAGTAATAGATAAACTCTCCTACTTCCTTTACCTGGTACCTACTCTCATGTTTTCTGGTTGTGGGAAAAACAGCACCATAGGGTTGTTTCTAGTTTGAGGCATATACTACATCCTCTAGGATAGTACCAACCCCACGGTGTTTTGCCACCCGGGCACAAAAACAGTATTCAGTAGGCCAGCAACTTTTAGGTGATGCCATATGGTAAAGTCAGTGAATTCTATGGATGTGAGCCCATTGCTTCATTTATTTTGTGTAAAATTAGTTACATAATCAGAGGTGATATGGGATATCATCTCAGGAAATGAGACATTCAGTAAGACCAACAACGGTGATACTGGAAGAAACACTATAGGTTAGGAAGGTAGGCCCAAATCCAGTTCTAAGCATTTGTAAATCATTTATCATCAAGGGGCTTGTATATATCCAGATTATATAAGATTATATAAAGAATTCGTACAACTCAAGAAGATAGATATTCCAATTTAAAAATAAGAAAATGTTTTAATATACATTATCCTTAAGATATGAGTGATAAGCACATGAAAAGGTACACACTCTCAGCAGTCATCAGTAAAGTGCAAATTAAAGCCACAGTGAGATACCATTACATACTTCTTAGAATGGCTAAAATATAGAAGTGGACAATATCAAGTTCTGACAAAAATGTTGGGCTTCCCTGGTGGCACAGTGGTTGAGAGTCCGCCTGCCGATGTAGGGGACGCGGGTTCGTGCCCCGGTCCGGGAAGATCCCACGTGCCGCGGAGCGGCTGGGCCCGTGAGCCATGGCCGCTGGGCCTGCGCGTCCGGAGCCTGCGCTCCGCAGCGGGAGAGGCCACAACAGTGAGAGGCCCGCATACCTCAAAAAAAAAAAAAAAAAATGTAGAGCAACTAGAATTCTCATATAAACACTGTTGGTGGGCATGTGGTGTCACATGCCGGATGACAACCAGTTTGACAATTTCTTATAGGTTAAACAAACACTTAGCACATGACTCAGCAATCTCACTCCTAGGTATTTACTCCAGAGAATGAACACTCACGTCTGCAAAAACCTGTACACAAATGTTCATGAGCAGAATTGCTCATAATTGCCCCAAACTGGAAATTGATGTCTATCAGGTGGCAAATGGATAAAAAGGCTGTGGTATACTACTAAGCATAAAAAAGGTAGAACTACTGATGCCTGCAGCAATATGATGAATCTTAGGAACATTATGCCAAGTGAAAGGAACAAGACAAAAGCGACTATGTAATGTCTAATTCCACTTATATGAAATATCTAAGAAAAAAATAGGGACTTCCCTGGTGGCACATTGGTAAGACTCTGTGCTCCTGATGCAGGGGGCCTGAGTTTGATCCCTGGTCAGGGAACTAGATCCCACGTGCATGCCGGAGCTAAGAGTTCACCTGCCACAACTAAGGAGCCTGCGAGCTGCAGCTAAGGAGCCCTTGAACCACAGCGAAGACCCAGTGCAACCAAATAAATTAATTAATTAAAAACAAACACAAAGTAGGTCAGTGGTTTCCTGGGGCTGAGAGGAAGTGATTGATTGTAAACTGGCACAGGGGAGTTTTGGGAGTGTCAGAAGTGTTTTAAACTGGATTGTGTTGGTGGCTGCACAGTTATAAACTTACTGAAAACCATTGAACTTTACACTAACACTGTGGATTATACTTTAATGAATCTGTTTTATAAAATGCAAGTCCATAATTATTCCATAACACTAGGGTTTTTTTTGTCTTATTCTACCACCACCCCTTTGAAAAAAAGAAAAAAAGCAATGTCTTAGTATAAAAAAATAACAGGACTTACGTGGCGGTCCAGTGGTTAAGACTCTGAGCTCCCAATGCAGGCGGCCTGGGTTCCATCTCTAGTCAGGGAACTGGGATCCCGCATGCCACAAAAAAAATTAAAAAAAACAAAACAGAACACTAGAGTACAAAAATAGGTGCCCTTGCTAGACTGGAAATTAAGTGGAGTTTCTGAAAAATTGAGAAAGCAGATAGGATCAGTTTGAAGAAGCAGACCAATGTCATGGGAAATGACCACACAGGCTTTAAGCTTGGAAGCGGCAGATACTAATAGTGATTTCAGCACTCTGCCCCCTTCGTTGTACTAAGCAGCAAGCACGAAGGTGTCTGCTTGGATTGAGCAGTGAATGTGGACCCTTGGGTTGGTTAAAGAAGGCGTTAACCTTAGATAGCTTGTAATACCTAGAAAGAATTGTGTCTTCCTAAGTTATGCCTTAAAATAAATGATTGATTCTCAGAGAGATGCATAAGGATATTGTTTCCTAAAAACAAAACAAAACTCAATAGATGGGTTGACTGAATGGCAGAATAAATACTGCTGGAGAGCATATTAGTGTACTGAAAGATCTAGTGAAGGGTTTCTCCTAAAATGAAGCACAAGGATAAACAGGTGGAAAACAAAACTTTTGACACGTTGGGTAGATACAGAATCCAATGTTTTTCTAATAGGTATTTTAGAAGAGAGTAGAGAGGTGGAACTCCTTTGAGAGCAACAGTTTAATTTCTGAGAACTGGAGAGAAACAGATGCCTTTAAATAACTGGGGTGATTACACTTAACTCAATTTTCAAAAACCCCCACCTAGACACATAAGGAAGAAATGTCCTAATGCCAAAGAGAAAGTCCTGAAAGTGTCCAAACCTGGTAATGCTGTGAATGAAACAGATTCATCTGACAGAATCAGTCTAACATTACATTTCAGAAATCTCAGTTCTCTAAGGATAAGTTGTACATCACAGGAAGTCCAAACTTTAATTCTTTACCTGGAGACAAACATGCCTTGATTTCATCAGAGGCAATCACAACATTATTCATTATCTTTCATTGTTCTGTGGAAGCAGCTACCTTGTGTCCCAGAAGGATCCCTGCTCTCAAAGAGCTTACATTTAATAAATAACAAATACATTATATATCAAAAGGTAATGAGTTCTATGGTGAAGGAAGATATCTAACAGGATAAGAGGATCAGGAGTATAGTGATGAGGGGAGGAGTCAGGTGCAGTTATAAACAGTGTGATCAAGATCGGCCTCATTGGGCTTCCCTGGTGGCGCAGTGGTTGAGAGTCCGCCTGCCGATGCAGGGGACACGGGTTCGTGCCCCGGTCCGGGAAGATGCCACATGCCGCGGAGCGTCTGGGCCCGTGAGCCATGGCCGCTGGGCCTGCGTGTCCGGAGCCTGTGCTCCGCAACGGGAGAGGCCGCAACGGTGAGAGGCCCGCATACCACAAAAAAAAAAAAAAAAAAAAAAAGATCGGCCTCATTGAAAAGGTGACATTTAAGCAAAGACTTGAAGGAGGTGAGGGAGATATTCAAATATCTGTAAAAAGAAGGGATGCCCATGCAAAGGCTTTGAGAGACAGGAATGTATCTGCTTGATTTTGGGAGTAACAGAGAGGTTTGTTTGTGTGACCACAAGTGAATAAATGAGGAGGAAAGTACTAGAAGATGAAGTCAAATCATGCGGCCAGATCATAGAGGTACTTCTGAGCTATTATTATAAGGATCTCTGGGGACAGTGGCAGGGTTTGGATTAGATTTGATCATAGGGGAGAAATGAGCTGAACTTCACTGTTTTTGTCCATAGGTAGTATGTACCGCGGGCATTTAGTTACCCGGCATGAGATATCTGCAGGAGTCTCACTGTCTTTTCACACTATTACAATTAGATAATTTTCAAATACCCTTCATTTTCCTCAGGCTCTGTTGCTGTTCCTCTCTTTTTTTTTTTTAATTTATTTATTTAATTTATTTCATTTTTGGCTGCGTTGGGTCTTCATTGCTGCACGGGCTTTTCTCTAGTTGCGGCAAGCGGGGGCTACTCTTTGTTGCGGTGCACAGTCTTCTCATTGCGGTGGCTTCTCTTGTTGCGGAGCACAGGCTCTAGGCACACGGGCTTAAGTAGTTGTGGCGCACGGGCTTAGTTGCTCCGTGGCATGTGGGATCTTCCCGGACCAGGGCTCGAACCCGTGTCCCCTGCATTGGCAGGCGGATTCTTAACCACTGCGCCACCAGGGAAGCTCCTGTTCCCCTCTTTCTATGCCAGTTTTTCTGTCAGTTTGGTTTTTGGTTTCGTCTTGTTTTGTTGGGTTTTTTTTTTTTTTTCTTTTGGTTTTTTGTTTGTTTTGTTTTGGCTGAGCTGCGTGGCTTGTGGGATCTCAGTTCCCCGACCAGGGATTGAAGCCGGGCCAGGGCAGTGAAAGCCCAGAATCCTAACCACTAGACCACTGGGGAACTCCCAAATTCGTTTTTTTAATTGAAAGTCGTAGAAGTCAGATTGGCTAACTTAAGCAAAAAAAGAAATTTATTGAAAAGAAAATTTGAATAACCAGACCTCCAGAAATTCAGGAACCAAGTTATTCCTGTATAGCTAACAAAGTTGACATTGGAATGACTCCGTTCCAATCATTAGGTTACTCCTCTGAAGATTTCCATTTCTAGTAGTTTTGCCTAGTTTGAGTCATATACCCATTTCTTGGGCCTTGGGACTAGAGGAGGAAGTGGAACGTCTTCAAGGACTGTCCCACCACTTTTGAGAATTTATCCTATATATATATATGTTGTTGTTGTTTTCTAAAATATTTATTTATTTATCTTTGGCTGCATTGGGTCTTCGTTGCTGTGCCTGGGCTTTCTCTATTTGTGGCAAGCAGGGGCCATTCTTCATTGTAGTGGCTTCTCTTGTTGCGAAGTACGGGCTCTAGGCACGCGAGCTTCAGTAGTTGTGGCTCGCGGGCTTCAGTAGTTGTGGCTCACGGGCTCTAGAGCGCAGGCTCAGTAGTTGGGGCGCACGGGCTCAGCTGCTCCGTGGCATGTGGGATCTTCCCTGACCATGGATCGAACCCGTGTCCCCTGCATTGGCAGGCGGATTCTTAACCACTGCGCCACCAGGGAAGTCCTATATATATGTTTATTGTCTATGAAATAACACGTACAGAACTTTTCGTTTCAACATTCTGTTTGTAATAGCAACATGTCTACCAGTATCTTAAGTGAATGGAAGTAAGATGTAGACAGTGGGTATGGTATGTTTAAATAAGATTTACACATCAGATTTTTAATAAATATGTGGAGTATTTATTGCCTTGAAGACTTTATCTTGACCATTTTCACTTATCCAATCATTATGCCCCTTTTGTGTATACTTGATAAACTTTGAGATATAACCTAGAATGTTTATTAGGTGTTACCATGTATCCTAGTATTAAGTTAACTTAGCATCAATGTAAGTCACGTTCTTTGTGTGTGAGGAATTGGCCTTATCAGATGCTGAAGTAGAATGGTTGTATTGTTCTGCTACAAAGCAAATTCTAGATTTTAGATGACTAATTTTTTTCCCTCTGTAGCTCAACAGAGCATTCCAAGAGGAGGATTCTCCAGCTACTTTTTATTGCATCAGTATGCAGTGGTTTAGAGAATGGGAAAGTTTTGTGAAGGGTAAGGATGGAGGTAAGTGTTTAACTGAAAGACGAAATTCTTTGCAGATTTTTTTGTTTATTTAACAAATGTTTTTTGAATATCTGCATGCACTTGGGATTACACTACTGAACAAGAGAGAAAAAAACGTACATTCTAGTTCATATGTTGGTTATTTTTAATTTTTTAAAAACTTTCATGGATTATAGCATATTCATAGCAGATATAAAAGAACTGAATAAAAATTAGTCTGTGATCTTAACATTGAAAAATTAAAAAAAAATATCCTTCCAACAATAAGATTGGTTAAACCATAGCTTATCCATTACAATGGGATACTATGTGGACTTTAAAAATTATTTGTGTAACAGTGTTTAAAATTTAAAAATAAGATGTTCTTGATATATGAAAAAGGTTATAATGCAGTATGCATAGTTGGAACCTTTTGTTTAAAAAAAGAAAAAGGCAAACATATGCAAAGGCAGAAAGACCTCAAAGGTACTAGAACAGTTTGCCTGTCTTTCTGTAGTAGGATAACAGTATCTTTTTCCTTCTTGTGCCTTTTTGTTTTTTTAAACAGTTTTTGATAATGAACATGCACTGTATTTTTGTATCCAGGGGGAAAACAAGGTTTCTTTCCTTAAATTAAAAAAAGGATGCACTTTGGGAATTCGCTGGCAGTCCAATGGTTAGGATTCCACACTTTCACTGCTGAGGGCCTCGGTTCATCCCTGGTCGGGGAACTAAGATCCTGTAAGCCACAAGGCGCAGCTTTAAAAAAAAAAAAAAAAAAAAAAAAGGATGCATTTTAACATTTCATTTTATCATGCTTTTATTTTTAGTTTAATGGCGGTCTAAAACCAAGAATTGCATTTCTTTTTAAATTACAAAGAATTGTTCTTTTGTAGCATTAAAAGTGCATTTTAACCTGTAATCCCCAAATGGATACTTAAGAAATCATTTTTATTAAATTTTGGATGGTAGTGAGAGAACTTCTCTCAGCTTCTTTCCTGGTTCCATTTTGGGGGAATCAAGACCCAAAAAGGAAGAGGCTCAGAAGAAGACAGTTAAGAACTGACTATAATAATCTGACTAAAAAATAATCTGATTATACAGTTATATCCTTCATTAATTCAGGCATAGAAATATGCAGTTCTTTGGTACATTTATACATTTTGATTATTTGTTTTTCCTTTTGACTTAGATCCTCCAGGTCCTATTGATAACACGAAAATTGCAGTCACCAAATGTGGCAATGTGATACTCAGGCAAGGTAAGTTTGACTAATACTATTAAGCCTTTACTTGTTAGTAATTTGTCACACTGTTAAGAATATATCATCACTAGCCATCTATACCACCTTTATATCCAGCTCAATGATGTAATTCATACATGAATTAGGACAAATAGTGGAAAAATTGCCAATGTTTAATTTTTATCTGAAGAAAGATTTTAAGGCTGTTAATAGGAGGCAGGAAAAAGGATCTCTAACTTTTTAAGGCAGACCATAAAGTTGCAACTTGTAACAGTATGGGCCGGTAGTCTGAAGATTCATGTTCCAAAAGTTCTCAATTATTCCTAGAGTATTCATGCTGGGGGTACATTATGAAAGTTTTTGCAGTATGAATATGTAGGTTTGTAAATATTATTCTTTCTCTATATACTTAATTTTAGGAGCAGATTCTGGTCAGATTTCTGAAGAAACGTGGAATTTTCTACAGTCTATATATGGTGGAGGGCCTGAAGTTATCCTAAGACCTCCGGTTGTTCATGTTGATCCTGATGCAGTACAAGCAGAAGAAAAAATTGAAGTAGAAACTCGGTCTTTGTAATTTTGAGGATATAGAGAGTTCTAATGAGAAATCATTTTCACTTCTGCTGACATGTTCCCATGCAAAAACATTCCTAAAAGCATGTTTATTTTCTTGATTTTTAATATTTTATCTTTCATTCCTTCTTACTGGGCATTATGGAAGAATGTGTCAAAATGTATAATATTCTACAGGTTGGTATATTTAATGCTAGATAACTTATCATAAAGTCTTTCAGTGTAATATTTTTGAAAAAAGAAGGAATAATTGTGATCATTTGGTAATCAGTAGGTTATCTTTGATCTTTATACTACATGTAAATCCATAGTATCCTTTGTAGCTTTGTAAATACTTTTGCTTTGAAAACTTTTCCATTACCCTAAGCCACCATAATTCTGACCAATCTTTTCAGTTCCCCAAAAACCTAATTTAATTGTATAGTTTTGACATGGCTTCATATAATAAAGAGCCTATTTTAAATGGAGAGTAGTAGTCAGAAAAATGTTGTTAATCTCCTAAAGCTCAGGAAACTGTTAGGGTGTCACGCCTTTTGCACTGCAGCATATAAACTAGCATATTAATATTTACAAAATGTCTTTTTGAGTGTATCAATGGTGTATTTAGTCTGAGTGGAATTTGTGTCAACAGATATTAGTAATTTATTGCCTCTTACACTGTAAAATGTTAAATTTCAGTTCCTACAACCCTGAATAGTATTCATTAATATCAGTAAAAAACTTAGGGTTAGTTTTAGGGCACTTTTTATTTTGAGAGCATGGAGTACAGAATGTGTCAATGAGATTGTTGATAAAGCTGAAGCCTCTTGCAAAATGATTTTTTAAATGAAATGCATAAAGTCTTTTTGAATAATATAATATGCACTGCTATTTGCTTGATTATGTGATGTCAAAAGTTTAACTATATTCCAAGTACAAAAACAAACTGGATTACTTTGAGAATGTTGAATAGCATTCACAATGGCTTTGTTTTGGTTTGGGGCAGCCGCCACCTGCTAAAACAGTGTTATTAAAATTAGTTCAATAAAAATGATTGAAAAATGTAGAACTTGGATGTATTTATTTGATAGATATTAAGGGTGAAGGGTATAAAGTTTTTTAATGTTAATGTCTTGTTATTTCTTAATCAGAAGTATGCAAAATAAGAAGTCATTTGGTATAGTATTTAAAGTTTTGGTATTTAGTGAAATGAAATAATCAGCCATTAGAATCTATTTGAATTAAAAAAAATAGTTTTTAGTTTTCTTCTTTCTCATGATTATGCTATAATCCTCTTCAAGGATTGAATGATATTACTGATCTGTCTTGTATCACCAGAGATCAGTGTAACGCCTGGCATTTAGGAGATAATCAAAAAAGATTCATTTTTAATAGTGCTTGCCATTTATTACATATTTATGATGTTTCAGCCACTCAACTAAGGGCATTACTTATATATATATATATAAATAAATTTATTTATTTAGTTAGTTTAGGCTATGCTGGGTCTTTGTTGCTGTGCGCAGGCTTTCTCTAGTTGCGGTGAGTGGGGGCTACTCTTTGTTGCAGTGTGCAGGTTTCTCATTGCAGTGGCTTCTCTTTGTTGTGGAGCACAGGCTCTAAGCATGTGGGCTTCAGTAGTTGTGGCACACGGGCTCAATAGTTGTGGCTCGCGGGCTCTAGTGCACAGGTTCTGTAGTTGTGGCGCACGGGCTTAGTTGCTCTGCGGCATGTGGGATCTTCCCGGACCAGGGCTTGAACCCGTGTCCCCTGCATTGGCGGGCAGATTCTTAACCACTGCACCACCAGGGAAGTCCCGCATTACTTATATTTAATCCCAGTTACAACCCTATGACTTAGGTCAGGTGGTTTGCCCAAAGTCGTACAGCAAAGAAGTAGCAGATATGGGACTCCAACTAAAGTCATTGCAACTTTATACCACTGTTCTTATTCACCATATTTTCTCCCACTGAATTATTTTAAAACAGATTATAGTATTACTATTAGATTCATTAATAGCATCTGTCATTGGGATATATAATATGGTAAAGAATACTGGTCTTGGACTTCGCTGGTGGTCCAGTGCTTAAGACTCCGTGCTCCTACTGGGGCATGGGTTCGATCCCTGGTTGGGGAAGTTCCGCATGCCGTGCAGGGCAGCCAAAAAAAAAAAAAGAACACTGGTCTCTAAAGGTTTATATAATTTTTTTTACATTATAATCATCAAAATACATAACAAAATAGTATGTAAAGGATTATTAGCAGTCCCATAGACTCTCAGCTGAATGTTAGCGTATGTGTTAACAGGTGTCAAATAAAAGATATGGTTTATCTGAGGATGATTTTCTTGGAAATACTTAAGCTGAGAAATAGGAAAATTGCAGTTAAGGGATAGTGAGAGCCTACAATATTTTAAGAATACTACATTGATTTATAACATGAAGGTGATTAGTTTTTGGACTCTGGAGTCAGTTTGCTTCTGTTCAAATCCTAGTAGATAAGTCATCTTCCAGCTATGAGTTGGAACAGCACTCAGAGTTCTCTATCTCCAGTTTTTTTCATCTCTTAAACGAGAATGTTTCAGGTTGGGTTTTCCAGGACGCAGACACTGAGATGGAGTTAGAAGTACAAATGATTCTTGGGAAGTAACATCAGTGAAAGAAAACGGGAGGAAGCAGGAGTTATCAGAACATAATGCTGACCTGACAGAGTTTCTACCAGCTCCGTGGAAAGATCTGGAGCTAAGGTTGTCCATTAGAGAAGTCTTGCATTGGGCAGAAATGGGTAGGCTCTTGTACTGTCACAGACTAGTGGCTACCTGGAAAAGAGAGTGACCTCATATTGACACTGCAGGGACTAATAGCAAGATGCTATCAGCCAAGCACTCTCCTCTCATCTGGGTAATGAGTGCTTTCTTGAAGAGTGGTCTGAAAATCTGTGTGTATGCCATACTTGATCATAAGATTATGATAGTTATGTGTATTGTTATATTTATTATACTTAACATAATTTGGCACTTGATGATGTAGTCCCTTATTCTCTTTCTCCTTTTCAAAATGTGTAACTTTTAAGGACACATCTTTGTAAGAGGGCTGCCAAAAATATTTAATCTGAATCTAATCATGAGGCGGGAGGGAATTGTGATAATTGTTTAAAAAAGGCACATTATACAGAACAGCTTTCCTGGACTCTTAAAAAAATAAGTGTTATGAAAGACAAAAAAAGACTGATGAAGTTTAAGAGAACATGACAACAAAATGTAATGTGTGATCCTGGATTGGAGGTAATAATTTATAAGGAGTGATACTGGGACAGTTGGGGAAATTTGGATAGGGAGTATATATTACATAATAGTAATGTATCAATGTTAAATTTCTTGAGTGTGATAACTACTGTAGTAATGTGAGGGAATGACCTTGGTAGGAAATACATGGTAAAGTTTTTAGGATTAAAGTCATGCTATATGAAATAAACATACGTGAGAGATAAAGCAGGGAGAGAGAGTGCAAAGAGGTGGCAAGTGTTAATTGGTGAATCAAATCAAAACCACAATGACATGTCACCTCACACCTGTCACAATGGCTATCATTAAAAAGAACACAAATAACAAATGTTGGCCAGGATGTGGAGAAAAGGGAACGCTTGTACACTCTTGGTGGGAATGTAAATTGGTGCAGCCACTGTGGAAAACAGTATGGAGGTTTCTCAAAAAACTGAAAATAGAACTACCATATGACCCAGCAGTTCCATTCCTGGGTGTATATCCAAAAAATATAAAAACACGAATTCAAAAAGATACATGCACCCCAATGTTCATAACAGCATTATTTATAATTGCCAAGACATGGAATCAACCTAAGTGTCCATCTGCAGATGAATGGATAAACAAGATGTGAAATGTATATATATATATATACACTCAACCATAAAAAGAATGAAATGTCATTTGCAGCAACATGGATGGACTTGGAGGGTATTAGGCTAAGTGAAATAAGAAAGAGAAAGACAAATACTGTATGATACCACTTATATGTGGAATCTAAAAAATACAACAAACTAGGGAACATAACAAAAGAGAAGCCGACTCAGATACAGAGAACAAACTAGCGGTTACAAGTCGGTAGAGGGAAGGGGTGAGGGGCAATACAGGGCGAGGGGATTAAGAGATGCAGACTATTAGGTATAAAATAAGCTACGAGAGTATATTGTACAGTACAGGGAATATAGTTAATATGTTAAAATAACTATAAATGGAGTACAACCTTTAAAAATTGTGAATCACTATATTGTACACCTGTAACATATAATGTTATACATCAACTGTACTTTGATTTTTAAAAAGGTTAAGTAAAAAAATAATTGCCGAATATAGGGGTTCACCCTATTCTTGGAACTTCCAATAGGTTTGAAATTTTTCAAAATAAAAAGGGCATTTCCTGGCAGTCCAGTGGTTAGGACTGCACTTCCAGTGCAGGGGGCATAGGTTCAATCCCTGGTCAGGGAACTAAGATCCCACGTACCGTGAGGCCAAAAAAAAAAAAAAAGTTGGGGTCAAAAAGCAGTTGTTACCAACCCTACCCCCCAAGTTTAAAAAATTTAATCTCCCTTGATCCTGACAATGACTCCATTGCTCAGAAAGGTTATGATTTTGCATTGCAAGATTATGGATTCGGGTTAATTAAGAAGTATATACTCCGATACTCATATATCCTGAACTATTACTAAACTGCTTGCAGTTTTAGAATGTAGTTTAAGGAGGCATAGAATTTCAGAACCATTTAGAATCACTGAACTTAAAAAGTGAAGATGGGAAGACTAACAATATCTATATACCTTTACATGGTAATCATAAGATACTTATTTTTGCATCAATTTAGTTCCCAGAGTTTAGTGACATCTTTAGTGATCCTTTGTCAATTCGTCAGGATAACATACTACCACACCAGCTCTTCCAAACCTTGCCTTTCCCTTGGTTGCAGTAAATAATCTTACCCCCTCTTTTGTTAAGATTGAGGAGGCGTAAGCTTCTTTGTCTTCTGTTGCCACCTCTTAATATTTGGCATCTTTCTGCATTAGAGAAAGGAGAAGCCCTTCTGTTTCCTTCTCTGACTTCCTGTCTTCACCCATGAATTTATTTATTCATTCAGGGTACTTTTCATGCCCTTTCACTTCCCTCAGTACATTGTTTTTTAATTAAAAAAAATTTTTAATTGAAGTATAGTTGAGGTACAACATTATGTAAGTTACAGGTGTACAATATAGTGATTCACAATTCTTAAAGGTTATACTCCATTTATAGTTATTACAAAATATTGGCTATATTCGCCATGTTGTACAATATATCCTTGTAGCTTATTTTATACCTAATAATTTGCACCTCTAAATCCCTGACCCTTATATCGCCCCCACTTCCCTCTACCCACTGGTAAGCACTAGTTCTCTGTATCTGTGAGTCTGCTTCTCTTTTGTTATATTCATTAGTTTGTTGTATTTTTTAGATTCCACACATAAGTGATATCGTACAGTATTTGTATTTTCCTGTCTGACTTATTTCACTTAGCCTAATACCCTCCAAGTCCATCCATGTTGCTGCAAATGGCAACATTTCATTCTTTTTTATGGCTGAAGTGGTAATCCATTGTAATACACCTCAGTACATTTTAAAATTAAGTATCGGGACTTCCCTGACGGTCCAGTGGTTAGGACTCAGCGCTTTCACTGCAGGGGGCACGGGTTTGATCCCTGGTCGGGGACCAAGATACCACATGCACCACATCATGGCCAAAAACAAAACAAACAAATTTAAGTATCCACACCATAGACTTTCTCAAACTTCCCCTTTTCACTTGCACCTTCCCCTGTCTTCACTCTTGCTAAATTTTCCCTTATTGGGAGGGAGAAGATGAGGGAAGTTAGTATTTCCTAGACCAATTTGCCACACCATATATATTTTTTTATTGAGGTATAGTTGATTTACAATGTTGTGTTAGTTTCAGGTGTACAGCAAAGTGATTCAGTTATACATACATATATCGATATATCTATTTTTTTCAGATTCTTTTCCCTTATAGGTTATTACAAAATAATTGAGTATAGTTCCCTGTGTTATACAGTAGTTCATTTGTATCATTTTTTTAAGATTCTGCATATAAGTGATATATGATATATGTCTTTGTCTGACTTAACTTCACTTAGTATGATAATCTCCAGGTCCATCCATGTTGCTGCAAATGGCATTATTTCATTCTTTTTAATGGCTGAGTAATATTCCATTGTATATTGGAATTTCTTTATCCATTCACATATTGATGGACATTTAGGCTGCTTCTATGTCTTGGCTATTGTAAACAGCACTGCAATGAACACTGGGGTGCATGTATCCTTTTGAACAATGTTTTTCTCCAGATATATGCCCAGGAGTGGGATTTCTGGATCATACGGTAGCTGTTTTTAGTTTTTGAAGGAACCTCCATACTGTTCTTCATAGTGGCTGTACCAGTGTACATTCCCTCCAACGGTGTAGGAGAGCTGCCTTTTCTCCACACCCTCTCCAGCATTTATTTTTGTAGATTTTTATTTTATTTTCGGCTGCATTGGGTCTTTGCTGCTGCGCGTGGGCTTTTCTCTAGCTGCAGCAAGTGGGGGCCACTCTTCGTTGTGGTGTGCAGGCTTCTCATTGCGGTGGCTCCTCTTGTTGCAAAGCACGGGCTCTAGGCATGCCGGCTTCAGTAGTTGTGGCACACAGGCTCAGTAGTTGTGGCTCGCGGGCTCTAGAGCGCAGGCTCAGTAGTTGTGGCGCACGGGCTTAGTTGCTCCGAGGCATGTGGGATCTTCCCAGACCAGGGCTCAAACCCGTGTCCCCTGCATTGGCAGGCGGATTCTTAACCACTGCACCACCAAGGAAGCCCTGTTGTAGACTTTTTGATGATAGCCATTCTGACTGGTGTGAGGTGGTATCTCATAGTTTTGATTTGCATTGCTCTAAATAATTAGCGATGTTGAGCATCTTTTCATGTGCCTCTTGGTCATCTGTATGTCTTCTTCGGAGACATGCCTTTTTAGGTCTTCTGCCCATTTTTTTATTGGGTTGTTTGCTTTTTTGATATTGAGCTGCATGAGCTGTTTGTAAATTTTGGAGATTAATCCCTTGTCAGTCAGGTTGTTTGCAAATATTTTCTCCCATTCCGTGGGTTGTCTTTTCTTTTTGTTTATGGTTTCCTTTGCTGTGCAAAAGCTTTTGAGTTTAAGTAGGTCCTGTTTGTTTATTTTTGTTTTTATTTCCATTACTCTAGGTGACGGATTGAAAAGATATTCGTGAGATTTATGTCAAAGAGTGTTCTGCCTGGGACTTCCCTGGTGGCACAGTGGATAAGAATCTGCCTGCCAGTGCAGGGGACATGGGTTTGAGCCCTGGTCCGGGAAGATCCCACATGCCACGGAGCAACTAAGCCTGTGTGCCACAACTACTGAGCCTGCGCTCTAGAGCCCGCGAGCCACAACTACTGAGGCCTGCATGCCTAGAGCCCGTGCTCCGCAACAAGAGAAGCCACCGCAATGAGTAGCCCATGCACCGCAACGAAGAGTAGCCCCTGCTCGCCACAACTAGAGAAAGCCGTCACACAGCAACGAAGACCCAATGCAGCCAAAAATAAATAAATAAATTTATTTTTTTAAAAAAGTGTTCTGCCTATGTTTTCCTCTGAGAGTTTTATAGTATACAGTCTTACATTTAGATCTTTAATCCATTTTGAGTTTACTTTTGTGTATGGTGTTAAAGAACGTTCTAATTTCATTTTTTTACATGTAGCTGTCCAGTTTTCCCAGCAACATTTATTGAAGAGACTGTCTTTCCTCCATTGTATAGTCTTGCCTCCTTTAGTGTAGATTAATTACCCGTAGGTGCATGGGTTTATTTCTGGGCTTTCTGTCCTGTTCCATTGATCAATATTTCTATATTTGTGATCTATATTTATTTTTGTGCCAGTATCATACTTACTGACAAAGTTCTTACTTGATTGGTCTACACTCTTGTTACTGAGACAAACTTGGGTCCCCTTGCCTGTGCACAGTAAAGCCAATCTACTGACACCAGGTCGTGGTGAAGGAAAGTGCAGCATTTACTGTAAGGCGCCAGACAATGAGTCCAGGGCAGCTAGTGTTCAAAACATCCCAACTCCCCCAGTAGGTTTCAGGGAGACATCTTTATAGGCAAAATTTGGGGGCAGGGCTGCCGGATGTGTAACCCTCCTTTAATTGGTTGGTGGTAATAGGGTGGTATTCCAGGAATCTCAATCATCAGCCTTCTGGTTCCAGTTGGTCTGGGGTCCAGTGCTTATGCTCAGCCTGAAGTTACCATCTTCCACCTGGGTGGGGATCTTAGTTCTTGTAGAAGAACTCAGAGATATGTATCAAATTGTTATTCACATCCCCCAGGAGGAACCAGGATTTCACTCCATTCTGCATTATTGTTTCTTTTTTTAGAAAAATTATTAATTTATTTATTTTTGGCTGTGTTGGGTTTTCGTTGCTGCGCACGGGCTTTCACTTGTTGCAGTGAGCGGGGGGTGGGGGCTACTCTTCATTGCGGTGCGTGGGCTTCTCACTGTGGTGACTTCTCTTGTTGTGGAGCACAGGCTCTAGGCGTGTGGGCTTCAGTAGTTGTGGCTCACGGGCTCAGTAGTTGTGGTGCACAGGCTTAGTTGCTCCGCGGCATGTGGGATCTTCCCGGACCCGTGTCCCCTGCATTGGCAGGTGGATTCTTAACCACTGCACCGCCAGGGAAGCCCCTGCACTATTGTTTCTTGATTGCTCCTCCTTTGTTTTTGCATTCCCTCATTTCCCTGGTTAGCAACTGTTTGTGCGTCTGCCTTTTGGAATACAGGGAAGGTCTAGGAGGCTGAATGAAGCCTATTTCCTACAAACAAGAAACAGGGGACATAGAAAGGGTTTATACCGGGAGGGCCGCACAGGGTCCTGCTCTGTTTCACTCCTTGCTTCCACTTCAGTATTTACCCTCTTTACTTTTCAAATCTCTGGCTTTTACTGTTGCCACCTGGCTCAAAAAATTTTTTTTCTCTTATATGGCTTATTAGCAATCATTACTATTTTCATAACTAACTTTGGAATATTATTTGCAGTTAATTATATCAGAAAGATGCAATTTCCTTGTATTTTGAAGCTACTCCCTTAAGTCTCAAAGGAAGATGATCAGTTTGAATATACTAGTTACCATTTTGAAGGATTGTGAGTAAAGAGATTAGGAAGAAACTGCTGTGTAACCCAGATTGGGACTTGAACCCACAGTATTTTAACTGAGATCACACACCTGGTCTCAGGACTTAATGAAGCTCAGGTTCTTGATGTCTCGTCACAGAAAGAATTCCGAAAGAGACAAAGTGATAGGTAAGAAGATTTGTTTATGGAGAAACACACTCCACAGAGTGTGGGCCGTCTCAGAAGGTGAGAAAGGCACCAGGGTATGGGGGGTTGTCAATTTTTATAGGGGTGGGTAATTTCATAGGCTAATGAGTGGGAGGAGTATTCCAGCTATTTTGGGGAAGGGGTGGGGATTTCCAGAAGTTGGGCCACTGCCCACTTCTTGACCTTTATGGTCAGCCTGGGGACTGTCATGGCGCCTGTGGGTGTGTCATTTAGCTTGCTGATGTGTTACGATGAGCGTATACTGAGGCTCAAGGTCTAGTGGAAGTTGACTTGTCTGCCATCTTGGACCTATTTGCTTCTAATCAGTTTATGTCATGTCCTTGGGCTGTGTCATTCTTCTAAAGGTTGTGCCCTGCCCCCTTACCTCCTGTTTCTCTAGGGGAAAAAAAATGGGCTATCATTCAAAACTATTAACAACACAACCACTACTAATCCCTACTAATTTTGAGTTCTTAGCAAGTGTCAGACATTAGGCTAAATGTGTTTACAAACAAATTAATGTTCCTGAGTACATACAACTATTAAGTGTCAGAATTCAAGCCCACATGTGTCTGATTCCAAAACCTATGCTTCTGTCAGAAGTCACAAGTAAATTTCCAGTTAGAAAGTCCAATGACTTTCTCAGTGACAACTATGTCCTGAAACTTCCCTCCTTCAAGTTGCATGGTGCTGCTTTCCACCCATTTTTTTCCTCTCTGCATATCTGCCTACTGTGGCTTCTCTTTCTGGATGTTAAATGATAAATCTCTGTCGTTCTACCTTTGTAAATACATATCCTCTTATTTAGGGAGCTCGTTTACTCCCTTGCTTTCAACATCATGTCTTTTATTATTATTTTTTTTGGCTGTGCTGCACGGCTTGTGGCATCTTAATACCCTGACCAGAGATTGAACCCAGGCCCTTGGCACTGAGAGCAGGAATCCTAACCACTGGACCACCAGGGAATTCCCTGAATATCACTTCTTTTATTTTTTTTAACATCTTTATTGGAGTATAATTGCTTTACAATTGTGTGTTAGTTTCTGCTTTATAACAAAGTGAATCAGCTATACATATACATATGTTCCCATATCCCCTCCCTCTTGCATCTCCCTCCCTCCTACCCTCCCTATCCCACCCCTCTAGGTGCTCACAAAGCACCGGGCTGATCTCCCTGTGCTATGTGGCTGCTTTCTTTTACTTTTTTATTTTATTATTTTAAAAATATTTTTAAAAAATATTTATTTAGCCTGTGCCGGGTCTTAGTTGTGGCATGCAGACTGTTCGTTGCAGCATGCATGTGGGATCTAGTTCCCCAGTGGTCCACAAACTTTTTGGCACCAGGGATCGGTTCTGTGGAAGACAATTTTTCCACAAAATCGGGGGGGTAAGGTTCAGGCGGTAATGTGAGAAACGGGGGGTTCAGGCGGTAACGCGAACTATGGGCGGCGGCAGATGAAGCTTCGCTCGCTCGCCCGCTGCTCACCTCCTGCTGTGGGACCCAGTTCCTAACAGGCAGCGGACCGGTACTTGTCCATGGCCCAGGGGTTGGGGACGCCTGTAGTGCCCTGATCAGGGATGGAACCCAGGCCCCCTGCATTGGGAGTGTGGAGTCTTACCCACTGGACAACCAGGGAAGTCCCAATATCACTTACTTGAAAATGATTCTCAAGTATATTTTACTACCCTCAATGCCTCTTACAAACTCAAATTTCTCTTTGCCAAATGTACCTACTTACATGTCAGTCACCTAAAACTTGAACAATCTGAAAAGCAATATAAGTAGTCATTGGCAGAATGGGCTTCAGAGCCAGTGTATCAATTACTTTTGCTACAATAATTCTATGTAACAACCACAAAAACTCAGTAGTATACAAGGACATTGATTTATTTTACAAGTCTGGGGAGTTGAGCTAATCAGGCCTTGGCTGATCTCCCCTGGGCTCACTCTTCACTCGTGTATCTGCAGTCAGCTGAGGGACGGCTAGGCTGGCCTCTAACCTTTGCTAGGCTCACTCATTTGTCTAGGGTTGGGCTGATGGAGGATGACTTCCGTGGAGGTGACCGGAGCAAACTGGTTCTGTTTCTTATGTCCTTCAACATGTTCTCTTGGTCATGGCAGAGGGACAAGTCGTTTTCAAGTCTCTGCATATGTCCTATCTGCTAATATTTGCTTGACCAAAAAGCAAGTTGTGTGGTGTAACTCAGAATCAAGGAGGGGGGAATACATTCTACTTTTAATGATAGGCACTTGGCAAAAGACGTGGATACAGAGAGATGTGAACAATTAAGGTCATTAATACAATCAATCTACAATAGTCAAATTGCTTACATTGAATACGGGCTCTTCCACCTATTAGCTGTGTGACCTTGGCAACTTCTCTCACCTCAGTTTCCTCATCTGCAAAATGAGTATCTACCTTGAGTTGTTACGAAACTAAATGTTTAAAAGATACAAAGTACCTAGTAAATGCACAGCATCTCTCTCCCCAATTTTGGGTGCATATAACATGCCCTGTCAGATGCATAATCCCACAGTGCTTTTCACATGTCACCAATGGCAGAAAGTCCAGGACACCAGCCCATCCCTCTATAGCGCTCCAAATACTAAGTAGATAGTGACTTTGATAATTCATGTCTCAATTGTGTATTGTGTGGCAAAATTATGGAGGCATAGTTATTTATGATAGCAGCTATTCAGGTGCAGATTTATCAGACAAGCCTTTTGGGTTTAAGTTCCTTCAATTCTCTGTCTCTCACCCACGTGAAGTTCTGCTACAGGACCTGAGGACACTGAAGTATGAGACTGTTCATGAACACAGCAGCTGGCATAGTTCTCTAACAGTAAAGTCATGATGCTACTCAAATTGAAGACGATCCTTTGTAGTGTGACAAAGGGCCCCAAAGCTTACTGACTTAAAATCAAGATTTATTATTTTTCATAATTTTCTGGGTCTGGGTGGTTCTTCTCCCTGTGGTGTTGTCTGGAGTCACTCATGAGGTTAATTGAGCTGGCAGATTTGCTGTGCTGGGAGGTCCAAGAAGGCTTCTCACATAACCAGGGCCTTGGAGCTGTTGGCTGAGGCACTACATTTATTTCCATCAAGGCCTCTGTCTTCAGGATCTCGTCCCCTAGGGCCTTTCCATATGGCTTCCCTCTGTAGAAGGATAGCCTAATCGTCCTTACTCCCCCGCAGCTACATTCCAGGAAGGTGAAAGAAAATGCTGCAGGCTTCTAAAGGGTTGGGACTGGACCTGACACAGTACCATTTTTGGCCATCTTCTTTTGGGAGAGAACTATATAAGGGCTTGAATACCAGGAGGCATAGTTCACTGGGAGACACCAATATAACTGTCTAACATGTTTGATGAGCCTGGTGAAGTGAGGGGGTCATACAATATTTGGTTATCCCACTTTTAATGATACAAGGATTGATCAGTGGGTTCAGATGGTAAGAGCTCAATCCTTTCATCGTAAAGTTACTGATCAACTTATCAACGAATAGTATTATCTACTGATATTATTGCCTGATTCAGTTATTTCATCACAGGCTGAAAAATGGTGATTTTTCTAATTCTACCATTCTTTTTGAGGGACTTTTTCAAAATCTTCTTTACACTGTAAATGGACTGTGGAAAAAGAAAGTGGTTCTGGATCTGTGATGTGATAAATGTCGAAACCAGTACTAACCTGGAGCCCTTGGGGTCAGTTGAGATCGCTCCTTTAGTGCTTGGTTTAAAGACCCTTGCGTGCAACCAGTTGGGGCTACTTGTAGTTCCCCTCTCACATTGCCACACATTCACATTCGTGCAGTTCCCTCTGCTGAAAATGGTCTTTTTTCTCTGCAAAGTCATGCTGTAACTCAAATGCCAACCCTTGTAGAAAACCTTTCCCAAGTCCTCCTCTGTTGCCACAATACTTTATTTATATCTCTATGTAGAACTTCTGCAGCTCAAACTTGGGTAAGCTACTTAACCTCTCTAAGCCTATTTTCTCATCAAAAAAAAATGTGAATAGTGTCACCTGTTGGGTTCTCCAGAAAGAAGACTCTTACATGATTAGTGTGCATATTTATTAGGGAATGCCCTTTGGATCATCACTTGTGAGAGAGAAGGGAAGAATGGGGCAGAGGGAGAAGTCGAGCTGCAATGCAGTCTTAATGGAATGCAGGTTGTTCTGGGGATGGGATGATCCATCAGAACTGTCACAACTTGAGGTGAGAGGGCTGGGCCTTCCAACAATTTGTAGACAGATATCTGCCTCCTGGGGAAGGGGTGTGACATTAGGCAATGCCAGAAGGGGTCTGACATCTGATGGCTATGGCTGTCTGTGGGCAACACTCCTGGCCGCTGGGGTAGTATGTCCCTCATTCCTGAAGGGGATCTGAGAAGTACATTTCAGTGTCCCCCACTAATAGCATCTATCTCAGGATTACTGGAAGCCTAAAATAGGATACGGTATAAAAAGTACACAGCATACTGCCTGGCACATAGGACTCAAGAAGAGCTAATTGTTAAGGTTACTATAAATTAGTACGTGGCTCTTAAAATCATATAGAGCAAGGTAGGGAACCCTTGTTTTGTTAATTTTTGTGTCTCTAG
This sequence comes from Monodon monoceros, assembly GCF_005190385.1. NCBI lineage: Eukaryota > Metazoa > Chordata > Mammalia > Artiodactyla > Monodontidae > Monodon > Monodon monoceros. Next base: position 113,642,633 of record NW_021703774.1, read on the forward strand.
TCCTAGTATAGGGCCTGGAACTAATTAGATTCAATAAAGGTTTGTTGATGTGTCAGTATAAGAATATACCTGCCATCCCTGGTCTCCAAGCAGATATTAATTTGAATTGAACTCTCAACTAAAACAAATACAAAAAGCATTTAATAACTTTTATTAGCAAAATAAAAGGAGGCACATATCCACTTGCCTGAAAAAAAGTTTCAAACACAAGGTAAACAAAAGCAATGAAGCACTACTGGACAATTGCTGAAGAGCTCCAGTTAAAATAGCTTCTACCACTGCATTTGATATTTTTAGAATATAATCTTCAAATTATACAGAGGGAAGGAGATTTAGTTCAGCTTTTTCACAGCTCATAAAAGGTGAGGTTGTCAATGAAACTACCAACCCAAAGTAAGTACTTATCTCCATCAATGGGTATTGGACCTTTATTTTCCTCCATGCTCACTATAGTTCCTTGATATAATTTAATACAGTATCATACACTGCTTTGTGCCAGACACAGGTTCTGTGGATACAGCAAGATCAAAGGTTACGAAGTCCCTGCCTCTTGTGAGAGCACCAGAATCACAACTACCTGCTGAACAATTATAGAGAGGAAGACACTGGAATTCCCCAAAAAAGATACCCCACATCCAAAGACAAAGAAGAAGCCATGATGAGACGGTAGGAGGTGCGCAATCATGGTAAAATCAAATCCCATAACTGCTGGGTGGGTGACTCACAAACTGGAGAACACTTATACCACAGAAGTCCACCCACTGGAGTGAGGTTATGAGCCCCAGTTCAGGCTTCCCAACCTGGGGGTCTGTCAATGGGAGGAGGAATTCCTAGAGAATCAGACTTTGGAGGCTAGAGCGATTTGATTGCAGGACTTCAACAGGACTGGGGGAAAGAGACTCCACTCTTGGAGGGCACACACGAAGTGTGTGCATTGGGACCCAAGGGAAGGAACAGTGACCCCATAGGAGACTGAACCAGACCTACCTGCTAGTGTTGGAGGCTCTCCAGCAGAGGTGGGGAGTGGCTGTGTCTTACCGTGGGGAGAAGGACACTGGCAGCAGAAGTTCTGGGAAGTACTTCTTGGCATGAGCCCTCCCAGAGTCTGCCATTAGCCCCACCAAAGAGCCTGTAGGCTCCAGTGCTGGGTCGCCTCAGGCCAAACACCCAACAGGTAGGGAACCCAGCCCTACCCATCAGCAGACAAGCAGATTAAAGTTAGATTGATCTCTGCCCACCAGAGCAACACCCAGCTCTACTCATCACTAGTCTCTCCCATGAGGAAGCTTGCACAAGCCTCTTAGATAGCCTCATCCACCAGAGGGCAGACAGCAGAAGCAAGAACTACAATCCTGCAGCCTGTGGAAGGAAAACCACATTCACAGAAAGACAGAGAAAATGAAAAGGCAGAGGACTTTGTACCAGATGAAGGAACAAGATAAAACCCCAGAAAAACAACTAAATGAAGTGGAGATAGGCAACCTTCCAGAAAAAGAATTCAGAATAATGATAGTGAAGATGATTCAGGACCTCAGAAAAAGAATGGAGGCAAAGATATAGAAGATGCAAGAAATGTTTAAAAAAGACCTAGAAGAATTAAAGAACAAATACCTAGAAGAATTAAAGGACAAACAGAGATGAACAATACAATAAATGAAATGAAAAATACACTAGAAGGAATCTATAGCAAAATAACTGAGGCAGAAGAACAGATAAGTCACCTGGAAGACAGAATGGTGGAATTCACTGCTGTGGAGCAGAATAAAGAAAATAAAGAAATGAAGACAGCCTAAGAGACCTCTGGGACAACATTAAACCCAACAACATTCACATTATAGGGGTCCCAGAAGGAGAAGAGAGACAGAAATGACCTGAGAAAATATTTGAAGAGATTATAGTCAAAAACTTCCATAACATGGGAAAGGAAATAGTCACCCAAGTCCAGGAAGTGCAGAGAGTCCCAGGCAGGATAAACCCAAGAAGAAACACGCCAAGACGCATAGTAACCAAACTGACAAAAACTAAAGACAAAGAAAAATTATTGAAAGCAACAAGGGAAAAATGACAAATAACATACAAGGGAACTCCCATAAGGTTAACAGCTGATTTCTCAGCAGAAACTCTACAAGCCAGAAGGGAGTGGCATGATATATTTAAAGTGATAAAAGGGAAGAACCTACAACCAAGATTACTCTACCTGGCAAGGATCTCATTCAGACGGAGAAATCAAAAGCTTTACAGACAAGCAAAAGCTAAGAGAATTCAGCACCACCAAACCAGCTCTACAACAAATGCTAAAGGAACTTCTCTAAGTGGGAAACACAAGAGAAGAAAAGGACCTACAAAAACAAACCAATAACAATTAAGAAAATGGTAATAGGAACATACATATTGATAATTACCTTAAACGTGAATGGATTAAATGCTCCAAGCAAAAGACGCAGGTTCTCTGAATGGATACGAAAACAAGACTCATATATATGCTGTCTACAAGAGACCCACTTCAGACCTAGGAACACATACAGACTGAAAGTGAGGGGACGGAAAAAGATATTCCATGCAAATGGAAATCAAAAGAAAGCTGGAGTAGCAATACTCATATCAGATAAAACAGACTTTAAAATAAAGAATGTTACAAGAGACAAGGAAGGACACTACATAATGATCAAGGGATCAATCCAAGAAGAAGATATAACAAGTATAAATATATACGCCCTCAACATAGGAGCACCTCAATACATAAGGCAAACGCTAACAGCTATAGAAGAGGAAATCGACAGTAACACAATAATAGTAGGGGACTTTAACACCTCACTTACACCAACGGACAGATCATTCAAAATGAAAATTAATAAGGAATCACAAGCTTTAAATGACACAATAGACCAGATAGATTTAATTGATATTTGTAGGACACTCCATCCAAGAACAGCAGATTACACTTTCTTCTCCAGTACACATGGAACATTCTCCAGGATAGAGTACATCTTGGGTCACAAACCAAGCCTCAGTAAATTTAAGAAAATTGAAGTCACATCAAGCATTTTTTCTGACCACAACGCTGTGAGATTAGAAATCAATTACAGGGAAAAGAAACGTAAAAAACACAAACACATGAGGCTAAACAATACATTACTAAATAACCAAGAGATCACTGAAGAAATCAAAGAGGAAATCAAAACATACCTAGAGACAAATTACAGTGAAAACACAATGATCCAAAACCTATGGGATGCAGCAAAAGCAGTTCTAAGAGGGAAGTTTATAGCAATACAAGCCTACCTCAAGAAACAAGAAAAATCTCAAATAAACAATCAAACCTTACATCTAAAGAAACTAGAGAAAGAAGAACAAACAAAACTCAAAGTTACAGAAGGAAAGGAATCATAAAGATCAGAGCATAAATAAATGAAATAGCAACAAAGAAAACAATAGCAAAGATTAGTAAAACTAAAAGCTGGTTCTCAGTTTGCAGGGCAGAAATAGAGACACAGATGTAGAGAACAAAAGTATGGACACCAAGGGGGGAAAGTGACAGGGGGGTGCTGTTGTTGTGATGAATTGGGAGATTGGGATTGACATATATACACTAATATGTATAAAATGGATAACTAATAAGAACATGTTGTATAAAAAAAAATTCAAAAATTCAAAAAACAAAAAAACCCTAAAAGCTGGTTCTTTGAGAAGATAAACAAAATTGATAAACCATTAGCCAGACTCATCAAGAAAAAGAGGCGATGACTCAAATCAATAAAATTAGAAATGAAAAAGGAGAAGTTACAACAGACACCGCAGAAATACAAAGCATCCTAACAGACTACTACAAGCAACTCTATGCCAATAAAATGGACACCTGGAAGAAATGGACAAATTCTTAGAAAGGTAACCTTCCAAGACTGAACCAGGAAGTAACAGAAAATATGAACAGACCATTCACAAGTAATGAAGTTAAAACTGTGATTAAAAATCTTCCAACAAACAAAAGTCTAGGACCAGATGGCTTCACAGGTGAATTCTATCAAACATTTAGAGAAGAGCTAACACCCATCCTTCTCAAACTCTTCCAAAGCCCTGCAGAGGAAGGAACACTCCCAAACTCATTCTATGAGGTCCCCATCACCCTGATACCAAAACCAGACAAAGATACTGCAAAAAAAGAAAATTACAGACCAATATCACTGATGAATATAGATGCAAAAGTCCTCAACAGAACACTAGCAAACAGAACCCAACAACACATTAAAAGGATAATACGCCATGATCAAGTGGGATTTATCCCAGGGTTGCAAGGATTCTTTAATATGCACAAATCAATCAATGTGATATACCATATTAACGAACTGAAGGATAAAAACCATATGATCATCTCAACAGATGCAGAAAAAGCTTTTGACAAAATTCAACATCCATTTATGATAAAAACTCTCCAGAAAGTGGGCATAGAGGGAACCTACCTCAACATAATGAAGGCCATATATGACAAACCCACGGCAAACATTGTTGTCAATGGTGAAAAACTGAAAGCATTTCCTCTAAGATCAAGAACAAGCCAAGGATGTCCACTCTCGCCACTATTATTCAACATAGTTTTGTAAGTCCTAGACACGGCAATCAGAGAAGAAAGAGAAATAAAAGGAATATAAATTGGAAAAGAAGAAGTAAAACTATTACTGCTTGTGGAGATGACATGATACTATACATGGATAATCCTAAAGATGCCATGAGAAAACTACTACAGCTAATCAATGAATTTGGTAAAGTTGCAGGATACAAAATTAATGCATAGAAATCTCTGGAATTCCTATACACTAATGATGAAAAATCTGGAAAAGAAATTAAGGAAACACTCCCATTTACCATTGCAAGAAAAAGAACAAAATACCTAGGAATAAACCTACCTAGGGAGAAAAAAGACCTGTATGCAGAAAACTAAAAGACATTGCTGAAAGAAATTAAAGATGGTAGAAACAGATGGAGAGATATACCATGTTCTTGGATTGGAAGAATCAATATTGCGAAAATGACTATACTACCCAAAGCAATCTACAGATTCAATGCAATCCCTATCAAATTACCAATGGCATTTTTTGCATTTTTTACAGAACTAGAACAAAAAATCTTAAAATTTGTATGGAGACACAAAAGGCCCCAAATAGCCAAAGCAGTCTTAAGGGAAAAAAAGGGATCTGGGGAAATCATACCCCCTGACTTTAGACTATACTACAAAGGTACAGTAATCAAGACAGTATGGTACTGGCACAAAAACAGAAAGATAGATCAATGGAACAGGATAGAAAGCCCAGAGATAAACCCATGCACCTATGGTCAACTAATCTATGACAAAGGAGGCAAGGATATACACTGGAGAAAAGGCAGTCTCTTCAATAAGTGGTGCTGGGAAAACTGGATAGCTACATGTCAAAGAATAAAATTAGAACACTCCCTAACACCATACACAAAAATAAACTCAAAATGGATTAAAGACCTAAATGTAAGACTGGACGCTATAAAACTCTTAGAGGAAAACATAGGAAGAACACTCTCTGACGTAAATCACAGCAAGATCTTTTTTGATCCAGCTCCTAGAGTAATGGAAATTAAAACAATAATAAACAAATGGGACCTAATGAAACTTAAAAGCTTTTGCAAAGCAAAGGAAACTACAAACAAGATGAAAAGACAACCCTCAGAATGGGAGAAAGTATTTGCAAATGAATCAATGGACAAAGGATTAATCTCCAAAATATATAAACAGCTCATGGAGCTCAATATTAAGAAAACAACCCAATCCAAAAATGGGCAGAAGACCTAAATAGATATTTCTCCAAAGAAGACATACAGATGGCCAAGAAGCACATGAAAAGCTGCTCAACATCACTAATTATTAGAGAAATGCAAATCAAAAGTACAATGAGGTATCACCTCACACCAGCTAGAATGGGCATCATCAGAAAATCTACAAACAACAAATGTCGGAGAGGGTGTGGAGTAAAGGAAACCCTCTTGCGCTGTTGGTGGGAATGTAAATTGATACAGCCACTATGGAGAACAGAATGGAGGTTCCTTAGAAAACTAAAAATAGAATTACCATATGACCCAGCAATCCCACTACTGGGCATATTCCCAGAGAAAACCATAATTCAAAAAGACACATGCAACCCAATGTTCATTGCAGCACTATTTACAATAGCCAGGTCATGGAAGCAACCTAAATGCTCATCAACAGATGAATGGATAAAGATGTCACACATGTATACCATGGAATATTACTCAGCCATAAAAAGGAATGAAAGTGTGTCATTTGTAGAGATGTGGATGGATCTAGAGACTGTCATACAGAGTGAAGTAAGTCAGAAAGAAAAGAACATATATCGTATATTAACGCATATACGTGGAACCTAGAAAAATGGTACAGATCAACCGGTTTGCAGGGCAGAAATAGAGACAGACGTAGAGAACAAACGTCCGGACACCAAGGGGGGGAAGCAGCGGGGGGTGGTGGTGGTGGTGTGATAAACTGGGAGACTGGGATTGACATATATACACTAATGTGTATAAAATTGATAACTAATAAGAACCTGTTATAGAAACAAATAAATAAAATTCATAAAAACCCCACCAGATCTCACATTCTTGGTGGCAGAGGACAGATAAATAAGGTCAGCAAGTGATAACTGTCATGAAGAAATGTAAGCGTGTAAAGACAGCAAAAGCGGCGGTGCAAGTGTGCTCCTTTGGATAGAGCGGTCTGCGAAGACTCAGATATCGATCTTTGACAAAGGACCTGGAATACGCGCCGAACGAGTTAAAAGAAATCTGGAGGAAGTGTTCCAGCCAGAGGGAACAGCAAGCGCGAAGTCGTGAAGTGGATCGAGCCTGCGTGTTGCAGGAACAGAGGGAAAGCCAGAGAGGTGAGCGAGGGACCTATGCGGTGGGAAATGAGGTAGGCAGGAGCACATACAATATACACACAGATAGTTTTCTACCTGAGACCACATTACTAAGGAAGGGCGGTGTACAAATCTCTCAAGAGGCCACAAAAGGCAGGATGAAACGGACTTCCAACCGCGGCGCTCCAGGGACGCCCTTCCTCCAAGGCTAGAGCCAAGTTAGCCGTAGGAGATGGACTGGGTCCCGCCCTCAGAAGACCAACCCTTGCCCAGGAGCGGGGGCGGATCGCGGGGGTGGACCTCGCCTGGGCCGCCGGCGCTGCACCGGCCGCGGTTACCAGCAGGCGGTGTAGTGAGCGCGCCTGCAGCTACAGCCGCAGCCGCATCAGCCCGCCAGTCCCAGCAAGGACGAGAAAGGAGGGGACCGGAAGGAGCCACTGGTGCTGCGGGAAGTGGCAGGAACGGGAGGCGGGGACCCACCTGGAAGCGCCCCAGCGCCGCTGTCGAGCTTCCTGCGGCGGCGGCCAGCCGAGCCAGTGCCGTGGCGGGGGCGGAGAGCGGCCACGGCGACGGCGCTTCCCGGAGTGGCCTGCGGTGCTCGGCCCCGCCCGAAAGGTGAGCAGGCGCTCGGGGCACGTGGTGGGGGCCAGATGGGGGAGGGGGAATGGAGGAGGAGAGATCTTGGGGATGATCGGCTTTGGGACCCGGATTTGGAACCGAGTGCTAGGAGGGGGTGGGCTGGAGGCGGCGGCGGCGACGGCGGCGACGGCGAAGCCCCCACGTGGGGCGGGGGGGCGCGCGCACGTGTGCGCGGGCAGAAGGGGGGCGGGGAGGGCCCGGGGGAGGGTGGCGGGCGCGCGCTCGCTCAGTAGTGGTCCACGTGACCGGCACGCCGAGAATGTTTCCACGTGACAGGCTCGGAGGCTGGCTGAGGCAGAAGATTGCTGTGTCTGTGTAGCGCAACCGTGGTCGTCGGAGGCTTTAGGGTTGTTTGCCGCTTTTCATCTCTACTAGGGGGGTATGAAGAGAAATATAAGGCGAAAAAGACTTCCCGCTCTTTCCCTGTTATACACATTCTTTTCGTAAATGAAACCTTTTCTAAATGCCGAAGTACTGGTTTCTGTGTACCGCCATGTTGGTTCTGGGGGAAACTCGCGAGATGCTAGTGGGTTTGTATCGCGAGATCTTCCGATTCTCGCGGGACCTTGTTGGCAGAGCAGTTGTCCTGGATGGCGGAGCCGTGGGTTCCGGGGGCCTGGGACCCGCAACTCTTTCTGCAAGGCAAGTTGCGAGGGAGGGGCCGGGGGCAAGTGCCTCTTGGTGCCGGGAGCCGTGCTGCGTCATCTTCCTGTAGTCTTGAAGGGAATACATTGACCCAATTGAGGCGACACGATCCTCCTCCCCACCCCCCTGCGGGCGCTTCGCCACCTGCAGAAGCCACCCCTCAGCCCGGGCTCCTTCTCCCCCGCTCAGTGATAGTTCCTCCCCCGTCTCACTGGAAGTACGGAGCCGTGCTAGCACAGACGTGAGGATTACATTGGATACCGTTCCTCTTACTTACAGACGTTCTTGTCAGTTTTTCCCCTTGTTACAATTTTCTGAAGAATTCCAGACCTGTTAACCATTCTGTCGCTTGTTTCTGCTGCAGAACCTTTCTCCACGGCCCCTTCTCAGACGCTTAAAATAGAGCGCATTCCATTTTTTCTCTCTGGGCATCATTTACTCACATTTATTTGGTCATTGATAACTCCCTCATCACTCTAACTTTGTGTTTACGATAACTTTTGGCAGTATTTGGAGGGATCCTTTATATCTCTGACAATACCTGATGTCAGAATAAAACCATTCTTTTAATTTTTTTGCTACGTGCCTATTAACTCATAATTATCGATAAGTTTTTTTTTTCCGATAGGATTTTGATTACTATTGTTATGAGTTTGCCATCTTTGTTGTTCAGGGATGATTGTTTTAGTTTACGTATTTAAGGCAACAGTGGAATGTTTTAAGTCAAATTTAAAAGCAAACTAATCTTCGTAAACTTTGATGTCAAAACTTGAGTTCAATTTTTCCTTAAATGAATTTGACGGAAGATTAGTTTTTCTCCAACCCTTCAGTGTTTTATCAAAGATGAATTTATAGTATACTTTTTTTTTCGTATTTTTGAGCAGTCTGGATTTATTTAGTATTCGTAGTGGTAAATTAATCACAAACTAATCAGATAATTAGGTAATCCGGTCATAATTTTTTTTAAACTACAAACGTGTTATTTTCCTCTACACTTAGTACAGAGAAAAATAAAGGGTAAAATTCTTCCTGTTACATTCTACCAAGTTGCCTCTCTCAGTCCTAAATCTCTGTAAACACTCTTAGCGGTGGCTATGTATGTATTATTCCAGATATTTTCCATGTGTTTTATTTTTTTTTAACAAAGAGGAGGAAACGGAGGGGTGTTGTTTTAAGATACTCTGTCACAACATTAGCAATCAGTAAAAGTTTTTCTGCTCATATTTTTATTTAGTGGTGTTTTGACTCATGCATACATGCTTTAAAAAAGTAAATTTTTTGTACAGATATTTTGGTGGTATAGTTTTGTGAAAATAGCTTGAGTGATAGCATTATTTTTACTGTAGAGTGGTATGCTGGTTGTTCTGTACAAAAATAAAGTACATGTGAAATAAGATTTAAAGATATAAATGTTTTGTCACTTGAGTTTTATATTTTTATGTTTAATAGTTGTGCTGTCTATTTACATTTATATTTATATGTTTATATTTCTTGATAACTTATATATTCTAAACTGCTACCCAAGTGTGTATATCGGAGTTTTCCAGAAGTTTAAAAAGTTATCAGCTTAATTAAATAGTTCTCAACTGAAGAGTGGAAGATACATCAGTAGTTAATACAGACAAACATCAGTAGTTAATATAGACAAACATACATATACTCAAAAGTTGCTAAGCAGCATTTTGTGATTGTTTTTTGTATTTTTCCCTCCAAACTACCAGCAGTATTATTTATCACACTTGTCACGTAAAAAAAGTGACCACTCGTTTTGGTCACTGTAGTTTTCTCTTGTAATAGTTAAAGTAGGAATGTTGGGGAATAAAAGTGAGTGTTGAGAGGTGAGATGTGGGAAAGAGGAAAAGGAGACACGGGAGTGTGTATAGGTTGATATTGAAATGGAATTGGAGAAGTTGCAGAGAAAAGAAAGGATGGTAGAAGGTTGACAGAGCCATGGTCCAAAAATAGTCTGTTCATGATGGCGGGAGGGTGACTTGAGTTGGCCGGAATTTGGAATCAGTATGTGTGGCAGTTTTTTTCCTCTTAAATAATTTTTTTTAAACAGGTTTCAGCTCACCCCCAGATGTGCTTGATATCACCTGTCCCCCCCCCCAAAAAAATAAAATCAACTGAAGTTGATGTTTAATCGGAACTTTGTGAATTCTTTACTTATTTTATGTTTTTAGAAGTAGGAGCTTGTGAAAATGACAGTGGATTCAAAAGATCACAGTTCTATAATGGCTTTTGCAAACTTTACAAAGTTTTGCTTGGGAATTGGGCCTTGGGAGTTCTCATGTGCATCTGATCCTTGTAATAATATATGTTACTTATTCGTACAACTTTGTTTTATAAACTGTTTTTGGTAGAGGATCTTAGGAATTAGCAAACTTTTACAGACACTAAAATACCCATATACTGGGTAGAAATATACTGAGACAATACAAGAAGAAGAGAAATATATCTTATGTGAGTTGAGTTTTGCTTGAGTAAAACTTAACCAGAAAATTTTATTTTCCTCTTTCTCAGTTATTACTGTCATAGAAGTGACCTATGAGAGCTAATGAGCTTCAGTAATCAGAGGATATTAACAAAAGTGACAATATTATGTCCTCACTTGGATTTTTTTTTTTAGATATGGCACAATGCTAGTTTCCATAGACCTGTAACTTTGTAACTATATAGTGTAATACCTATGTTACATATTAATTATATGAAGAATGTACATTTTATTTCCTGCCTCTTCCTGAACCAGTGTCCAAGACAGATTACAGGAAATTACTTGACCAGAAATATCAAATACGTGCAGGTGCTTTTTTAAACAATCTGCCATTTCATATGAAAATTCATTGTCAGTTTAAGTACAAGGAATATTTGCTGCATGTGTTTGCATGTTTTTTGTTTTGTTTTGTTTTTTGTTTTTTTGGCCTCGACAGTGAAAGCGCAGAGTCCTAACCACTGGACCACGAGGGAATTCCCAGTCTTGATTTTTAAAGTACTATTTAATATATATGTGGTATACACTGTAGTGCAGTTTTCTATAGTTAATATCCTGATAACCACTGTAATTATACTTTAAAAAACACTATGTGTAAATATTTCCCAAAGTCATAAGTCTTGCCTTCTAGAACCATGCAGTATGGACTTTGCTATTTCATTTGAACTTGTCCTTCTCACTTCTTTCCTTCTTTTTCTTTTCATCTGTTATTTCTCAGCTTACGTAGGTAATTTTTCTCTGGTCAGAGACAAGTGAGTTGAGTAACTTTGAGGAGACTATCAAACTATTCAGTTATTATGATTATTTTGGAACTCCAGAATATGTGTAAGTTGCAGTTAGTAATTAAACATTTTTTGAGTGGTTGTGATTTTAGTCATTTCAAACAGCAGAGATCCTGAGGCTTCAAAATAACTGTAACCAAGTATAATAAGCCTGTGAGCTTTGTTCAGAAACTACTAACTGGAGTAAATAACATTTTGCAGCCCCAGCAGGGTTGGTTATCTGATTTTTCAGCCCACAGATTACAATTTGCAAGGTTGGCCATTGGAGTTAGGCACACTGACAACTGAAATGTCATCTTATTTCAAGGCTACTGAAGAAGAGCTATTAAAAAGTATATGGAACTATAAAAGGATAGTGTTTTAAGGCCATTTCATGGAGACATACAGTTCTATAATCATTAACTTCTGAGGGAATCACAATGTTGTAGAGTAGTATAGTACATGGTCTGTCACAGTGATGATCTTAATCATAAATAAACTTTTACTCTATGTACTGTGTTTAAGGAATTAAGAAATTGGTGTCTTTTTAGAAGACTCTTATAAGGGTAAACGTTTTCAAAGCTTTTTAATAAATTCATTTCAGTTTTCTAGAAAATTCACTTAACAGAACTCATCTGATACCCCCCCCAAAAAATGGGGCTGCTGTGTGTGGAATTTTCTTTGTTTTATTTTATTGCTTTTATCTACTTATTTCGTTATTTAGTATTTCAAGGAGTTGCCTCCCAAGTAAGACTCTATTACATTTAATATTTGGTATCAGTAATAATTAACCAATTGGCTAAAGATAAGCACGTTTGTTGATGAAGGAATTTTCAGAGCAGATAATTAGAATTAGTAAATGACCTGTCTGTGAATCAGTTGTATAGTTCTGAATCCTGGTAGTGAGTCTCCATCCTTAGCACAGCTGAATGTCCAGAGGTGAGAAATGTTTCTTTTTGTAGTAGATTTTGTTTGTTGCTTTGCTTGCCTTTTCAGTCTCTTTTAATATGTTAATTTAAACCTTACACGCCCTTCAGTGGTAGAGTGATGGTATATAGCACTTGATTTAGGTATTAAGTGTGTATATTTGTGTGTGTTTTAATGATTTTGATGGCTGGTTTGAGGATTTTGAATCTTGGGAATTAATATAACCATATTAAAATTTTGATGTATTTCTTCTATTATTTAAAAATATATCTTTTACATGTTTACAGATAAAACATATTTAATTTCATGTCCTGCTTTTAACCTAATGTTAGGTAACATTTTCCCATTCTCACAATGAGGTTTTTCTGTTTTTTTTTTTTTGCGGTACGCGGGCCTCTCACTGTTGTGGCCCCTCCCGTTGCGGAGCACAGGCTCCGGACGCGCAGGCTCAGCGGCCATGGCTCACGGGCCCAGCCGCTCCGCGGCATGTGGGATCTTCCCGGACCAGGGCGCGAACACATGTCCCCAGCATCGGCAGGCGGACCCTCAACCACTGCGCCACCAGGGATGCCTCACAATGAGTATTTTTAACCATCATTATAAGTGGTTGTATGATGTTCCATGTGTAGATGTATATCATTCTCCTGTTCTAGTTTTTTGCATAAGAGTGTGAAGAACATTTATATATAAGGTGTTTCTTATTTATAGTATTATCTTCTAGTATATTACAGGTATAATTTTTAGGTACATTTTAAAGGCTCTTAAAACCGTGTCACGATGTTTGTCAAAAGGATCAATTTATATTCACATTGGAGTGGTTGTTGGCTCTATACATCAACATTAAGTATTGTTTATAAAAACGTAATACGGGGGGTTTCCCTGGTGACACAGTGGTTGAGAGTCCACCTGCCGTACAGGGCACATGGGTTCGTGCCCCGGTCCGGGAAGATCCCACATGATGCGGAGCGGCTGGGCCCGTGAGCCATGGCCGCTGAGCCTGCGCTTCCGGAGCCTGTGCACTGCAATGGGAGAGGCCACAACAGTGAGAGGCCCGCGTACTGCAAAAAAAAAAACAAAACAAAAACGTAATAGAGGATAAGTCGTATTATAACATTTTTTTTCTTAGATTACTACTGGGGTGAAACATTATGCTTAATAGGTGTATTTCTTTTGTGAGTTTTTCAGATAAACAGAATTTTAAAATTAATATAATCAAATCATTGGCCTAATTTTGTTTTGTTTCTGATCTTACGAAATTCTGCCTTCTCATTTCTAATGTAATAAATAATACTGATCTTAATACTATTTATTTTAGTTTTTCTAAGTTAGATTTAAATAAATTTAACTTTTTATCTCATGTGGCATTGGTATGAGAATGTAAATGTTTTCTTGCAAATCGGTAATTGTCTCAAGTCTATTTATCAAATATTTCCTTTGTTTTGCGTGTTCCATTTTTACATTTTAAATGTTTATATGTTATATTGCTTATTTTTAATCCCAAACTTAAAAAAATTAGTATTGTTTTTAAGATGATTCTTACTACATGTTTAATATCTTTTGCCCTGGTCTCTTTATTGTGTTTGTTTTCTTATCGATTTTTGAAAGCACTTTATAATTTGAGGATAATAAAGGCTTATTTTGTACAAAACAATGTTTTATAATTCCTTTTGTCAACGAAAATTTGAAATATTCTTTTCCCATATACCAGAATTAAGTAGGATTAAATGAAGCAATTTCTCCTTTCTTGAAAAGATAAAATATGAAACTATGTAAAGGTATACAGTACAAGAGGCTGTAAAGAGAAAAACTACTTTGGTAGATTTTGTGGAATTAAAGAAATAAACTTCTAAGATCAACAATTTAGGATGTGTGCTTAAGGTGTTTCCCTCATTAAATAGTAATATACAACTTGACATCATAGCCCTCTAAAATATTTAGAAAAAAAAAGTGTTCATTTGCAGTTCTAGGACTCAAGTTCCAGAATCACAGTTCCTTTGTTTTTCAACTGTTAAGAATGGTGGCAATGTTGTGTGTTTACTGAAATTAAGTAATGAATCTGAGAAATTCTATGTGAGCATTCGTGAGGGCATCCATGCCAAGGAGAGCTTTTTAAATGTTTACAGTTCTTATTGTTTACGAAGGTGTGGTTTGTTTTTTCCTTTATGAAATAATTATTCAAGATAATAAAATAATTTTTTAAAAAGTGAGATATTTATACTTACATTTTAAAACTGTAATGTTCCAAGCTATTATTTTATTAAATATTGACTAGCACTTTCTGTTGGCTACAGAATGGTATGGTTACATAATTGCTAGGAAGAAAAACCAGATTAACTTTGTATGAAAACGTAATATTTGAAAACACATATGTCCTGTGCTTGGGTATTACATAAAGAGAATTGCAGATGAGGAACCAGGTGTGATGAAATTTCCTTTTACCTTGGATTGGGATGAGATTTATAGGGATTGGAACATAATTTATATCTTTTATTTCTACTAGAATTCTGCTACCCCCTAAGGGGTGAGTTTATTTTTCAGAATGGCACTGAAGTGGTCCAGGAATAGCAGTTGCTAATTGTGTTCTGGCATTTACTTACCTCCTTACTAATAACTTTTTTAAAAAATTGGACAGAAGTTTAAGGAAAGTAGATACTGCAGCTCATATGCACTTCCCCATTAGAAGCAGATTTATGTGTTTCATAAATAGAGTGAAATTTAGCTTGGCTGTATTATAGAGGGAGGTACCAAGATTTTTTCCTCCTGAAAAAGGTGTGTGTATGTTTGTGAGATTTATCTACTGAAAGCCCTTGAGGAGCTTTCTAACACTTCTCCATATTAACTCTCTACTCCCCACCCCAAACCTGTAATTCTTAATCTGAATGGTCTCCACTATTTTTTTTTTAATACATTTATTTATTTAGTTAGTTTTGGCTGTGTTGGTTCTTTGTTGCTACTCATGGGCTTTCTCTAGTTGCGGCGAGCGGGAGCTGCTCTTCATTGTGGTGCGCAGGCTTCTCATGGCGGTGGCTTCTCCTTGCGGAGCACGGGCTCTAGGTGCGTGGGCTTCAGTAGTTGTGGCATGTGGGCTCAGTAGTTGTGGCTCGCCGGCTCTAGAGTGCAGGCTCAGTAGTTGTGGCACACAGGCTTAGTTGCTCCGCGGCATGTGGGATCTTTCCAGACCAGGGCTGGAACCCGTGTCCCCTGCATTGGCAGACGGACTCTTAACCACTGCGCCACCAGGGAAGTCCCTAAAAATTTTTAATGTTGCTTTTGCAGTAATACGTTTCATTTCCTGAGGGAGAAATTTCCCCCCCACTTTAAAAAAAAAGTAAATATGATTAGCATATTAATACACACAGAAAGTTCTCCTAAGTGTACAGTTCAGTGAATTTTCACAATGTGAACACACCTGTGTAATTATTACTGAGAAATAGAACATTATCAAAACCCCAGAAACTGTCTTGTGCTGTATTGTGGTCATTAACTCCCCACGCCCATGAGAAATCACTATTTCGATTTCTAGTACCGTAGAATAATTTTGTCTGGTTTTGAACTTTAACTTCCTTTATAAACATTAATGCATTGTTATCCTGTTTTGATATAAGTAACTTGAGAAATCCTAGAACTTGATCTAGTTTATACTTGGACATCTCAGCACTTAGACATTTTTCTCATGGTATTCATAGTTTTCAGGAACTCTAGAAGGGGACATCAAAGAACCACCTTCTTTGCTTTCAGATTGTGTGGTAGACCCTGTTTGTGTTTTAATGTTGTTTGGGCAAACAGGATGCTTTTAATTTCTGTCATTGATGGCCTTCAAGAGTACCTCACCTTTTTTTTTTTTTTTTTCCTCCTACTTAAAAATTTTGTTTTGAAAACTTTGGTATAGCATTCCTGACCAGCTAATGGCTTTTTGGACTTTTATCCTATGAGTTGGCAGCTTTTTTTTCATTCTTTGAATTCCTTTCAAGCAGTGATTCCCATTCAGATTTTTATGACAGCTATCCTGTAGTATCGCTGTTATTTCAAAGAATGTCGTGAGTACCCACCCCTCGCCTTCCCTCCCCTCTCATAAAAAGTCTCAGGTTAAGTCATTTTACTTTTAAAATATTTATTTTGTATTTATGAACATTATAACATTGTGGTATACAGATTATAGATCAAATTATAGGCTACTAAAAAATTGAGTCAGCTATACCTAGTTAGCAACTCCTTTCAGGCTGGTTTCAAGTGTTAGGTGTAACTTTCTTATGAGAAATTCTCCCTTTGTACTTTCTTTTCTACCCCTCCATTTCACTTTCTTAATTTTAAAGGAAGACGTAGGAAAGATTTATTACTGTGTTCCTGCACATAGTTTTTCTTTCATTTAAGTCCCACAGCCTGGAAGATACACTTAATTTCCTTTATAAACGAATTTTGCTTGCTGTCACTCAGTAATTATTAGGACCAGAATATTATAAATAGCCTGTAGCTGTCAAAATTAGGTGTTTTGTTCATGTATAATTTAAGAGTAACATGTACCTACATTTTGTACCCTAGTGCTCTTTCATTTGCTGAGCTTCTGTGGAAATTAAACGTTATGCAAAAATTTAGACTAATTTCTAAAAAAAAATTTTTTTTTTTTTTTTGCCTGGATATTTTAAATGTTTGACTTTGGGCATCATGTTATAGGAGAACATCTCATGAAGACTGAAGGAGAAAGTAATTGACTTTTGTAAAGGTTATAGAGTTACCACTAAATTTGAATAAATGCTGTTCTTGGTGAATGAGTCAGGACAATTTCCAGGTTGAACTCAGGCACATTTATGGGTAGGTACTTTTCTTTCTATAGCTAGCAAAATTTCATGAAGGAGATTTTGATTCATGTGTAACTATAAGGCAGTTGTTCTCAAACTTTAGCATACATCATAATTGCCTGGAAGTTTTGTTTTTATTCTTTAAAAACAGTGCATGAGTGTCAGGTTTAATAGATTAGGAGATCACACAATACTAGGGTATAGTAAGGGCACCTACACAAAAACCCCACAGGTGTTTCTGATGTACATCCTAGCTGAGAACCTTTGAACATTATTTCTTAAAATATCATCCTGGGAATTTCAGTTGGCAATCTGTTAAAGGTGCAAATTCTCTCAAACTCTGGGGTGAAACCTAGAAATCTATTTTAAACTAGCCCTCCAAGTGATTCTGGTGTGTGCCAAAGCTTGAGAACCATCCTGGTAACTCAGAAGTGGCCTTCCTTGACACCTGTCTGGGAGCTTGTTAGAAATGGAAATTTCAGACCTTCTCGATAACAATCTCATTTTAACTAGATTCCCAGGCAGTTTGAATATATATTGAACATTGTGAAGGGCAGCTCTAGATGATTTTTATTACCATTATAAAAATAATACTAATTTAAAATTATTGAACATTTGCTGTATGCTAGATACATGTAAATAATGTATTCATTATTATTTGGTCCTCGCAACAACCTTGTAGGGATGTTATTTATGTATGTATGTATGTATGTGTTGGGTCTTTGTTGCTGTGCACAGGCCTCTCATTGTGGTGACCTCCCCCATTTCAGAGCACGGGCTCCAGGTGCGCGGGCCTCAGCAGTTGTGGCTCGCGGGCTCCAGAGTGCAGGCTCAGTAACTGTGGCGCACGGGTTCAGCTGCCCTGAGGCATGTGGGATCCTCCCGGACCAGGGCTCCAACCCACGTCCCCTGCAATGGCAGGCAGACTCCCAACCACAGCACCACCAGGGAAGTCCAGGGATGTTTAGTTTTATCCTCATTTTGCAAATGAGCAAGTTGAGGCAGAGAGGTTAAGTATCTTGTTCAGTGTCACACAGGCATTGAATGCAGGGTTTAGGATATGAACTTAAGCATTCAAACTCTACTTTTGGGGTTTGAGATGCTATCATCAGGACCATTTATGTGCATGTATATGTGTCTTCCTTGTTGATCGAGCTCCATTGTATTGACATATATTCTAATGAATTTTTTGTGTGTCAAATTTTACAGTGGCATTTGAATTTTCTTCCAGATCTTATATTCAAGGACTGTTTTTGCTAAAATATTGTGTTTTATATACAAAAACAGAACTGGAAGTAGCTGTGATTTGAATACTTTGGTTTTTAAGAATAGAAATCACTTAAGTTTATTCATCAAGGTGTTACTTATCCAAACTCTTTGTTCCCTTATACTTTGTTTTGTGTGCAATTGTAGTAAGGCAGCTCTTACTGGTTAGTGTTTCATTTAAAATTTTGCACAATGATAAGTTCATATATTCAAAAATTGTATTTATTAAAGAGGACTGGACTTCCCTGGTGGCGCAGTGGTTGAGAGTTCGCCTGCCGATGCAGGGGACACGGGTTCGTGCCCCGGTCCAGGAGGATCCCACGTGCCGCGGAGCGGCTGGGCCCGTGAGCCATGGCCGCTGAGCCTGCGCGTCCGGAGCTTGTGCTCCGCCACGGCAGAGGCCACAACAGTGAGAGGCCCGCGTACCGAAAAAAAGAAAAAAGAGGACCACAGTTGTAGTTCAGTACTTAGAGGCCCCGATGTGCTGAAACTATACTTGGGGTTCATTTCAAGTAAGCATGCATATTTGCAGAATAATAAATCTAAATGATGGCGTTTATTTCAAGGTAATAGTATAAGAAAGCATTCTGGTCACCTTATTAATAATAGGTTATTTTGGGAGGATTTGAGTCATTTTTTAAGTGTACAATTCACTGATTTTTAGTAAATTTACATTGTTGTGCAACCATTTCCACAGTCCAGTTTTAGAACATTTCCATCAATCTGATTTCTTTTTCTTTTTTTGTCAGTCTCACTTTCAGCTTATTATAGATTTAAAAAAAAGTCAGCTGGTGGGTTTCCCTGGTGGCGCAGTGGTTGAGAGTCCGCCTGCCGATGCAGGGGACGCGGGTTCGTGCCCCGGTCCGGGAAGATCCCACATGCCGCGGAGCGGCTGGGCCCTTGAGCCATGGCCGCTGAGCCTGGGCGGGCGTCCGGAGCCTGTGCTCTGCAATGGGAGAGGCCACAACAGTTAGAGGCCCGCGTACCGCAAAAAAAAAAAAAAAAAAAAAAGTCAGCTGGTGCATTTTAGAAGTCCTTCAGTATAGCACCATAGTACATTATTAGTTGTAAAAACCTGTGTATAAACCTTAATCCATAAACCCTTTTTTAACTTACTTTTAAGAAATGGGAAAAAAAATTAGTGTTCTAGCTCTTAGTTTCTGTTCACTCAAATCAGTTAACTGATTGGCAGGATTCAAAGTGATGTGAATGGTAGTGTTTGGGCCTAGGAAACATTCTTTCATTCACTTAATTGGCTATTCAATCGTATGAGGAGAAGAGAAAGAGAAGATAATTAAGGGAAACTATAGTTCCATGATGATATTGACAAATACAGAGTTCTGTTTGGTGGTTGCTTGGTTTCTGGAAAACTATGGTAAGCGTTTCTGTTGTCTTGATCTGAATACCTCACAAGAATGACAGTTTTTTTTTAAAAAAAAAAACTTTTTTCGCTACATTGTTTTAAGAATTTTGAGGATGAGTAGCACATTATGCTGAATAAGGTAGTTCAGCCAGCTGACTTTTTATGTCTCTCTAACCCTGGGTTTTTATGATTGCATATAAGGCTCTTTTAACACAAAAATGTCTGAAAATTACGTGTGGCATAATGTAATAGAATTTTTACTTTTTTTTTTTTTGGCGGTATGTGGGCCTCTCACTGTTGGCTCTCTCCCGTTGCGGAGCACAGGCTCCGGACGCGCAGGCTCAGCGGCCATGGCTCACGGGCCCAGCTGCTCCGCGGCACGTGGGATCTTCCCGGACCGGGGCATGAACCCGTGTCCCCTGCATTGGCAGGCGGACTCTCAACCACTGCGCCACCAGGAAAGCCCTTTACTTTTAATTAAGTGGATTAATTAAACAATACATTAACAATAAAGATTATCAGAGCTTTTGATACATTATTCGCTGGCAGTTTAGTCTCCTGAATGTGGAAGAGGACTGCTGGTATGAAATTGATTCCGACCAACAAGGAAGAACAGTGAGGGACGTGTGGAATTAACTCTTATTGAACATTTGTTTTGGGCAGGTGGACCCATTTTATAGTCTCTTCTTTGTGTTGTAGGAAAAAGAACATGGGCTTGGAATCAGACCTGGATTTAAATCCTGGCTCTAGTACTTAGCAACTCTGTGACTTTAAGAAAATTGCTTATATATAAGCTCTTGTTTTCCTTAATATAAATGATACATACTTTCTACTTACATATAGTGTATAAGGCACTTGATATAAAATAGGTGCTCATTAAATCTGTTCTTTATTGATGTCAAAATGGAGACTCAGAGAAGTTTGTTACACGGCTAGTAAGTGACAGATATCTGTCTGATTTCAAAGTCCATGCTTTTCCAAAATACTGTTCTTTGTCTCCTAGATAGAAATGGAAATCATGGGAATCAAAAGTTGAGACTGTGTCACTTTGGATTTTAAATTATTAGGTAGGAATTCACAGAAAAGCAAGTTTCAGAAAGGTCAGAAAAAAGATTGCTAATGACCACAGATGATGTAGACAATATTGATAGAAGGCACTTAAAAATAAACATGTTATTTTAAAAAATGGAGCATGTATTAAAATTACAAAAAATTTCCACTGAGGGGAGAAAAATGCATGAGTCATTCAGAGAAAATATTGTGACTTTCACATAGGTAATTTCTAATAAACTTCAAAAGAAAACATATCAAGAATACCTGCATTACTAATGGTTTATAACTGATGGTTAATACTAAAATGTGTCAGTAGGAATATGGGGAGGCTAGAGCTCTGAATGAGTTAAAGTTTGCAAAAAATGCTTAAGCCAACAAGGGAGGGCTTTAGCTAAACTCAGCAAGATAAGTAAGGAAGAAAGAGACACATTCATTGGGGAGATATTAAATAATGACAACTACTCAGATCCTGTTTTACTTCTCTTATGTCTAGGAAGATGACTTTCATACTGGAAGGGACACAACCTTGTTTAAAGAGGAGACTATTCCATGATTGTTATGTGGTAAAGAGCATCTAGTTTCATTAAATAAATTTAGATCTCTAGTTCTAATGAATTACTTAGAGCAATGAAGCATCATTGTTTCTTGATGTCTGTGGCTGCTTTTGGGTGTAAAGACCATTTACAAGTTTTGGTAAAATAATATTGAGTCGTTAAATTAAAAAACTTGTCTTTTAAGTTCAACTTATATATTTTATTACTCTGTTAATAAATTGAGCAAGTTTCATATAAACTAAGAATATTTTTGTTTTCCTGGGTGGGGGGATGACACTTTGATTACTGTATCTTAGTAATTCTTGCTGAAGAGATTAAATCTCCCTTAAAACACCCTTTCCAGGTAAAATGGCTTTTGTACTTGTTTTCTTTTTCTGTAATACACTTATATATTTGCACGCCTTGCTCCCTCATTTCTTAGGTTCAAATGTCACTTGGTCTAGAGAGGTTTTCCCTGATGAAGGAGTTTCCAAGGGGCATCATTTACATAGACTTCCCTGCGAATGATGCTTACTGGTGTGACCCTCTTTATACCATCTAAAAGAGCACTTCCTCCTTTCAGTTTCCCTGGTTTATTTTTCTTCACAGTAATTATCATATTTGATATTTATTGTTTGCCTCTTCTCATTAAAATATGAGATCCACGAAGGTTGAAATTATGTTTTCATAATTCACTGATTTATGTTCACTGATTTAATTCTCAGAGCTTGGAACAATGCCTAGTTCATGGTGTATGCTCAGTGATTATTTGTTGAATGAATGACTTTATATTGTAAAGTACTTGGAACAATGTTGAGCACTAGGAAAATGCTCTTTTGTTAGTAGCACTACTGCTGCTGCTTAACTTAATTACATTCCTTATATTTACACATTAATTATACTGGTTTTTATTTTATTTTTTTAGCACTTTATATACCTTACAGAGTAAATGTAAAATTTCAACAAGCAGGACTTTCCCGAATACGTAAAACTCCTTTAAAATTAATAAGTGGAACTTATAACTATAGTCAGTCATAATTTCTCTTAAGCATTCCAATATTGCTTATTAACCAAACCAAATACTTTATACCTTTAAACTTAATGTCCTAAGGCTGAAGTCAGTTACTATTTTAAATTTAGAATTATAAGACTGTCAGATTCTATAATGTTAAAGTTCTCTTAAACACTATAAAAACTTAAAGAAAAAATACATAGTTGTAAACTTAACATGGAAATATTAATATTGTGGGTTTGATATATAATACTTAAATTTTAGTAGTATTTAATTCTAATTCACCTTGGCAGAGAGTCTGTTACTTAAGGGAATAGTTTTGTTGTCTCAAGCAAGTTGAAATTTCTGTGACACAGTTTATGAACACAGACCAGTTACCATCTCTTGACTGGCTGATTATCAACCTGACATTGATTGGCTTCGGAAGCTGCCTTTGTCCAGGTGGTTTTTCTCATTCCGCACACGGACACATTGAACCTTTAACAAAAATCGTGATATGATAACAGTGGAACTCCAAGACAATGTCTTTTGGCTTCTTCTCCATTCAAGTTTAAGGCTTTTTGTAACTGCCTTTTAATTCCATTGCCTAATAAAGTTCTGTAAACCCCACCCAGGTTGTTTCACCACTTGATTGGATTCCAAGAATTCATTTTCTACCTATTTGGCTAATGCCACAGGTTTTAGATCATTTAAATGACACAAAGGAACTGAGAGAGATGTTGATAGCTTTTGTTAATTTGTGGTGAGTCAGAGTATGCCAGAAGATTAGAAACAGACAGTCTTATTTAAAAAAAAACAAAAAAAACCCAGTAGTTTTTGAAATCATTTTCCAGTCCTTGGAGGTAAGGTAGAGAAATAGGCTAGTTCATCAGCATTAAGAACGTTACATTAATAGGTGTAAAATAACCTTTCTTAAATACTGGTACAGAGGGATTTATGTCAAACTTAAGAGATATATCTAAAAAGGCTTTTTTTGTCCTTGTCTATTTTAATATTTTTATTAATACTTCGCATAAATATACAGTTGTGCTTATTTTCTGAACAACTCAACTGGCAAGGATAGATGACTAAAAACAGCTTTCAAAATTTTGTCTGAAATCACAGGCAGGAACCTATAGTTTGAGTTACTTAAAAATGAAGAAATTCTGAAAAAGTATGGAATTCGATTGAAAAAGTTCTCTGAGTAGAATTCTATTCAGTTCACCAATTTTAAGGAACTGTACTAGAGAATAAAACATGAATTGCACTGTTCCCTCAAGGAGCCTGTAATCAAGTAAGGAATATACACACATCAAACTATACATTGTAAATTCTGTGATAGAAGATTTAAGTGTTATGGGAACAAAAGAGAGCATTTAATTCTGATGGATCATTGAATTGGGTTTTGAGGAAGAAAAGTTTTCTAGGAGTTGAAGATGGGAGAAAGTCATTGTGGTGTTTTGTTTTGTTTGTTCTCTTTTTTTTTTTTTTCTAATTAGGGGACTGAAAAATCAGCCAGGGCTCTGTTTATTAAGACATATATTTGTGAATAGATAAATAATACATTGGAATGGGAGATTAATTAGGCTATTACAGTTGTTTAAATGGGGTGATGATGGCCTGACCTGGAGCAGTAACAATAGGACAGAAAGAGTAGAAGGTTTTTTTCAGGACATTTCAGAAGTAGAAGAAGTAGGGTTTATTGATTGTATACTGATGGGAAAAGGAAAGAGTTAAGATGTCTCAAAGTTTTTTAGTTTGGGTGATTAGATATATGTCCTTTAGATTGTTGACATAGGGAGGAGATAGTTTTTTGGAGGTAGAAAGAAAATGACTAGGGATTTGTACTTGTTGAATACAACTACTTTTGGGGTATCTAGATTGAGAGCTCAGAATATGCCAGTCGGAAGTTTTGGGTATTGGTTGGGGCTAGAAATATAAAACTGTTTATAGATTAAATTTATCTGAAAGAGTTTGACTTCAGCTATGGAGAGAGAGTTAGAAAGGGCGGGACA
Organism: Monodon monoceros; assembly: GCF_005190385.1. Classification (NCBI taxonomy): domain Eukaryota; kingdom Metazoa; phylum Chordata; class Mammalia; order Artiodactyla; family Monodontidae; genus Monodon; species Monodon monoceros. The sequence continues at coordinate 113,667,006 of NW_021703774.1, forward strand.
TGTACATTTTGTCGGGAGCAGAGAGAAGTCACATTGCATGAGAAAATGGAGGGGGAAAGCCTTTGAAAATTTATCTCAGGTAGGAGGAAATCTAGAAGGAAATGCAGGTCAAAGATGGGAGTTTCAAAGGAAGGAGAGAAGCGATGACTTGATTAAAAGCTTCAGGGTGTGGCTACTGAGAAGAGAAACCTTTGCAGCTGGGGGAAGAACTAGCTGGATTTGATAGAGAATTTTAGGAGTTTGGTTTTGCATAATCTCAGAGATCCAACAGTGTGAGTTGCTTAAAAAAGAACAAAACAAAACAAATGAGGTACCAGGTTGTATTAATGGGATTCTGTCCATAATAAGGGATATACTGTAATATGTATTCCGTGTTGGTTAGAACGTGTTTACAATGTTGGCCTTGCTTCTAGAAGCTGCATTTTAAGAACAGTAAATGAAAAATTGAATGTGTCAAGAGGAGGGTAACCAGATGATGATGAAGTGTCTGAGAACCTTTGAAGGAGTTTGGAGTGCTTACTGTGGAGAAGGGATGACTTGGTTGGAATGGGTGGAGAATGGGAGGCAGCAGCTATTTTCAGGTAGTGAAGGGCTGTAATGAAGTTTCATAGAGTGGAACTAGATCCAGGTATACTGCCAGACTTTTTTCCTTAACTGAGATATTCTTTTAAAAAATCACAGTTACAATGATCAAAATCAGGAACTTTAACATTAATATAATATCTGATTTATAGTCCATAATTAAATTTTGTCAGTTATCCTAATAATTACTTTCATCGCTTTAAGATCAAGGATCATGTGTTGTATTTAATTATCCTATCTTTCTAGTCTCCTTTAATCTGGAACAGTTCCTCGAGTTTCTTGACCTTGACATTTTTGAAGAGTTTAGGCCCATTATTTTGTTGAATGTACCTCAATTTGTGTTTCTGATGTTTCCTTTTGTTTAGATTCAGGCTATATGTACTGATACCTTCAATTCCAGTCACTGCAGTGTGTATTCCAGTTTCCCACCCTGATATATTTGTAACTCTCTTCTCCAATAAAGGTAATTAAAAGGTTTTTTTTTTTTTTTGCATCATGTTTAAAAGTACCCTGTTTCCACTTTGAACTGCTCAAAAATGGAGAAGGAGATATCTTGTGAGTTTAGAAACTCCCCTGAATTGGATAAAGGAAACTGACAACATTCTACAATGATCTCATTTTATTTATATGATAATTATCAATATTAAGATTGGTATGCTTTCCTCTTTTATACAAGAGAAAATCGCTCCTCAGAGAATTGTAGTTTGTTACCAAATATCTAAATATAAAGTTCATATTCATTTTCCTCTGAGTGTCAAAAAAGCTGTTAGGGTGTGTCTTCAGGGCTGAATAACGTCTGAGGGTGTTTTCAATCATTGCATTGGAAGTTTACTTTTTGTATGTGTGCCATACTGATTTGAACTTTATGTAAATGATATCACATAATGTTAACTGCATGCTTTTCTGGGTGATTTTTATGAGGGGATCTAGCGATTTTTTTTTTAAAGTTAAAACAATGCTCAATTTATTGATGACAAATTAGGGTGGCAAATGCACTTAGAGTACATATGGAATTTGAGTTCCTGAATTTTCCCAGAAAAGTTTTTATAAATGAAAAATATATGTTTTGTTTATGTTGTATGTTCATAAATGTGTGGTTCCTGTTGGAACAGCTATTGCTAGATATAAATTGGAAGAAATGGAGATTAGCCCAGAATGATTGGAACCTTGGATTTGGTCACAATGATAGTATAAAGGGAAGGGAAGAAGAATGATAGTTAGGCTCTAAAATAATGGGATAGAAGTAATTGTGGCCTGTTACTTAAGAGGCATACCTTTACCTGCTAGAAAATGAAATGTGCCTCTTCATTATTATTGGTCCCTATTGATACATCTCTACTGTAAGTTTATTCTTCTAGCTTCTTGTTTATAGGAGTGTTAATTGCAAATGTAATAAACTTTTTCAAAACCTTTTTGTTGAGGTATAACATAAATACGAAAAACACATCATCATTAAGTATAAAGGTCAGTGAATTTCCAGAAACTGAACCAGCAACTAGATCAAGAAAGAGAGCATTAGCAGTACCTCCTTTCTTTCTTTTCTTCCTCCCTCCCTCCCTTCCAAAAAAAAAATATATATATATATATATATATATATATATATATATATACACACACACACACATGGCTGCACCAGATCTTAGTTGCAGCATGTGGGATCTAGTTCCCTGACCAGGGATTGAACCCAGGCCCCTGCACTGGGAGCATGGAGTCTTACCCACTGGACCACCAAGGAAGTCCCAGCAGTACCTCCTTTCAGTCACTTTCTACTTCCCCATGCCAAGGGTAACCTTTATCTTGACTTCTGATAGTATAGATTAGTTTCTCTGATTTGAACTTTATGTAAATGATATCACATAATGTTAATTTTCAAAAGATTTTAAACCTAAATGTTTTTACTACTTTTGTTATGAAATCATATAATCATAAAAGTTTTATCCTTTCACTTCTAGGGAAAAGATTATCTTTTATATTTGTATGATTAGTTTAAAATGTGAGTCTGCGCTAACTTTTCCATCGATTTATAGAAATTTTCATAGCTCTGTATGGTGAAGTTTATGCTGACATTTCTGGAGAAATGAACAAAAATTAATTTATTTCTTCTGGATAAAGATAAAACTTTTTTTAGTGAAAAATAAAATCATAAGTGGTTTAAAGTAGGGTTTAATTTGGAATATCCAGTTTAGGTGTTTTCTATAAGATTTTGATGAACATACTGATTGGGAAAAGGGGTATTATTGTAGAAAGAGAGGTATAAAAAGATAAAGGACGTTAATGTTATCCAGCGCAGGCCCATCCCTAGTCCTAGGGGTGGAATATATTATCCAGGCTAAAGCCGGATCAGCTCACCACTGGCCAAGTGATTGGTTCATGAGAGATGAGCACATGACTGAAGTTAGTCCAATCAGAGTGAATCTCTAGGCTTTACTGTTACTGGAGTGTAAACTCAATAAAAGTAGGGACCTTCCTTACCTGTCTTATTTCCACTGCTTCCACAACATCTAAAACAAAGTAGATACTTAATACATATGTTTGAATGTTAAATATCCAAAAATGGAGCTAAAAGTGGAATAAAAACTGGATTTTAATGACATCGAATTCCTGTACCTCAGCTAAATCTACCCCTAGGTCATTCAGTTACTAAGTCAGTAATTTTCTTTGTTTGTTTGAGTTTGGATTTCTCTCACTTGAAACCAACAGGTAATAGGGAAATAGGACAGGAAAAAAAAAAAGATAAAAAGACTTTAGTGATAAGCGTTTGATATTAAAACCAGAAATTAGACGTGATAAAGGAGAACAGCATAAAACTCTATCTTTTAGTAGGGAAGCTTGATGACACTTGACATCTTCCCCCCCCCCCATGTCCTGTGTTTCTTGATAAATAATCTTTTACACTGGGGTTTCTTACAGTGGGCAGTTGGGCTGTGACCTTAAAACAATGGAGTGAACTGGCATTTGGCAGTGGTTCCTGAGAGATAACGTTTAGTCTGAAGTTCTGATAATCAGCCATTTGGCATTCGGCACCTATGTGTTTCTCTGATAAACATTGCTGCCTCAATGTCAAGTTACTCTGTGGTTTTTCAGATAAGACAGTATTCTTTAGGTAAATTGAAATACCTTAGAATCAGGTAAATTGAAATACCTTAGAATCAGTATATATAACCATTCTGTAGCCTTGAGCAGAATATCAGAACGCCTTTACAGAACTTCTACAGAACTGCGCCACCAGGGAAGCCCCAAGGATATTTTAATGCATTGTTTTGTAGTCACCTTAAATTTAGAAGTTTTAACATATTCAGCTTTATATTAACAAGTATAAAATATAAAAGCTTTATCTGAAAAGCAACTTGACGGTGTTCATCACAACCCTAAAAAAGTTCATATCGTAGGACCCAATAAGTCTTTTAAACAAGTAGTCAGGGATGCAGAAATGTACAGAATGTACAAGGACATGCATCAAAGGGTTATTTATAATCAATAATAAAGTATCAGAAGTAGTCTAAATGTCCCAACAGAATGGATATGGTTGAATTAGGGACTGCTTACAAGGTTTTTCTATATCCATTAACAATTTTAAGACTTAACCGTGTGACATGTTAAGTGTGTGTGAGGCAGGATGTAAAATTAAGAATGTGAATGTGAGGGCTTCCCTGGTGGTGCAGTGGTTGGGAGTCTGCCTGCCGATGCAGGGGACACGGGTTCGTGCCCCGGTCCGGGAGGATCCCGTGTGCCGCGGAGCGGCTGGGCCCGTGGGCCATGGCCGCTGGTCCTGCGTGTCCGGAGCCTGTGCTCCGCAACAGGAGAGGCCACAACAGTGAGAGGCCCGCGTGCCGCAAAAAAAAAAAAAAAGAATGTGAATTTTGACTTAAAAAATGCACATATAATAGGAATGGAAGGGAATACACTAGTATATTAAGTGGTTGTTGAAATGGGTTAAGCTATATTTGTACTTTATATTAAGGATGTATCTAATAATGATTGTATAGTAATTATTCATTTAACAAATAGTATTGGACATCAAGCTCTGACTAGGCTCTGGATTATAAAAGAGAAGAAAACAAAGTCCTAGTGGAGATTATAGGTAAGTTGTGGGAGGTAGCAAGCAAATATTCCATTGAACCTTATTAAAAGGCTGTTATTTGATCATTTTTGACCTACTAAACTGGAAGTTTCATATGATTTAAACATATGTCAGATGGTGATAAGTGCTGTCGAAAAAACTGGAAGTAGGGTAAAGGGGATGGAGACTGTGGTTGTGTGGAGGCAAGGAGTGGCCATCAGGGAATATCATATGTAGGTGGTCAGGGAAGCCTGATACAGTGATATCTGAGCAGAGGACTGAAAGAAGTGAGGGAATTAACCAGAAAAGTATTCCACACTGATACAACAGTAAGTTGAAGTCCAGAAGCCTGCAGTTGTATACTGTGCTTTATGCTTGTGAGAATGCTTTACCTTGTTTTTGCAGTATCATGTGTTCTAAACACATGATCCTAGGTTAGGTCAATTATATTAGCACATTAAAATTTCTTAGGCAGAAAAATAGAATTAAGATATGATTATCTTCTATGTGTTTTTTAGGTATGTGTATTTTCCGGATAACAGTTCCCAACTCTTTCCCTATAAAACTTCTCATTTATTATTTCCCCTCTAATCTATATTTTCAAAGGTTTTTACTTAAAAAATTGCATTATTAATAGTTATGATCAGCACTGAGATAACTAATGTGGCCATATAACTTTCTAGTCAAGAAACAGGTAGAGTGATAAGAATGTAAATATGGCTGATTTTCATTATCTGCAGGTTTTGTATTTATGAATTCACCTACCTGCTAAAATTTATTTTTAACACCAAAATCAATACTCCTGGAGCTTTCATGGTCATTCACAGATGTGCAGAGTGGTGAAAAATTTGAGTTGCCCAAGGCACATGTTCTTAACTGAGGTTGAACAGGGTCATGACCTGCCTTCTTTCAGCTCGCATACTGTAAACAGTGTTCTATTTCATGGTCTTTTCATGGTCTATTTAGTGCCATGTCTTGCACATTTTTGTGTTTTGGGGGGTGAGATTTTGTTGTTTAAAGTGAACTCCAAGTGTCGTGCTGAAGTGCTGTCTAGGTTGTGATGGTTGTGATGTATCTTACAGAGGTTGTGATGTATCTTACAGAGAAAATAGAAAATATGTGTTAGACAAGTTTCATTTTAGTACTAGTTACAGTGCTGTTGGCTGTAAGTTCAATGTTAATGAATCAATAATGTATATTAAATAAGGTGTATTTAAACAGACACGTACATAAAACAAGGTTATGTATTGATCAGATGATGAAAATGTGACCAGAGGCTTGCAGGAGCTTAACTCTGCATTTCCCTTAGGAGAAGTGGTTCAGTATTGGCTAATTCAGTGTTTGTGGCAACTTTATGGAACGTAACTACTGTGGATAATGAGAATCAACTATATGATACTTGTGTTATGGCAGTTTTAAGTTTTTGAAATATTAAAACTAGCTTGGGAACTCCTTAACCTCTATAGATTCTTAGAGGTGGTGGAGCATCCACTTAGAGGTGGATTAGTATACTGGTGAATTTTTTTTGTCCTTTCTGAGATAATTGACAGTAAAAATTCAAGAATTTAGAGGAATTGCTAGAGATCTGATAAGATTTCAAGGGTTTTGCATTTTGATATTCCGCCCTTGATGATGATATCAAAAAATATTTCTGGGCTTCTCTGGTGGCGCAGTGGTTGAGAGTCCGCCTGCCGGTGCAGGGGACACGGGTTCGTGCCCCGATCCGGGAAGATCCCACATGCCGCGGAGCGGCTGGGCCCGTGAGCCATGGCCGCTGAGCCTGCGCGTCCGGAGCCTGTGCTCCGCAACGGGAAAGGCCACGACAGTGAGAGGCCCGCGTACCGCAAAAAAAAAAAAAAAAATTTCTGGGAGGACTCTGTCCTGAGAGAAGAATGGTAAAATGTCCTAATTCAATATGACTCTTTACCTTAGTTTGTCTCCTGTTGATTTTTTAATTTGCTTTTAAGATTTTTCATAGTCTTTAAAAAAATTTTTAATTTTATATTGGCATATAGTTGATTAAAAATGTTGTGTTAGAAGACTTTTCCTAGTCTTCATTGTTGGTCCTTGATATCTGTGTTGACCAAAACCATTGAGAATTCTTAGGACAGATGGAACATGTCTTTTAGAAAGAGTTAAGACTGGCTTTTAAAGAAACTGGCATTACATAACATCCTTAAAGATAAAAATCACTGAATAAAGTTAATGGAAATTTATCCTTTTCTCCAAATTTAACTAATTGATAAATTCATAACCACTCTAGAGCATTACAGAATTTGAAATCATTATAAATATAAGACTTTTAACAACTGAAGTATAGTGGATTTACAATATGTGTAAGACTTGTTTTTAATATTTTAAAACAAGCACTTACAATCATTATTTGTAACCATTTTCAAAATGTTATGTACAGCTAGGCAGCTCTGAAAGATAGTTTTAGTGAGGAATATTACTGAAAGGAAGACATTTATACAAATTGAAGTTAATAGAGGGATCTTTACATCAGACATTTCACATAGGCCTTGCTGAATTATTAATACTTAATTGCAAATGTTTACTGAAGGTGAACCATTGTACAGAGCTGAGATTCTGTCTTAATGATGGTAAGTGCATAGTAACATAACGTGCTCAGTTAATGTATCTTGAAATAAATCAGTCTTGATAGTCCAAGAATCATTTCCAAACTAGTCTGTTCCATGAACAACCAAGCTAGTTTGGACCTCAGAATGATGTATAGATGCATTCCCATTTCATTTTTTGAAAGTCATCTGTCAACTAAGGGAATATTTTTGACTTATGAAGTTGAAAAGTTCAGATTGTTTATCTCGCTTCAGGCAGAACTAAATCAAATTGTTTAAATGATGGCCGTTTAGGGCTCTTTTTCCTTCTTTTGCTTGGGCACAGGGAGTTTCAACCTTATTTTTTGCTACTGTAGAGAAAAATCCTATCTGTTAGGCTATTTCATTAGCCATATAAACAGATCTCATGGAGGAACTGTGATTGGTGCTGCTTGCGTCACATGCTCTGTGTGTGTGTGTGTGTGTGTATGTGTACATATACATATATACATGTAGATGGAGTCAGCCATGTTTAAATCAACTGTATCAACACACATTAGTTTTACTTGTTCTTGAACTTTATATAAATGGAAACATACAGTATGTACTCCTTTGTGTCTGTCTTCTTTGGCTAAACATTATGCTTATGAGCTTTTTATTGTTGCATGAACTTTTAGCTTATTTTCATTGTTGTATACTGTTTCATTGTGTGAATAATCAACAAGTTATATATCTATTGTTGATGGGCATTTAGGTAGTTACAAATAGTGCTGCTATGAACATTCTTATACATGTCTTTAGATGAACATACGCATGCATTTCTCTTTTTTCCCCCATATATATACATTTCTATTGGCTATATACCTAGGATTGAAATGATTGGGTCAGACAGTGTGTATTTATTGAACTGTAGATATTGACAGTTTCCCAGAGTGGTTATATCAGTTTACACTTTTGCAAGTAGCGTATCAGAGTTCTGGTTGCTCCACATTCTTGGTCAATTTTTATTTTTTTATTTTTTGCCGTGGTGTAGGCTTGTGGGATCTTAGTTCCCCGACCAGGTATTGAACCGGACTCTTGGCAATGAAAGCACCAGAGTCTGAACCACTGAACTGCCAGGGAATTCCCTCTTGTTAATTTTTGTTTTGCCTTTTAAAAAAATCATAGTCATACGGTTTTGATTTTTGTTTCCTTGATGAATAATGAAGTAGAGCATCATTTCATGTTTATTGGCTAATTGGCTTTCATTTTTTGTGTGGTCAGATCTTTGCCTGTTTAAAAAATATTAGGTGTGTATCTTGTTCTTATTGGTTTATAGGAATTTTTAAAATATATTGGAACATGAGTCCTGTTTTGATTGAAATATACATTGCAAATATCTCTTCCCACTCTGGATTGCCTTTTCATTCTCTTAATGGTATCTTGTGCTGAACAGAAGTTCTAAAATTGTAACATAATCCAGTTGATCCATTTTTTTTCTTTTCTTTTCTTTTCTTTTTTTTTTTTTGTCCACAACACGATGGGGATCTTAAGTTCCCCAACCAGGGGTCGACCCAGTGCCCCCTGCAATGGAAGCCGTCCTAACCACTGGACCGTCAGGAAATTCCCAGTCCATTTTTTCAAATGCTGCTTTCTGTGACCTGTTCAAGAAAATCTTTGCCTGTTCCAAGATGATAAAGCTGTTCTCCTGCTAAAAAGTTTTTAAATTTTTCTAAAAAGTTAAAAAAATTTTTTTACCTTTCCCATTTAGATCCGTAGTCTGTCTGAATTGATTTTTGTGTATGGCATGAGGTAGTAGTCAAATCACATTTTATTCCATATGGATATCTAGTTGACCCTCTGTAATCTATTGAAGAAAACCTTTCTTTCCCCACTGTACTATAGTTTTACCTTTGTCATGAATCAGATGACCATATTTGCTCATACCCCTTTTGGTTAAAAAATAAGTAGCTGGGGCTCCCCTGGTGGCGCAGTGGTTGAGAATCTGCCTGCCAATGCAGGGGACACGGGTTCGAGCCCTGGTCTGGGAAGATCCCACATGCGGCGGAGCAACTAGGCCGGTGAGCCGCAACTACTGAGCCTGCGCGTCTGGAGCCTGTGCTCCGCAACAAGAGAGGCCGTGATAGTGAGAGGCCCATGCACCGCGATGAAGAGTGGCCCCCGCTTGCCACGACTAGAGAAAGCCCTTGCACAGAAATGAAGACCCAACACAGCAAAAATAAATAAACAAATTAATGAACTCCTACCCCCAACAACAACAACAAAAAAAGTAGCTGTTTCTTTTAAATATTTAAAAATACTGTCATGACTAAAATCCAGTCAAAGTAAAGGTAATTATAGAAGAAGCAATTTTAATTTTGATCTTACAAATCATTTGTTTGATCATGTTGTGTCAATATTAACTATTTAATTGGCTTCCTTCTCTTAAGTTTTCTATTCTAGGAGACAAATAGGAGATAAATACAATGAAGGGCACTTTTCGTATCAAGCCTTAGGCTCTGTCTTGTGTTCAGTCTTTACACCTTTCCAAAGGTGGAAATCTTTTCCCTCTTCATGAACAGAGAGAGGGAATGAGTTTGCAGGAGAGACTGAATGACTTACAAAGAAGTATAAAACCCTTCTAGTTCTCTGTTAAATGATGTCATTGTTTAAACAAGAAGCATACACAGAAAACAGTAATGGACCTGTCAAAATATCTTCTGCTTTTGATTAGCACTGGGATATTCTCACAGACTTCATGTAAGTAGGGTAATGGTGTTATTGATATTCTTAAGTAAATCTATATTTTAACTTCTGGTAAATTTGACTGTTGACAGCCATTGGGAGGAAGTATTAACATAGGTCATGTATCATCTGTTTATTAGATATAACCTCTCTTGTTTTCTTCTGGAAGGAGTTCTTCATTCACAGTGTTTACAGAATTATTACCATAATATAGAGAGCCACATAGTCTCATAGATTGAACTCTGGTTTGAGCAATAAGACCTAGGCTCAAATTCTGGCTTTATTAGTTGTGTGATCATAGGCGTTTCTTGAGTTTGTTGCCATATGCTACAGGAAATGAAGATCATGCCTATCCTGTATACTTTTGAGGTTATTGTGAAGGTATAATGAGAAAGTTGTTATTGTAAAGCACAGTATCAAAGTGGTTAAGATTCTTTTCTGCCACTTAATTATCTGTGTAATGTTGAAGAAAATATTTAACTTTTCAAGCCTTAGTTTTCTCATGTGTAAAATGGGAATAATAATAGGACCCCCCCCCAGGTTTCTGAGAGTTTTAAATGAGATGATGAATATAAAGTATAGTGCCTAGCATTGGACATAATAAATGTTAACAATCATTATTATGTGTATCTATTGATTATGTAATATGTACTGGGAGTACTTTATATAAATTATTTCATTTAATTCTCAGGACAATTCTGTGTGGTAGGAATGCTTTTTCCCCATTTCACAGGTGAGGAATGAGTGTCAGTTAATTGCTCAAAGTCATATAACTAGTAAGTAGTTTAGTTTGGATTGGAACCTAAAACTCTCCCCCCACCCCAACACCCAGTATATTAAGATTCCTTTCAGATATATGCTGTAGGTACCTTTACACCATATAGACGAATCACCTTTGATTCATGTTTACAGATTTTTTCAAAGACTGATTTTGAGTTTTCCAGTGTTTTCAAATATCTTTTATTCCAGTCTTCCTAGGTTTCTTTACTTTGCTCGATAGACTAGAACTTATACTACAGAAATAAACATGCTTTGTTGATATGTAATTAAGAACAGTTAATAGTTTGTTTATAAGCCACTAGACTCCTTGAGTCTGGCTGACTTAGCTATTACAAAGTGACTTTAGACTTTGCCTCTGGTAAGGGAAAAATACTCTGATTTTATCCTCTCTTTGTAAGGAGCTTACTTCAAGTTGAAGTGCAAAACTGTAATTGACTTTCTAGCCAAGGGAAGAAGGTCAAAAGACCCCAAAATGAAAAAGTACCTAGCTTTAAATATTTCTGGTTGAAATCTTTTGATGCTGCGTCTGGGAAAATAGAAATAGACATTGTATTCAAGGGAAATTTGGAGAACTCTATTGAGGTTTTCTTCCTTGTTCTTTTAATTTTTTTCCTGTTGCAGTCCAGGTTTTGAACTTGGAATACTAATAGAGACCTTTAAATTATCCTTAGGCATTATGATGGCCTTTCACATTTCATTCCATCACTGTAAAATGGGCAGCATTCAAATGAACTCTCTCACTTGGTGCTATATATTTGTTTAAAAAGCATTTTTAAAAGTTTTTATGAAAAGGTTTATGTATTTGGGATCAAAAGATATTCTACTGATAATTCATCTGTGTAGTTGAGGTTGTAAATCATTGGGAAAATGTGAATTTTTATCAACATCTTGGAATATATGTTCTTTGTGGAGTTAGATATAGGTATTTATAAAAGATAACTTGTGTATTTGTAGGTCGTAATAACACCATTTCCCAAACATTAATCCTTCTCCTATAACTTTATTGTTTTGTTTGCTGAAGATTTGACTCCCTTAATTTTTCTTCGAACTAACATTAGAGCATTCACTTATATACCATAAGTCAGAGAAAGCAGATTAAATGATCTTCCTTACCCTTGTGCTGTGACATCATTAAAGTGCACATAATGTACAAAAAAATATATATGATGAATGATTGGATATGGGTATGGGTGGGTGGGTTGGATGATAGAGGAAAAGGGAATTAAAAAGGTTACTCCTAGGATTTTAGCTTTGGCAGTAGGGTATTTTGTAGTATCATTCATTTAGGTAAGTAATTCTGATGGAGGAACCAGGTATTGGTATTGGGGCTGAAGGGAAGAGGTGAATTCACTTCTGAACAAGTAGAATTTGAGGTTTTTGTAGAGTCCAGCGGGCAGTTGGATATAGAACTGAAGCTCTGAAGGGAAATGTAGAAGCTGCTGTATAGATCGAGGAGCCCAAAGCATTGAAGTTATTGTGCAAGGATAAAAGAAGGCAGTAACAAAGGAGGGAGTAGGACAGAACCTTGCAGAGTACTCCTGAGCAGAGGAGGAGTAATTCTTAGAATCTTTGACTTTCTTTTAAAGCTCCACATCCAAAGTATTAATGATAGTGAATTCGATTTGGCCTGCTTTCAAAATCTAGGTTGAAGTGGCCACTTTCTTGCCACTTCCTCTGATAATGCACTGGTATTTCTCCCATAGCAGTAATATTCTCTGGAACTGTCCTTCATGTTTCTGCTCTTGCTGTCTACAGTCTGTTCTGCACAGAGCTGTTGGAATGATCCTTTTAAATAAATGTCACATCATGGTACTCCCTTGATTAAAATTCTCCAGTGGCTTTCATCTCACTCTGAATAAAATCCAAAGTCCTTACCATTGCCTACCAGGTCCTACATGATCGCTATTCGAATGTTAGGTCGTTCTTAGAGATTGTCATACTGAGTGAGGTAAGTCAGAGAATGACAAATGTCATATGATAACGCTTATATGTGGAATGTAAAAAAACGGTACAAATGAACCTGTTTACAAAACAGAAATAGAGTCACAGATGTAGAAAACAAACTTATGGTTACCAAGAGGGGAAGGTGGGGGAGGGATAGATTGGGATTGACATATACACACTACTATATATAAAATAGATAACTAATAAGAACCTACTGTATAGGACAGGGAACTCTACTCAATACTCTGTAATGACCAGTATGGGAATAGAACCTAAAAAAGGGTGTATATATGTATATTATAACTGATTCACTTTGCTGTACAGCAGAAACTAACACAACATTGTAAATCAACTACTCCAATAAAAAAATTAATTAAAAAAAGTTAGGTCATTAGAGAATTCCCCCCGACCACTCCCATCATTTTCATTGTCTTATCTTGCTTTTTTTTTTTTTTTTTTTGCGGTACGTGGGCCTCTCACTGTTGTGGCCTCTCCCGTGGCAGAGCACAGGCTCAGCGGCCATGGCTCACGGGCCCAGCCACTCTGCGGCATGTGGGATCTTCCCGGACCGGGGCACGAACCTGTGTCCCCTGAATCGGCAGGCGGACTCTCAACCACTGCGCCACCAGGGAAGCCCTTTGCTTTATTTTTTGTAGTACTTATCTGACATAATTTATCTGTTGAATTGTTTATACAAAATGTAAGCTCTGTGAAAGCAGGAATTTACCTCTTCCCAGTGTCCAGAACAGTGCCAGGACCACAGTTGGTCCCAGTTAGTATTTGTTGAATGAATGAAAACAAGTGACAATATTGGATGTAGTCACTTTCCTGCTTAAACGTTTATTCTTTTATTCCCTTTGTTCAAATTTATTAGGATACTCTTGTTCCCTTCCCATTATGCTCTTGAGTTCACATTCACACAGCAGTCAGAATGATCTTTTAAAACTGTATATTAGATTGTGTCATTCTCTTCTTTAAAATTCTTCTATGGAATAAATACTTCAGATTAAAAGTACATAACAAGGGCTTCCCTGGTGGCGCAGTGGTTGAGAGTCCGCCTACCGATGCAGGGGACGCGGGTTCGTGCCCCGGTCCGGGAAGATCCCACATGACGCGGAGCGGCTGGGCCCGTGAGCCATGGCCGCTGAGCCTGCGCGTCTGGAGCCTGTGCTCCGCAACGGGAGAGGCCACAAGAGTGAGAGGCCCGTGTACCGCAAAAAAATAAAATAAAATAATTAAAAGTACATAACAAAATTAAAAAGTAAATTAAAAAAACCCCAAAGATCATATTCCTATCATGGCCTACAAAGCCCTTCATGATCTGGCACCTGTCTGCTTTAAAGCTTATTTCATTATGCTTCCTCCCTTGCCCACTTAAGGTCCAGCCTAACTGGCCTAATTTCAGTTCCTCTGATATGCCAAGGCTTTTTCTGTTTCAGTACCTCCATTGATACTGTTTACCTTTTCTTAAACATTTTTCCCCTTACTGATTTATCCTCCATATTTACTTTTAGTTTGAATAATGTCTCAGTAATAATGTTTAATTAATGTTTTCTAAGCATCAGGGAAATCATGAGAGGCCTTGCTATAAACTAGTTTTGGTGAATGAAATACAAGTGAATAGAAGAGTATACTAAGTAGTAATTTTCAAACTCCTAGGGGAATAGTTTGAGGGAGGGTGGGCAAGCTTACTGTCATGCAATGACTTTACCCTTGTTTTTAACTAGAGCAGCTTTACTTTCTTCTGTTTCTTTAGCATATAATTTAAGAGTTCTTGCTTTAAAAAAGAGTTCGGAAAATACCACATGTGCTCAGTGGTATGATAAGAGCTATGCACAGGATTCCCTGAGAACACATAGCTTCTTTATGGCTAAAGTCTTTTTTTTTTTAATTAATTTTTTGGGGTGCGTTGGGTCTTCGTTGCTGTGCGCGGGCTTTCTGTAGTTGCGGCGAGCGGGGGCTACTCTTCCTTGCGGTGCGCGGGCTTCTCATTGTGGTGGCTTCTCGTTGCGGAGCACAGGCTCTAGGCGTGCAGGCTTCAGTAGTTGTGGCGCTCGGGCTTAGTTGCTCCATGGCATAGTGGGATCTTCCCGGACCAGGGCTGGAACCCATGTCCCCTGCATTGGCAGGTGGATTCTTAACCTCTGCGCCACCAGGGAAGCCCCACATAGCTTCTTATAGGAGTTGGTTGCATCTGATCTGTGACTTGAAGGGCAAGATAAATGTTAGCTAGCAAAGGAAAGAAGGTAAAGACACTTGAGGCAGAGGTAGTAGTTTTAATCCTTGGTTGTTTGTTTATCAAAATTATCCTTGGAACTCTTAAAAATATATATATACCTCTACACTTTGTGATAATTCATCAAGCTGCACATTTAAAATTTGCGTACTTCTCTGTATGTATACCATACTTTTAATAGGTAAGTTAAAAATAACATAAAAAATGAGATAACATAGGGGACTTCCCTGGCGGTCCAGTGGCTAAGACTGTGCTTCTACTGCAGGGGGCATGGGTTCGGTCCCTGGTCAAGGAACTAAGATCCTGCATGCTGCAAGGTACAGCCAAAAAAAAAAAGAGAGAGAGAGATAATATAAAATTTAGATATAATAAAATCACCCCTTTAAAATGTATAATTCAGTAATTTTTAATATATTCACAAAGTTCCATAACCATCACCTTTAGAATACTTTCATCACTCTAAAAAGAAACCCCATACCCATTAGCAATCACTTTCCACCATCTCCTCCCTTCCTCCAGTCTCTGCAACCACTAATCTCCTTTTTGTAGCTTTTGGCTATGAATTTGCCTGTTCTGGATATTTCATATAAATAGAATTATACAATATGTGACCTTTTGTGACTGGCTTCTTTCACTTATGTTTTTAAGGTTCATCCATGTTGTAGCACGTATCAACACCTCACTCCTTTTTATGGCTGAATGAATATTCCATTGTGTACCACATTTTATATATCCATTCAGCAGTTTATGGACGTTTGGGTTGTTTTCACTTTTTGCCTATTATGAATAATGTTGCTATGAACATTCATGGACAAGTTTTTGTGTGAAAGTGTTTTCTTTTTGCTGGGTATATATCTAGGAGTGAAATTTCTGGGTCATATGGTAATTCTATCTTTAACTTATTAAGGACCTGCCAGACTTTTCCAAAGCAGCTGCAACATTTTGTATTTACACCAGCAAGTTATGAGGGTACCAGTTTCTCCATATCCTGTCAGTATTGTTATCCATTTTTTTGTCATATTAATCATAGTGGGTATGAAGTGATATTTCATTTTGGTTTTGACTTATATTTCCCTGATGACCAATGATATTCAGCATCTTTTCATGTGCTTATTGGCTTTTTGTACATCTTTTTTGCAGAAATATGTATTCAAGTCCATTGCTCATTTTTTAGATTGCTTGTCTTTTTGTTTAGTTGTAAAGGTTCTTTGTAGATGAGTGATTTACAGATATTTTCTGTCATTCTGTGGTTTGTCTTGTTATCTTGATACAGTTCTTAGAAGCACCAAAGGTTTAAATTTTGATGATTCCAGTTTATCTGTATTTTCCTTTGGTTGCTTCTTTCTTTTTAGTTTTAATTTTTAAATTGTGGTAGAATATACATAACATAAAATTGACCATTTTAAAAATTGAAGTATAGTTGATTTACACTATTGTGTTAGTTTCAGGTGTAAAGCATAGTGATTCAGTATTTTTGCAGATTATATTCTATTATAGGTTATTACAAGATTAAAGTATATAATTCCCTGTGCTGTATGGTATATCCTTGTTGCTTATCTATTTTATAGTAGTTTGTATCTATGAGTCCCATACTGCTAATTTGTCCCTACCCCCTTCCCTCTCCCTTTTGGTAACCACAAGTTTGTTTTCTGTATCTGTGAGTCTGTTTTGCATATATATTCGTTTGTATTATTTTTTAGATTTCACATGTAAGTGATATAATATAGTATATGTCTTCCTGTCTGACTTATTTCACTAAGCCTAATCTCTAAGTCTATCCATGTTGCTGCAAATGGCAGTATTTCATTCTTTTTGTGGCTAATATTCATGCATGCGTGTGTGTGTGTGTGTGTGTGTGTGTGTGTGAGTTTGTAAAACTGACCATTTTTAAAGTGTACAGTTTTGTTTTTGTTTTTTGGCCGCATTGGGTCTTCGTTGCTGTGCGCAGGCTTTCCTAGTTGCGGTGAGTGGGGGCTACTCTTCATTGCGGTGCTTGGGCTCCAGGTGCACGGGCCTCAGTAGTTGTGGCACGCGGGCTCAGTAGTTGTGGCTCTCGGCCTTGGTTGCTCCGCGGCATGTGGGATTTTCCTGGACCAGGGCTCAAACCCATGTTCTCTCCATTGTCAGGCAGATTCTTAACCACTGCGCCGCCAGGGAAGTCCCTAAAGTGTACAGTTTTAATGGCATTAAGTACATTCACATTGTTGGGCAGTCATCACTATCATCCACCTCTAGAACTAATTTGATTTTGTAAAACTGTAACTCTATCCATTAAACAATAACTTTCCATTACCCTCTTTCCCTAGTCTCTGGAAACCACCAGTGTATTTTCTATCTCTATGAATTTGACTACTTTAGTTACCTCATATAAGTGGAATCGTGTAGTATTTGTCCTTGGTTGCTTGTGCTTTAAGGGTTATATGTAAGAAACCATTGTCTAATCCAAGGTAACAAGGATTTATATTTATTTTTCTTCAAGGAATATTATAATTTTAGCTCCTACACATTGGTCTTTGATTAATTTTTAGTTAATTTTTGAATGTAATGCAAAAATAGGTGTCCAGCTTTCTCTTGCATGTGGATATTCCATTTTTGTTAGCACCATTTTTGGGGAAGATATTTTTTCCCCCATTGATTTATCTTGGTTTCCTTGTTGGAATAATTATCTTTTAAATACAGAATCTACAGTTATACCACTTCTTTTTTTTTTTTAATTTATCTATTTATTTGGTTGTGTCGGGTCTTAGTTGCGGCATGTGGGATCTTTTGTTGTGGCACGCGGGCTTCAGAACGCACGGGCTCTGTAGTTGCGGCACACAGGCTCTCTAGTTGAGGTTCGTGAGCTCAGTTGCCCCGCAGCACGTGAGATCTTAGTTCCCTGACCAAGGGTCGAACCCACGTCCCCTGCATTGGAAGGCGGATTCTTAACCACTGGACCACCAGGGAAGTCCCTCCTTGTTTCTTAATATTAATAATTTATATATTTTTTTCCTGATCAGTCTGGCAAGAGATTTATCAGTTTTACTGATGTTTGTTTTTCTGTTTTCAGTTTTCATTGATTTTCTGTTCTTTATTATTCCCTTTCTTTTTTATATGGGTTATATTATTCTTTTTTTCCCTAGTTTCTTAAGGTGGAAGTTGATGTTGTTATGTTGAGTTCTTATTTCTTTTCTAATGTTTTCTGCTATAAATTTTCCTTTAAGTGCTGCTTTTGTTGCATCCCACAGATGCTAATATGTTGTGTTTTTATTTTCATTTAGTTACACTATTTTCTAATTTCTCCCTTCATTTCTCTTTCTTCTTTGACTCATGGGGTATTTAGAAACATGCTATTTATTTTGAGATATTTCGGGATTTTGAGATATACTTTTAGTATTGATTTCTAATTTAATTCCATCATGGTTAATTTATATTACTTGAATCTTTAAAAATTTATTGATATTCTTTCCAAGCAACTTTTTCCAAATAACTATTTTAAAACTGATTTTAGACCATTTACATTAGCTGTAGTTAAGTTTAAACCTACTACCTTGCTATTGTTTAAAATTTTTTCCTATATTGTCTTTGTTCTCTTTTCCCTCTTTCTGCCTTCTTTTGGATTTAGTATTTTTTTTTATGTTTTATTTTATTTCTTTTGTTGGCTTATTAACTATCATCTTTTTTTTTTTTTTTTGCAAGTGATTGCTTTTAGGGTTCATAGTCTACATCTTTAACTTATCACAGAGTATCTTGAAATTATATTATACCACTTCACATGTAATATAAGAACCTTACAACATTGTATTGTTGTAAGGTTGTTGTTGTGCTATTATTACCTGGTTGTTGTGCTATTATTACCTTCCTGGTTGTTGTGCTACTATTGCCTTTCTGGTTGTTGTGCTACTATTGCCTTTCTGGTTGTTGTGCTATTATTACCTTTTACTTCTGTGCATGTTATAAACTTCACAGTATATTGGTATTATTTTGTTTTAAATAGTCAATTATCTTTTTTTTAAAAAATAAATTTATTTATTTATTTATTCATTTTTGGCTGCATTGAGTCTTTGTTGCTGCATGCAGGCTTTCTCTAGTTGGCGGTGGCTTCTCTTGTTGCAGAGCACAGGCTCTAGGCGTGTGGGCTTCAGTAGTTGTGGTGCATGGGCTTAGTTGCTCTGAGGCATGTGGGATCTTCCGGGCCCAGGGCTCGAACCCGTGTCCCCGGCATTGGCAGGGAATTCTTAACCACTGCACCACCTGGGAAGTCCCAGTTATCTTTTAAAGAGATATAACAACTAAGGAGAAAACTCTTTTAGATTTACCCTCATTTTCCATTTCTGGTGCTTTTCATTCATTTGGTTAGATCCAGAGTTCCAACCAGTATCTTTTTTCTTCTGCCTGAAGAACTTCTTTTAACATTTTTTGGGGGTGGGTGGGGGCTGTGCCACGCAGCATGCAGGATCTTAGTTCCCTAACCAGAGATCGAACCCACGTCCCGTGCAGTGGAAGCGCAGAGTCTTAACCACTGGACTGCCAGGGAAGTCCTCTAACATTTCCTATAGTTTATTTCTGTTGGTGATGGCATCTTCCAACATTTACCATTTGAAATCATCTTTATTTCAACTTAGAGAACGTATCTTTCAAAAACTATCGAATTATCAGTTGATAGTTTCTTTCAGTATGAAGGTAAACTTCACTGTGTCTTGTGTCTTGTGTTGTTTCTAGTGAATAGTCTGCTTTCAATCTTATTCTTCCCGTGTATATAATGTGTCATTTTTCTCTGTCTGCTTTTAAGATATTCTTTTTTTTTTTTAACTTATTTAAAGCAATTTGCTTATGATGTGCTGTGCTTTTCTTCATGTTTCTTGTGCTTGGGGTTTAGTCTCTGTGATCTGTGTGTTTATAATTTCCGTCAAATTGGAAAAATTTGGGGCCATTACTTTTTCAGACATTTTTTTCTGCTTTTGTGCACTCCAGTTACCCATCTACTAGGCCGCTTGATGTTGTCTCACAGCTCATTTATGCTTTTTTTATTCAGTTTTGTTTGTCTCTGTGCTTTATTTTGTAGTTTCTGTTGCTATGCTTTCATGTTCATTGACATTTTCTTTGCAGTATCTAATCTGCTGTTTATCCCAACCAGCATTTTTCATTACTAGAAGAATCAATTTTTAAAAATATCTTTCATATCTGTACCTAACATGCTTAACCTTTCCATTTATCTTTCTGAATGTATTAACAACAGTTATAATAACTGATTTAATGTTCCTGCCTAGTAAATCTTTCATGTATGTGTCCTTTTTTATTGATTGATTTTCTCATTATATGTAGTATCTTCCTGTTTCTTAGCATGTCTGGTAGTTTTTTATTGGATGCCAGGCATTGTCAATTTTACGTTGTTTGGTGCTAGACGTTTTTGTATTCCTATAAATATTTTTGAGTTTTGTTCTGGGATACAGTTAAGTTCCTTGCAAATGGATTTATTCTTTTGGGGCTTGCTTTTAATCTTTGTTAGGTGGGACTAGAGCAATCTTTAGTCTAGAGCTCATTTTGTCCCACTACTGAGGCAATGCCCTCCTGAGCACTGTACTTGATGTCTTATGAATTATGAGTTTTTCTACTCTACCTGATAGGTATACAAACTATTCCTGGCCCTGTGTGAGCCATGGGCAGTGGTATACTAGAGCTTGTGAGGGCCAGTTTTCAAAATATTGGGAAGTTTGTGAGCTGGCTTAATTCTTAATAGAATTAAATTATATACACTTATAGTTAAATCAGTTATATTAAGAATAAAGGAGATAAATACTCAAAACTCATGACTTGTAAATTATATTATTATTACTATTTTGATGCTTTGGTGGTAATTTATTATATCACTATTTTAGAAATATTCTGTAATGTTTAATGTGTTATCATGTATCTTTTCCCATCTTTGCACTCAGTGTTATTCCTTGATAGCTTGAAATTGGCCATGGGTAGGAGTATTCACACCAGAGTCATTGGTAACCCTGCAAACCAGGAACTATAAACCACCAACTGCCCTTGGTTGTTACACATTTTCTAGCATACCCCTGGCTATGGGTAAGAGTGGTTTTCCAGGCCTTGGATACACTGCATATACTGATCAGTGCTCAGCTCAAGACTTGAGGAGGATCTCTGCAGATCTCCTGAGGTCTTACTTGCTCTCTCTGAAGCTGTCTCCTCTCTGGTACAAGTGTTCTGGGAACCTTAGCTACTTGGGTCTCCCCAGACTCTGTGCATCATTTTCTTAAATCAGGGAGACTGCTTTGCCTGGGATCACCCTCCTCACTCTGAAGCTTGGAAACTCTCCAAGCAGGAAGCTGGGGCTTTGCTTTATTTGTTTCTTCTCTTTCATCGATCACTCTCCTATATTGTCTGGTTTCCAGTGTCTGAAAAACATTTTCATATATTTTGCCCAGATTTTTAGTTGTTTCGGATAGGAACGTAAATCTCATCTCTGTTACCCTGTCTTGGCCAGAAGCGGAAGTCCCTTGGAAGTGTTTTAGATAAGAGAGTGACAGAAATGTGTGCTTTAGACCCCGCTGCAGACCATGCATTTGTAAGGGACAAGACTTAAAGTAGAGGGACCAATTATAAGTCATGTGGGTTAGTTCAAGTGAGAAGTGATGAAGGCCTAATGTTAGTCATGGATGACACTAGAGAGGTGGGGAACGATTTGAGAAACGTGTATGGGGAAGAATCTAGTTCAGGGTTTGTAAAAGGATGGGTCATGAGCCATTTACATCTCAGTCACCTGTAGTGTGTTTGATAAAAATGAGGATTCTGTGTCCTGCCCCACCTTTATTGAATCTGAATTTCTAAGGATGAGGTTTAAAAATTTGTATTTTAAATAAGCCCCTAGGGTAATGCTTACAAACACTAAAGTTTCAGAAGAAAGTGATGGAATTTTTTTTTTTCAAAGGGTGAGCCTCATCTTTGGGGGATCCCTACATTGGAATGACCTGAAGTGGTTAATTAAAAGTAAAGATTTATGTGTGCATGTCCAGAACTGCTGAATCTGAATTTCTGGGGCAGTTAGTTCCAGGAATTTCTTAGGCACACTAAAGTTTGCCTGCTTTGCAGGTATAATCTCACTGAACTTCATAGTAACCCTGAGATGTAGTCGGCAGGTATTATGTCTCCTGTTTTATAGGTGAAGAAATGAAACGCAGAAGTGCAAAGTGGTTTTCTCTTGGTCAAACAGTTATTATTGATGGTGGGTAGAGAATCATATTTCCTTCTCCTTCCACCAAATCTGATG
This sequence comes from Monodon monoceros, assembly GCF_005190385.1. NCBI lineage: Eukaryota > Metazoa > Chordata > Mammalia > Artiodactyla > Monodontidae > Monodon > Monodon monoceros. Next base: position 113,689,145 of record NW_021703774.1, read on the forward strand.
CTCTTTCTATTTCCTTTCTGTTGACTATGTAATAGGCTTATCTCTGAAATCTGTAGGAGGCATCCAAGACATTACATCTGTGGTTACAAACAATTTAGGGAGCCAGGAAAGTGTGATCTTCTTGGTCATACTTTGTACCAAGTGAAAGTTCGGTTCAGCTCTCTATAGCAAGTAACTGTGGTAAACTTAATTGTCTAGAAAAAGTATTTTTGTCTTTGACCATTATCTTAATGCTTTTTACAACCAGCTTTGAATGTCCCTCTCTCTGTTTTCTTTTAAAATCACTTAAAGCCATAGTGTACTGCAGTGCATGTGTTCAGTATTTTTCTTATAACAACTGAAGAATTGGGTGTGAAATATGAATCTATATTATAACCTTTGTTCTGAGTTTTTAATCCCCAAGGTCTTATAAAACTAAAAAAAAAAAATTCAGTGTCTTATAATTTAGATTGCATTTAGCTTGGATGTCACTGTTTTACTTTTATAGTATGTTGTGTGGCTTATAACTTTGCTATATTAGTAGAACTGATATATTTTCTAGTGAGATTTTCTGTAGTCTTTTGGAGTGATTTCATATGTGCCATGAATCTGAGATCCGTAATCTGTTTAACACAGTAGTACTAGTGTTAGACTGCAAATGGTAGGAAAAGTAATTATTTTCAGTCAAGATTGGTTTCTGGATTTGCTTTTGGAATTATTGAATAGTCAATGAATTTTGTTAGTACGTGAAAACAAGCAAAGCTCTATGGCAAAGAATAAATAAGGCCTTAGGAATGGGATTTAAATGGTTTGTTTTCTATTTTGTATGCGTTTCAAAAGACAAAGTAGCTAAGTTTTTTAAACTTCTGGAAGTAAGTTATATATTTAAATAGTTCAAATTTTAAAATTATTGTAGCTTGTCACAATTCTAAGTAGCTTTTCTGCTCCAGAAAGCATATAGTATTTGTGCAGAATCTTAAATATGAAATGTATAGTGAATGAAATGAAGACTGCTATGTAGGGAATATAAGAAGAGTTTTGACTATTTTAACTCCTTGCTTGTTACAAGAGAATTTATATCAACTTTTAAATTTAGGAATACCTAGATCTGTATTAACTTTTTTTGGCATTTCCTAAAGTCTTTTTTAACGTTTGAAAACAAATGAGGTAATGCACTGGCAGTCCAGTGGTTAGGACTCTGTGCTTCCACTGCAGGGGACCCAGGTTCAATCCCTGGTCGGGGAACTAGGATCCCACAAGACGTGTGGAGTGGCGGGGGGAAAAAAAAAGAAAACAAATAATAGGAATGAAGTGTTTGAGGATAGATATTAGTATTTCTTAATTGCTGTCTATTGTGTTTTTTTCCCTCCAATTAAAAAAAATTTAAATATAATTGATATTATGTTAGTTTTCTACTGTATTTTAGTGAAACTTTTCACTGAGAACATCTGTCAGGTTGACAACTCCAGTAACAAATTTTATCCACAAAACAGATGTAAGGCTATCTGCATTTTCTGTGTAGATTTTGGAATTTGGGATGGTACACCATGCTGAATCATTTTAGAATGCCATTGATAGATTTCTTTGACATATATATGACTTTTTTTTAGCTTATTTTTCCAATAATAAATGGGTAGAAATGACTTAAAGTTTTATATAATGCTTTTCATTATCATTGTAAGCACATTGATGTGTTTCTCAGACTTGTAACCTACAACCATGTGTATGTTTTTAAGAAGCTTACTTTTTTTTAAGGAACGTTTGTACAGCTACATCTTGATTTGTTTCTTCACTTATTTTGTCACATTTATTTTCTATTTATATTCAAAATAACATGGTCAGATTAGTCACAGAGGGATAATCTAACCAAGACAAAAATGTTACTTTAAAAGACATAGAATGTTTTAAAGTCACATTTAGGGGAAAGTCATGATCTTTTTTACTGCATTCTTAAGCTTCTAGATTATTCCCTAATATTGTTATAAAACACAAAAAAGTACTTTTCTATTAATGTCTGAGAAATTACAGATATATCTGTATGTCTACATTGGTAGTCAGAAAAGGAATCTAAGAACCTCTAAAACTTGTAAGAATTTTAATTTAGAATTAAATTTGAAATATTTTATGTGGGTACTGTGAGAAGCATTTGTAAGAGTGTTAACAAATCATCTTAGTCTGCTAAAAAATAACACATATTTTGTAGCTAAATATAAGGAATTATTTGTGAAATTTATTAGAAAATGCAGTGTGTGGTGTGTTAAGAAATATTATCAGTTTTATCCACAAATCTGTAAACAGTAACATATCCATAGTGACTATATTGTGGTTTCCCTTCACAGATATCAAGTTGTGCTAGTACAACCATATAAATAAGTAATACCTGAAGTCACAGTGTAACATGGACATTAACAGTGATGACAGATAAATGCAGACGCTTGGGAGTCAAATACTAGGCGAAACACTTTTAAAAAAGGTAAGAAAAAATGTAATCTTAATTAAGGCCAAGTGGGCTTTAGTTAGTAGAAGTAATTGAAGTTTCCTTTTCACTGTATTAGGCTTTTAAGAAGCCTAATCTGCCTAATCATCTGCATGATCCTGTTTATCTTAATACTGGTAGGACTCAGCTGTAAGTACCAGTTCTTCTGTGAAAATAACTGCTGCAGATCTCCTTGCCTGGCAAATATCATAATGGGTGATGTTTCAACAGCAAACCCTACCCAAATAGGATAGTAACGTGACTGATTGGAACTTGATAGAGCGCTGGAATGGGCGTGCCAGCGGATACTCAGAGACACATCCTAAACTGTGGATCCTCTTTGGCTCTGTTGTTTGCTACCATCTCCATACACCATACAGTGTAATGCTTTACCATGTTTGTGAAAGGATTTCAGGGTTGAGTACAAAGGCGTTGGCAATTGGAATGTTATAAGAAGAGTGAAGTTTCAAGTCAAGGGTTACTTTTTTGTAGGACCATTTTTCACTGTGCACCCTCCTCGTGTTAATTTAGAACATTTTTTAATGTAGTATTAAATAATTTTATTTAGACAATTTTCCTACCTTGTGCTTTTCAAGAATTTAGAAGACATATCTGGGAGAGGTCGCATCTATAGATATTAGCCTTGTTGCCCTCTTGCTGACTTAAACTGTAATCTATTTATTTTTTCTAGGCAGTAAATCTAGTTTACAAAGCTTGATAATTGCATCCATTTTTATTTTGAAAAATTTTTTGCATTAGTTTTTAAGTTGCAATCTTTTACCAAAAATAGTATCACTTCTAGAATATCTAGTTTTATGTTTATAATAAAGTGACAATTTCCATCATGAACATCGTTAGTCTTTTTCCTGGTGTTCCTCCTTGTTTTTGGATGGGCACTCATAGTAACCCATTTATCCAGATTCTCTGAAAAGGATATCATAATACATTATTATAAAGTAAAACTGTAATTAGCCAGACTGTCCAAGAAATGGATTATAATTAGATTAATTAAAATATCTGGCCAACTGGGTACTAAAGCCAGAAAATCCTTATTGTTTTTGTTTTTGTTGAAAATCCATATGCCAAAAATAATAGAAATTTCCCTTTATAAAAAATTTCCCTTTGTAAAGTCTTGTAGCACTTTATATAACCAAAGTTATAATGTATATCTATTCCAGAAGACTTGGTTGATTCTTTGTTGTACATAATCTAAATTAATTTTGTTGTTCAGTTCCTAGTTTTAAATACCTGAAAGCCAAACTTTGGGAAGGCCTCTAGAATAAGAGATTATAAATTCCGTATGAGAAATCTTCTTATCAAGGGCAGTCTTTGGGTCACCTCAAAACAGTATTGCCTTAGACTCTAGAAAAGAACTGAGTTACATTTTGACTCAAAATAATACTGAGTTGTTGTAAAGATTTAGTATATTTCAAGCTCTTTTTGGTTTGTTTTTGTTGGTTTCTAAAAATCTTTTTCCAGTTTCTTGATATATCTGAGCCTACAAAGTTAACAAGAATTACCAAAGATGTTACTAAAATATTTTAGCATAAGTTAATTTGATTCTTTAATTCTTTTTTTTTATTATTTTATTTTTAAAGAAAGGAATTTAGGAAGTTCTAGTATTCTCCATGGCTGAAGCTGAGAGTCTGAAACCATGATGCTTAAGCTCTATTCTAGATCATAGCTCCAACTCCTTCAGGATATAAGGAAAAGAGATAATATTTCCACAATGATAGATCTTTGGTTATACAGGTAAGTTATTTAGTTTTGTAGTAGTGAAGACAACTATAGTCTGTTTGTTTGCCTGTAATTAAGGAGAGGAGGCTTGTTATTTTTCTGTACTTCCTTCGGTGCATGGAAAATTGTGCAGTCTGGGTAGCTGTTCATAGGAGCGCAGAGCTATAGGGAATGGCGTAGGGATGATATCTTTTTCCAACAGGGGATAAATGAAGTGACTTAAAGTACATTGGAATCTCTAGAGCATTATACCTTTCTTTGACACTCTAGGTATTTTTGATTCAAGGGTAGTATGAAATTCCTTGACTTCTCTTTCTCCCCACTTGTCTTTTTAAGTGTATATTCATTCAGCTCTCTCTATATCTATGTCTCTCTGCCTACCCCCTCGCCCCTCTGAATGGGGAAGAAAGAAGAGATCCCTTTAAACAGGGGATCAAGGTAGTATGTAATAGAGTTCCCAGGGTTCAAAGAGACTGATATTAAGAACCTTAAGTTGAATTACATAGATAGGTCCCCAGGTCTCACTCTCCTTCTTTTAACCTTATAGATACTTTTGACATTATAGATAATAGTGGTAATTGCTCAGCAAAGAAATTTGTCTTAAAAGAATTGTATGACAAGGATAGTCCCTAAACCGTTATTAAACAGTTCCTGTTTATGTTCTAGACAAATAGAAAAAGAATCATTGGTAACACTTCCCAATTGCTGTTGTTCTTTTTGCCTTTCACTTTGGTTTGTCTACATGGTATCATGACCAGTTCCTAAAAATTGTTCACTTAATAAAACTAAATAAATATCAGCTAGAACATTGATGTTAACGAAGGATTGCCAGTCCTTCAATTCCCAAAATAAACCATACTACTTCAGTAATTATAGTGGGAAAAAAAGCTTACAGGCAGTGTCTTTGAAATATCTTTTGAGATTTCTAAAGTAAAGGTGGTAGATAGCTGGAGTAGTGTTTCATTAGGTGGACCATTTTACTTTCAGTCACTGAAACAGTGATACAGATGTGATCACAGGGGCTGGAAATTTATGATCTGAAACATAGCTGATACTGTTTCAGAGAGCGTTTCAGAATCCCATAATTATATTTGAGAATCCTATAATTAGATCCTACAAGTAGATTCAAATTTGGGAGAGGGTAGTTCAGCAGTAAATAAATGGGTGAGACATATGGAATTATAGGTAGGATTTGGGCCTCAATGTGAATGGACAGGGTAAAATTTGGTTGACTCTCCTTCTGAGATATGTCCTGCAATAGAATGAAAACTCACGAAGGTGGGGAAGAGAGGAATTCTAGTGATTGATTATATTCTCTTCCCTCTATTGTAGAAGATGCCATATTCATTAGTTTGTGGGTAACATAGGAAAAACGTCATTCTAGTTGCTAGATTGGGTTTTGCCCATATGAATCTGTTAACTAACAGTTTCCCTTAATTCTAAAACTAGAGTGATTGATTGAATTACCAGTTCTAGTTGGGTGCTGGCTAATGTTTAAACCATGTTAACTATTTACTTAACTAGCAGGGGTGTTTTCTGAGATACTTTGTTTGTAAATGAGTTTTTTTCTCTTCCTTTAGCAACTTAATTTTTGGCTGGAATATAATTTTGTACTCCAAACCTCTTCACTAAATTTCTTTAGTAACTCTTGTGTTATGCAGCTAAAATGAGGAAGACAACTGCTTTTAGTCTATAATACTTTACAAAGCATGGCAAAACAATGTTGAGACTTGGTTGAGATAATTGGAGCATTGTTAGTCTCTTTTTGGTAATTGAATTTTGCACTCAGTTTATCAGATAACTACAGAAAATATGTGTCTTTATAAATGCTTATTCAAAAATAGAAAAGATAATGAAGAAAAAGGTTAGAACAGAAGGAAAAAATCATTAGAAGGAAGAGTGTTGAAATTTCACTTAACTCTAATCTTCAGAATTTTAACCAATTTAATACCTTAAGTATATGTAATATGTTAATTTCAGGCAAGAGATTTTTATAGTCCTCTATTTGGTGCTTCCTTAGCCAAAGGGATAATGGTTTTATTTATAAATTTTTTATTATTAGGATCGAGTAAAGAATTAAAGGATATGTTATAAATGGTCTAATTTAGTTTGAAACTTGATATATTTTAATAGACTACTGTCTGGATGCAGTGGTCTAAGGCACTGCTTCTCAAACCCTAATAGACATTTAATGACCTGGGAATCAAATTAATTGGAAGGTCTAAGGCAGGGCCTGATATTCTGCATTTGTAACAAGCTTCCAGTAGATGTCCATGGTGCTAGTTCTCAGGCCACACTTTTTTTTTTTTTAAAGACTTTTATACTTTACTTTAAGGACAGTAAATATGAGTCACCAAATTTCTGTACAAAATATCCTATTGGTTTCTTTATTATTATTATTTGTTTTACTTTTTATTGGAGTATAGTCTATTTACAATGTTGTGTTAGTTTCAGGTGTTCAGGCCACACTTAGAGTTGCAAGAGTTTGAGGTACCACAAGGGTTCTTATCACAAAACAGTTTCATTTAAAATATGGCCCAATAGCATAGGGTTTGAGAACTCTAAAATTTGGACTTCATTGTAGTTGTGAACGGAATAAAAATATTTTTAGGGAGCAAAAGAAATGAAAAAAGTTTTAATATTTCATGTTGATCAGTGTTTTGATTGATCACTGGAATGGTGCAGAAATAAAACAGACCCTCATTATAGGTGGTGTTTTATAATGATATATATATATTCTTTGTTAGTAGTTTTGGGTACTACTAATAATAGGATTACTTCATTAATAATGATAAGGCAGAAATTTTGCTCTCATTTGGGTTGGTGTGGAGAGAAAAGGGCTAGGAATGCCTGTTACCAGAATCATTTGAAGTTTATATGCCCTTGATTGGCATCATATTTTTAAAAATAAAGATAAACAGTTTTTTGTGTGTGTGTTTATAAAATATTACTATTGCCAATATTATTTTTGAACCATAAATCACGAATATAATCAAATTGGCATTAAAGATATTTGCATTAGGTTTTATAAATAAAGTTTATAAAATTAGCTTATGTTTTCTTTGTTATATTTACATAGGTATTTAATATTTAAAAATCTGTAATCTTCAAATTTGAAGGCTTCAGATTTGGATACATGAAACAAATACATTGATTTTAATATTTTTTAGTTTGTGCTCTTTTGAAACATCATCTGAAGTTTAACTTAAAGTTTTGTAATTAAAAGTGGATGTTTATGGGTCATTCACTGTTTATTACCTGTGAATAAAAATAGACTGTAATCTTGATAAGAAGATTTTAACAGAAGAGAATTATACATCAGATCTGACTAATGAGTCCCAAAAGAGTAAAAGTTTACTTTGAAAAGCATTATTTTTAAGCTCTGATCAGTGTTCCATACTTACTGTTCATGGAATTGCTATGGAATTCTCTAGAAAGAATTTTCACACTTTAATCCCAGGGCTGATTTTGTGAGTCTTGTAAGGTTTTTAAAAATTGTTAATTAAAAATTTAGAAGCATGCCATACTCTGAAACAAAACTAAATTCAACTGACTTACATATTTTACAGGATACTTCTTCATTTTATTCATTTTGTCAGCAGGCAGGAACAAGAAGGCAGTTTCTTCTTTTTGTATGTGATACTGTGTTGCTGTATCTTCTGTAGCTCTTAATAACCTTTCCAACTGTTAGATACTTCTAAGTTGAGGCAAAGGAGAGATTGTATTTGATTTGTGGGGAGAGGGGTAGAATGGCATTTGGAGGGTTATAGGAGAGTGAGCTTGTGGGAAAGCTGGCAAAAGGGATGAGGGAAGAGGTTCCTGTGCAACTTTGTACTACAACCATTACTGGCCTCTTTTCTCTGTCCATCCTGCACCCCGTTTGAAGTCAGGCAGTGAAGTGGCGAAGTACCTTTTGAAAGCTAAATAGGGGAGGAGCAGAAGAATGGAGACTTGAAATTTTAACAGCTCCTTTAATTCTGCTTGTTGGGAGAACCTTGGAAAATAATCACTGAATCGCTCAGTTTATACAAATGGATCAATCAGGGCAGTTTTCAGTTTCCCTCTCATTTGTATTATAGAAGCACCAAAGCATCCACACCAGAAAGCCTGCTCATCTCCTTAACATGCATTAATACTGTGGCATACACATATACTCAGGAGTTCAAAGAAGGAAAGGATGGGGTTATATGTGTATTCCTGATTTCTTAAATGTAATATTTGTTTGGCAGTGTGCTTCTTTCCCTTTTTCTTCTATCCTCTTTAGAATACTTCCTTTCACTTGCTAATTTGTGGCTCTACTTCTAGAGACTAGGGTGGCTTGGCTTTGCTCTGTATTGCTCTTAGCAAGTATAAGCTACGGTTGTGATTTCTGTTCATCTGCTTAGTTATAAAAAATTCTACTGCGATTTCTGTTCATCTGCTTAGTTATAAAAAATTCTACTGCAACCAAAATTTTTTGGATGCCACGTGGTTTGTTATCAAAGAATTTGACCTGAAACTCATTTTAGTAAGAGTGAATTAAAAAGAGCAGAGCCTGTCTTTTTACCTCCCAGAAGTGTTGAGAAAACATGAGAAGTGATTGGGATAGTTTATATGATAGCTGCTATATAAATTCAAGATTATTATTTTAATAACCAAGATGAAGTCCTGTCTTTGAGAGAGATCTTTCTGGGTGCTTTGCCCCTGTATATCTGAGAGGTAGATACATAGCGAGGAAGGTTAAGAGCGTGGAATCTAGGGCCCTGCCCAGCAGTTTACTAGCTGTGTGAATTTGGACAGATTACTTAAACTGTATGTGCCTCAATCTCCTCATTTATGAAGTAGGAATGATAATAAGCACTTATTCTAATTGTTGTTAGACTTAAGTGAGTTAACGTATGTAAAGCATATAGAACGATTCCTGGAATGTATTAAGTGCCATATAATTGTTAGCTAATATTATCACTTTTGGAAATGTTAATAAAATAATTATATCACAAAATTTAATATGGCTATACATGGATTAAAAAGTTATAGCTTTATACTTTTGTTTTAGGTGTATTAACTATTACCTTTTTCTCATTATTTTGTTTACGTTTTTGAAGGTTTCCCAATGAGTGGATCATGATGACCGTATTGTAGGGACTTGCCATAGTATGGCTGCTTCCCGATCTACTCGTGTTACAAGATCAACAGTGGGGTTAAACGGCTTGGATGAATCTTTTTGTGGTAGAACTTTAAGGAATCGTAGCATTGCTCATCCTGAAGAAATCTCTTCTCATTCTCAAGTACGATCAAGATCACCAAAGAAGAGACCAGAGCCTGTGCAAATTCAGAAAGGAAATAATAATGGAAGAACTACTGATATAAAACAGCAGAGTACTCGAGAGTCATGGGTAAGCCCTAGGAAAAGAGGACTTCCTTCTTCAGAAAAAGATAACGTAGAAAGGCAGTCTGTAGAAAATTGTGAAAGAAGGCAAGCAGAACCTGTTTCACCAGTTTTAAAAAGAATTAAGCGTTGTCTTAGATCTGAAGCACCAAACAGTTCAGAAGAAGATTCACCTATAAAATCAGACAAGGAGTCAGTAGAACAGAGGAGTACAGTAGTGGACAATGATGCAGATTTTCAAGGGACTAAACGAGCTTGTCGATGTCTTATACTGGATGATTGTGAGAAAAGGGAAATTAAAAAGGTGAATGTCAGTGAGGAAGGGCCACTTAATTCTACAGTAGTTGAAGAAATCACGGGCTATTTGGCTGTCAATGGTGTTGATGACAGTGATTCAGCTGTTGTAAACTGTGATGACTGTCAGTCCGATGGGAACACTAAACAAAATAGCACTGGTTCCTATGTGTTGCAGGAGAAATCAGTAGCTGAAAATGGGGATTCGGATACCCACACTTCAATGTTCCTTGGTAGTAGGAAGGAGGACAGTTATATAGACCATAACGTGCCTTGCACAAATTCAGAAGTGCAGGTCAAGTTGGAGGACCACAAAATAGTAACTGCCTGCCTGCCTGTGGAACATGTTAATCAGCTGACTACTGAGCCAGCTACAGGCCCCTTTTCTGAAATTCATTCATCTTTAAGGGATTCTGAGGAGGAAGTAGATGTGGTGGGAGATAGCAGTGCCTCAAAAGAGCAGTGTAATGAAAACACCAATAACGCCCTGGACACAAGTCTTGAGAGTATGCCAGTCTCCGGAGAACCAGAACCATCTTCTGTTCTAGACTGTATTTCGGCTCAAATGATGTCTTTATCAGAACCTCAAGAACATCGGTATACTCTGAGAACTTCACCCCGGAGGGCGGCCCCTACCAGAGGTAGTCCCACTAAAAACAGTTCTCCTTGCAGAGAAAATGGACAACTTGAGGAGAATAATCTTAATCCCAGTGAAACAAATGCACCTGTTAGTGATAATATAAGTCAGTCTGTCACAAATCCCGATGAAATTTCTCACAATGAAAAAGGCATATGTTGTGACTCTGAAAATTATGGGAGTGAAGGACTAAGTAAGCCATCCTCAGAGGCAAGACTCAATATTGGACATTTGCCATCTGCCAAAGAGAGTGCCAATCCGCACATTACAGAAGAGGAAGATGATGATCCTGATGTTTATTACTTTGAATCAGATCATGTGGCACTGAAACACAACAAAGAGTATGTGTAAATATGGTAACCATGAATTCTGCTTTGTTTATTATTCCCCAAGTTTTCATTTATTCATAATGTCTATAGCATTTTTATTACAGCTAAAATTAATGCTTTAGCTGAAATTTTGGGTTTAACACAATGATATTCTCAACTCTTAAAAAAAAATTTTCCAAAAAAAAGACTTAACATCCAGCTTTATTAGCCTTCTCAATGGCAATATGGTTTTCTAGTTTTAAGATTTCACACATCTCAAATTAGAAAAGACATGTGGAAACATGGTTGATGGTGTTTTTATTTTTTAATAAGTTTTATATTATTTGAGTTAATTTATAAAATAGAAACATCTTTAGTTATCACAGTACACTTGTAGAGCTTTATGAAGTGTATATGGTGTCCACATAATGTAGAACAATTAATGAGTGAATAAACATCATCCAAATAAGGGAAATCTGGCAGGCTACAAATCTACATTTATCTTAGTTATTTACATCTAATTTCCAATTAAAACTTTTGATTTAAACAGTGTGCTTTATGCATCGTCTTTGACTTTTGTGATGTAGAGAAGTAGATATTACTGTTAATACTGTGACAGCTAGTTGTATGTTGTAGTTAGCTTATTAGCAAGAGTTAAGTCTGCTCTATAGTTTACATAAAGCATTTGAGACAGATTTCTTTATTTTCCTGATTCTAAATTATAAGGGGAGACTGTATCTTAAAATACTATCTGTTCTCAACCTTTGTGATAAAGGTACTTTTTAAAATAAAGAATTCCGTGTCCAGATTTATCACGATTTTGCTTAGATTTTCTTTACAGTACTCTGGGCAATAACAAATGAATTGGAGCTATGTCTAAATCGTGAAAGGAACTGTTAACAAAAGTGCTTATCATAAATATCATGATCAGCAATAGTAAAAGATAGATTTAATCACGTTTACTTTTACAGAGTAGGCTTTTGAATAAATATCACAATCAGATTATATAAACTGTAAAATACTTATTTGAGGAACCTTTTTAATGTTTTTGTTGTGGCAGCTGTCAGATCCTGCTGTATATTGGATGAAAGTATCAAATCCTGCCTTGTAGAATATAATAATCTTTTGCCACGCATTATAGATAGTTTAGATTTGTACATGATAACATGGTGGCCTTTTAGCATAGGTCTCTTTTCTGAAAATTTTCTTCTGTTTTCTTTATAAACAGCATTTTAATATTGTGTTTCATAGATCATTTTATTTGAGCATTTTACTTATTTTGTGGAACTGTTAGCATTTTCATGTATTTGAAGTGTTTGAAGTCCAGTTTGAGATGGAAAAAAATTCATAAATGAAGTTTTTTCAATTTGAGATAAATTGAGTTCTTACCATTAGTATCATGTATCAGTTTTCAAAAGTAGAGTTTTTTCCTGCAGGCACTGGGAAGCAGAGCATGTGTCTTGGGGGAAATACCGAAAAGTCTGGAAGTATGCATATTTACAAAATGATACTCTATTCTATTCTTTGCTTTTTATTGTTTCTTTGGCAAAAGAGGTACTCTCTTATTAAGGGTTAACTGGTTATTAATCATGGAAAATATTCCCATTAGTACATTATGTTACTTTTTTGGTAAGAGCTCTTCTGGTGATTCTGAAGAATGATGTTCCTATAAAATGGTTCTCTAAAGATAGTGGCCATAACATTTGAAGAGTGAGGTGCATATTCCTAAACCTTTGAGAATGAGAACAATAGTTTCATGGGTTCCTTAGGATATAGAGTACTTTGGAATTTGGATGATAGTTGCTTTATTAGGACAGTGTTCTCAAGTTAAATTAGTGCCTTGTTGGGTGACTTTGGGCAACAGAATTGATTCCTTCTTGCTTTTTTGCTTTTTCCAAATCTTTTGAAAATAGCACCTTTGACCCTTCACTTTTAACTTTTTTTTCCCCCAAAGGAAGCAGATCAGCAGAAGTGGGATGGAGAGGGAGCATCTTGATTAGCATCTTGGTTAAAGATAATTTAAGAAAAATTGGGATGAGGTGTTTGATCATATCACATGTTAATCTCTTTCAGTAAAATCCCTGTTCCTATCTAGAACCAGGAGATGGTTAGAGAAAATGTTTTGACTGTTTTTACCCAAGTTGTCATTGTTGAAAATAGCATCATGATACCTGTCTAACGCTTTTAATTCTCAAATAAATTTCTGGCAGTTGGAAAATGTTAAAAGGTACTTTGGGGAAAGAAAGAAAGAAAAAAAAAGACACTTGGGGTAGATGGATTATTGTCCCCCTGCACACACAGATCTCCACCACTAGGGAATGAGTACTTCCTGATGGCCAGTTTAGAAAATATATTATGAATAGAAGACACTGAGTGTGACGTAGCTCTTTGTCTGGAGCCAGGAGGCCATAGCTCTTTGTTCCAGTTACAGTTCTTTGAATTAACATTAATTAATCAGCAACCTTCTATCCTAGCATTCATCCTATAATTTATCCATCTTGTTTGCAGGGATATCATATACAAGGTCATCTAATCACTTCTAAATGTTTGAAAAGATATTTTATGTTGAGTCCTAGACTTAGACCCGATTCATGGTAATTAGGCCATAGGCCAGAGAAGTGAGCCTACAGATGTTTTGGGTGCTTGCCCTGTTTCCTCTCTAGATACCATCCCTCTTCTCCAGCATATAAACCCATAGGTGCTTTTCTGTATTTATTTATCCACATGGAGAACTCCACTGTGATCAAGGGACTGAAGAGTATCTTCTTCTCTGGTGTGATTCCAGCTGTGGAGTATTTTACTAGAATATGCCTTCTTAAAGATTAGGGGGTGGGGAATCAAAAAGAAATATACTTCAGCTCAAGACAGTCTCATCTTATAGGTTGATAGAGTCTGTTAAAGTGGTAGATAATACCTAATGACTCTCTTTTTGGCCTAAATAGCTGGACTAACTGAGATCATGTGCTTAACTGTGGATTGCTCTTTCTGTTTGAGAATGGACCTTTTGCTGATTTTGAATCAGAGACACTGAAACTGACCTCTAAATTTTGAAGTTCTGGTTCTAGGGAGAGAAGATATGGAAGATTTCAGGTCCTGGGATTTAATGTTCAGAGCTTTCCTTCCAATTCACAAGGCAGTCACTGGAAAATAAATTTTCAAATAAAAATGTGATTTGGTCAGTTGCCTCTGAATTCTCATTGTACAAGAATACTTAAATAAATTTGTACTTGAAGGGCCTTGGATAGCTTCATGAAAGCTTTTATGAACAGATAGAGGGTGGAAAGTCAGATTTAGGGTTTCTAGATTTTTGAGGTCTTACAAATGATTTAACTCATTGATAATATTGCTAATGTTGATATTGATTTGTAAGTTTCTAGATAATGAAAGCGTAAGAGTAAGATAGTTATTGCTCATCTAAGAGTGTTGCTCATGTAGTGTTCAGGTAAAAATCTTGTTTTCAAATCATATTAAGGAATATTACAAGAATTGTAGTTTCAAACTTGATTCTCTGAAAACATTAATGTACTAAATAATTATATGTCCTTCTGTTGCACAGTGCTTATGAGGAATCATTTGATACTTCATCAGTTTCAGAAGCTACATAGGAAAATCCTCATCAATTCTTCTAGATTCATTACTTCCTATGAGACTACTTTTATTGTTTGTCAAGGTAATTTCTTTCAAAGGGCCAGAAAACTCCAAGACTAGGGATGGATTTTGCTTAGAAAGCACTAGAGTTGAAATCCGGCCCTGGATAAAATAATTTTACATTTGTACTGTGTTTCATAATTTACAAAGTAATTTCATCTAGTTTCTCATTTGACACCCACAACTACTTGGAAATAGACAGCATAGGTGGCAGTCCCTGTTTCCTAACTCATAATCAAGGTTTTTAGGTTATTTACTTAAAGTATGATGAATTCTGGGTAGAAATGGGGTTAGAACTTCTGTCTTTCAGTTGATAGTCTGAACTAGGTTCCCTGATCCAATAAAGATTTATTCTATGGACTTTTGGAATTTCTAGGTTGAGGACTCTAATGGAACAGATCTTGGATACCCAGTTTTCAAAATTTGTTAGCCCAAGTTTAAGCTCTGTAATTGTAATCATAATTATTTGGTTTTATCTGTCAGAGAATCAGCCTTATAGGTAAGTAACCTGTTTATTGAATGAAATACTTTCATGTTCATTTTTTTTTAATAAATTTTATTTATTTTTGGCTGCGTTGGGTCTTCGTTGCTGTGTGCAGGTTTTCTCTAGTTGCGGCGAGTGGGGGCTTCTCTTCGTTGCGGTCCGCAGGCTTCTCATTGTGGTGGCTTCACTTGTTGCAGAGCGCGGGCTCTAGGTGCGTGGGGCTTCAGTAGTCGTGGCTTGTGGGCTCTAGAGCGCAGGCTCAGTAGTTGTGGCGCACAGGCTTAGTTACTCCACGGCATGTGGGATCTTCCCGGACCAGGGCTCGAACCCATGTCCCCTGAATCGGCAGGCGAATTCCTAACCACTGCGCCACCAGGGAAGCCCGTGTTCATTGTTTTGAAGAACATTTTGTTAGTGTGTCTGTGAAGGATAACTCCCATGTACAGTAAACTGGGGAAATAAAATTACAGCTACAACTTGACTTTACATAGAGGATTTGGATAATGCGCAAAAAATACTTTATGGAGGGTAGTTTAGAATGCAATTAGGTATATTAAAGTCAAAAGCTACTAGGGAAAACTCATGGGAAAACAGTGTGGAATACAAGAGCCAGATTGGCCCCAGTAGTTTGACACAAAGATTAATGGGAGGAGGGAGATAAGTGTCCTAAGTATAAAATTTTGGGTTGAAGTGGAGTAAGCCATTGACTAGTCAAAATATTGTGAATTCTTTGTTTTTTCCTTTGAATACCAACATCTTTTATTTCAACTAATGTCAGTGGTTTCCAAAAGTAACTATCTGCCTGTGATTGAATTATATTTATACTCGAGTGTAATTTAATCTGTTCTTTTTGATTTAGGGTCATCTTTGCTGGCAGGGGTTATGTGGTGATACTTTTTCTGGCATCACTGCCAGAAGGTCTGTTTTCACCTGTGTTAAATGATTTGGGCTTCTCCGCTTTTTATGCTCTTAGAATGTGGCTTCTTTTCTAAGTTCTCTGGCTTCTTATGATTTTCTTAATTTTTGTTGACTTTCATTAGTCACTTGTGCTGTGATGGTACTTACCTTCTAATAATTCAGCCTTCCCTTCTAATTGCTTTCAGTTTTCTTTCAACTTGGAAACCAAGAATAACCAAGCTTGTAAGAATTGTTTCATGATTTTTAAGAGATGCACTGAGAAATTTCTTTTTGAATTAGTAAATGAGCATTAGTTCATGAAATTTTTTTTTTTTAATTGTGGGTTTTATTGTTTGCTTCCTCTCTGATTTGGAGGCTGTGTCTTATGTAAGTTACCAGGTATCTAAATTTTGAATAAACAATAGTTGGTTCTTTATACATGGCAATAAATACTCATTAGAAATAAAACCCATCTAAAATAATTATCATTTATTTGAGACTGATTGAAGCTTAGCCTTTAGTTGCAGGAGCTTTATTTCTGTAAATTTTTATAGTAGGCTAAAAATGTTGTATTTTTACGTATTAGTAGCCTATACCATATATACTGTTTCTTTGATGATGCACGTCATCAGGTATTATAATGTACAGTAATAAGTGGGAAGATCTGTCTGTGACCGTTCTACTCCTCCCCACCCTCCTCCCTTCCTCCCTCTTACTTTAGTGGAATCTCTCTACCACATTTCCTTTGCATTATTATGGAAAGCTGCTTCTACTTGTCTCTTTAATTTCTGATTTTAACAGAGGGAAATTTGTAAAGTGATGAGAGGAGACTGAGTAATTTGTTCAGGGTTCTCTCAGTAGATAGAATTCTCTGTAGTGTGTTATGATTTTATTTTCACATATCTAGTAATATTTGTGTGGTAGACATTGTAAATATGTTGTTGACTGTCTGGATTTTGTTCTTTCTTTAAAAAGTGTTGAAATTTGGTCTGACAGGCAGTTAATTTACTTGATAATAAGCTTGGTCTTAATAAGGCTTATACTTTTAGCTCTGTTAGGGGGAAGTCCAGAGTAGCCTGTGCTCTAGATCTAGTTTAGCCTCACTTCTATGCCATGGCCTTTCTGGTGTCTCTTAAAAAGGTCTTTACTCTGGCTAGTTGAAACCCTAATGACTCTAGCTAGCCTCATGAGAATACTGGTAGTTACTCTTTGCTTGGTCCTGTGGAATCTCATGTTTTATATGTGCAGCTTTATGTTCAAGCCAAAGACTCTAGGTTTCTGTGTTCCATCCTTTTCTGTTTTGCTTCTTCTTTGGTGCTCTGTCCCACAAATTCCAGCTGCTTCAGCTTGCCCAAACTCTGTTTTCTGTCTCTCTGCTCATCCAGACCCCTTCTTATTTCATGATACTGATGGTACTTCTATGTAGAAAGTGAGTGTGATCCTAGGGCTTAGCTCATTTGTTTGCCCTCTCTCACAGGTCATAGTTCTGCTCTGCCTGTTGTCCATTGTCTGACAGTAATTGCTTCTATATTTTCTCCAGTTTGCTAGTTATGTATAGCAGGAGGGTATTCAGTGTTGGCTACTCTGTCATAACTGGAAGCGAAAATCTCTGATTTAATTTTAATATACATTAGGTGTGTTTTCTTCTCAGGACACTCACGCCTAGCCTACGGTTTGGCCATTTGGAAATGATTTTTTGTTGATGCTCCTGTGACAGTGAGGGCTAGTTTTTTTGTTTTTGTTTTTTTAAAAAATATTTATTTGGCTGCACCGGGTCTTAGTTGTGGCATGCAGACTCTTAGTTGTGGCATGCATGTAGGATCTAGTTCTGACCAGGGATCGAACCCGGGCCCCCTGCATTGGGAGTGTGGAGTCTTAGCCACTGGACCACCAGGGAAGTCCCTAGTTTTTAGTTATACCTTAAAAATCAGTTTAAGTGACGACTTTTGCTAAGAAGCTTAAGTCAGAGAAATTGGAATAATAACGATTTGAATTGAAGAATGAAGGTAAAAAGAAACTTGACATTGTTTTAGTTGTGTTGATGAGGTATTGTTATGGTTGAGGCAGAAGTAAAAAGTTGGGTTACTGGTTGATATATACTTCAGGAGGAGGGTAAAAGAGAAAGTGACATACAAGAAGATATGAAACATTGTTTACTAGGTTTAGAATGGTAGCCATAAATGATTAAGGAGTAATGTAATGTATCTGGATTTTAGTTAGCTCTTTTTCTTAGACCCTTCAGATCTTTTTGCTGGACCAAACTTTCTGTATTATATTTTCAGAAAGCCATGATGAATGTTCCCTTTTTACGACTATCAGTTTAATCCAGTTTCTTTTATATACTTTTTTCTTAAATAAAATTAAATGTAGAGTATTATGCAGAAATCTATTTTGCCTGGTACCGTAATTTTTATCATTTGTATTAAGTTGAAAAATTTTGGCTGAACTCTTTCTTTCTTTGCTACTTTTCACTTGTCTCACATTATCTTTCCCCATAATTTTTAAATGTATTTTTATCATGTTTTAAATAATAGGTGTCAGAATATAAAAGCATAAGATTATTTTGCTCTGCTTAAACTTTAGTTAGAGAGCAAGGGTCATGCTAAAAGTTTATTGGCAATGAGGGTAGGAAGTGGGAGTGAAAAAGATTACAATCAAACCCTAAAGTATCTTCTTAATAAACACTTCAAAACATATATATGGGTGTGAAGAGTCAGTAAAGGCAACAAATATAACATTTTCTGTCAAAATTAGAGTTTTTCTTAAGGCACCAATCATGAGTAGATAATGTTTGTGTTTTTCTTTTTATTTACTTATTTTTTATTTTTGGCTGCACCACACAGCATGCAGCGTCTTAGCTCCCCAACCAGGGCTGGAACCTGGGCCCCCTACAGTGGAAGCACGGAGCCTTAACCACTGGACTGCCCGTGAATTCCCAGTGTTTGTGTTTTTAAAATGCTAACTCGTTTAATTGTAGAATCTCAATATTTAAAAAATTTTTATTTGTAAATTATTTTCAGAGGTTGGACTAGATTTGAGGAGTGTTCCAGTCCCCTTCCATTACTGTTCTAAACTGGTACTGTGGAGCTGGGTAAATGTCTTTAACTTCTATGGTTGTCAGTTTTCTCATCTATAAAGTTGACATGATTTGATTTCTGTAATTCTAATTATTTTTCATATATGTCTATCTGTCTATCTGTATATATGATTTTGAATTCTCTTTGTCTGCTCTTCCCTTTACTTTTGGCCCTGCTCAGGCTTCAGTTGTTTACTTTCTTCATATTTTGCATGCTCTCTGGGCATTCTCACTGCTATGAAATTGCCATCTTATATACTGATGGATTTCCAAATTTACATGTCCAATCAGATTATTCTTGAACTTTGGACCATTTATAAGATATCTCCATTTACATGTCTCACAATAACTCAGTGGAACATGTCTAAAGTTGAACTCATCGTTGCTTCCTCCATACACACCCAATAAACACCACCATCTTTTTACTTAGTTGGTAGGGTCTTTCATTTGCCCAGTCTAGAAAAACGTACCCCTATTTTTCTTCAGTTACTTCTTCACCATACCCTCCTCTCCCACCAATGTTGATTCAACTTTATTTCTTTATTATTAATGTCACTTTCTTAAATTAATCTTAAATTAATGCCACTATCTTCTCTTTTCTAGATTATTGGAAATGGTTCCTCAGTTGCTTTCTGTGATGAGAGTGTATTGTTTCCCCCATGGATTCCTGTATTGTAGCTGGCATAAATGTCTTTAAAATAAAACCTATTCTTTTTTTTTTTTTTAAAGAAGATATTGGGGGTAGGAGTTTATTTATTCATTTATTTATTTATGCTGTGTTGGGTCTTCGTTTCTGTGCGAGGGCTTTCTCTAGTTGTGGCAAGCGGAGGCCACTCTTCATCACGGTGCACGGGCCTCTCACTATTGCGGCCTCTCTTGTTGCAGAGCACAGACTCCAGAAGCGCAGGCTCAGTAGTTGTGGCTCATGGGCCTAGTTGCTCTGCGGCATGTGGGATCCTCCCAGACCAGGGCTCGAACCCGTGTCCCCTGAATTAGCAGGCAGATTCTCAACCACTGCGCCACCAGGGAAGCCCCAAAACCTATTCTTTAAAATGAATTACTGCATGATTTTAAAATATTCTCATTTATTTTCTGCCTCTCACTCTATATTTGAAACAGATTAAGCCTTTAGTTCCTTGATGATTGTATTCTTTCACTCTAGAATTTCTCATATGCCTAACTGCTTGCTCTAGTCCACTCTTACCCCCTTGCCCTGGTTACCTTCCTTTCCCTGTCTGCAAAGGGAGAAGGCTGTCACAGTTTAGATATCATATTCTCTGTGAGATCTTTCATATCTTCCCATGACTGATTAATTACTCCTTGTGTTCTCTGTCATAGCAAATTATAATTTCCTGTAAACATGTACCATACAGTGAACCTCAAGCTCTTTGAGGTGTCCATGCCTTACTAGTTGGTTGATGTATCATCATTGATATGTCAAGCCTTATCCTGCTTTGAAAATGTCAGAAAAATTTGGCATGCTTTTCATACTAGAAATTTTTTTATGCCATTAGTTTGACTTTTAAGATTCTCAATTTATGGAGTTAGTATTAATGATGATTTCCCTTTTTTTTACTTAAAAATATCTAGACTTTAAATTTTCAAATGAAAAAAATGAATAACCAGTATAATCATTCACATAGTTCACTAAACTCAGGAACTGTGAAGAGATAATGGCAGGGGGTGGGGAGATAAAAGGGTGTGTCTCATGATCAGGGATGGTTGTCTGAACACAGTACCTGGTTAAAATAATGTTTTTACATGGTCACATAAAAAAGTAAGTTCAGTTGTTAATACCAGACCCAAAGAGAAGAAGTCATTGTATTATAAAACAAATTTACAAGTTTGGTATGATCAGAATGTTTTATATGGCTTCAGATATATTTTTATAATCTAGAGTTTTGCCAGCAGCCTTTAGAAAGCATATGGAATGATAAGAATTTGGTTGAGGTTGTCTTTATTGAATTGAAGGACTTGAAAGAAAATGTGTGTCCCTGTCTATGTATGTGTGTCTGTCCTGTTATTTAAAGATTTTCATCAGAGGTTATTATCCACCTTTCTCTGTACAAACTCATAATTTTGAGTAGATACTAGAAATAATTAAATATGACAAGACATATCCTGTGCCTTTGAAGTTATTGTGAAATGATCAGATACCCTAACAGATTTGTAGTTTGCTTATATTTGAGGTGTGTTGCCTGTTAGAGTATTAGCTTATAACTAGAAATTACTAGCTTGTCGCAATTATTTGAAACTTTAATTTATTTGCAATTCCAGAATAGAAGGTGAACTTTTTAGATGTTACAGAGGATTGTTTCTTAGAGTGGGTAATCTAAAACTCTTGAGTAGGGAAAATATGTGAATCTTGGTCTGACTGGTCAGGATTTTTTCTAGATGACTGTGCAACTTTTATAATATTGACCACAATACAGTTGCACTCAGCTTCCTATTTAAGAAGGAAAACTCAAGAATTCTGTTGATTAGATTTAGGAAAACAGGTACTAGGAACAAGTTGAAAGATCATCTTTTAAGGTTTATTACTACAAGAAACCTGGAGTCTTTAGGGAGGGAAAAAACCACATTATTTGGAGCCTATAAAAGTGTGGATTAAAAAGAATG
Source organism: Monodon monoceros (assembly GCF_005190385.1). Lineage (NCBI taxonomy): Eukaryota > Metazoa > Chordata > Mammalia > Artiodactyla > Monodontidae > Monodon > Monodon monoceros. The sequence goes on from NW_021703774.1 coordinate 113,710,668, forward strand.
ATACTCACATTCTTTTAAAAACTCCCTGTGAAAGCCTTTGTATGGTTCTTCAAAAGGTATTCAATTTGAATACAAAATATTAAAATCCATTAATTAGTAAGGAACCTCTTCAGGTTATTTAAAACTAGTGAGAGAAATAAAGTCAAGGTTGTCAGAGCTTGTTTTAGTAAGAACTTGCTGGTTTCAGGAATCAGAAACCCATTCAAAGTATGTCAAATAAAAAAAAAGTTTATTTTGAATAAATAGTAGACAGTCTTATGAATATCCAGTGTCAGGAAATAAAGTCTAACCAAGCCTCATGAAATTATAACCTGTCAGTATCCAAGATTATACTCTCTTACCTCTGTTTCTCTTTGTGCAGCACGGACTGTGGTTTTTCTCTTTACCAATGTTTCTTTGCACACTTTTTGCCTTCTTTCCCCCATAATTTCAGTTTGCGAATGGCAGTGACTTCCCACTGTGACTGCGTCATCTTTATTCTGCAGAGCTGCTTCTCACATTCTCTAAAGAGAACCTGGTTATTGACTTTTCAGTAGATGGACTCTCCTGGGTCAGGTTTCTATCCCTGGCAAAATTATCAATGGTCAGGGGTGGAATTACTGTGGGAGGGCGGTGGGGTGGAGCTGGAGACAGTCTGTTGTGGCGTATCCTTTCTGCAAGGATATCTTCTAGGGAAGAGGTTGGTGGGCAATGTAGGTGGTCAAAACATGCCCATTATAGACCAGTTGGTGTTTTGGGTCAAATTGTATTCTTGATCAGTTAGATATCTATAAAATGGGTTGTGGGAATCCTCATACATTGCTAGTGGGAATGTAAAATAAAATGGTACACCTACTGTAGCAATCTGTTTGGAAGTTCCTTGATATATTAAACATAAAATTACCATACGATCCAGCAATTCCACTTTTAGATATATACTGAAATTTTTAAAAACAGGTATTCAGGTAAAAAACCCTTGTACACAGATGTTCATGGCAGCACTGTTCACAGTAGTAAGAGGGTGGATACAACTCAAATGTCCATAAACTGATGAATTGATTAAAAAATGAAGTTTTATCAATACAGTGGAATACTATTCAGCCATACAAAGGAATGAAGTACTTTTACATGTTGCGACATGGATGAATTTTGAAAATATTATGCTAAGTGAAAGAAGCCAGACACAACAGGTCACATATTGTATGATTTCATTTATGTGAAATATCTAGAAGAAGCATATTCATAGAGATAAAAAGCAGGTCAGTGGTTGCTAGGGGCTGATGGTTGCACAACATTGTGAATGTACTAAATGCCACTTAATTGTATGCTTTAAAATGGTTAAAATGGTGAATTTTTTGTTATGTGAATTTTAACACAGTAAAAAGAATGACAAAGTATGGGGTGAGGTATGTGCATACCAGAGGATGCTCAAGAAAATCCATTGGGAGATAGGAAGAGAATGCTATTTATATGTATTTTTCCTTATTCTTAAGAATTTTGGGAGTTCTTTGTATTTGTTTATAATGTATATAATAAGTACAGTAAAACATATAATTTATAAGTTAAGTATACATATATTGGAAGCATGTGCCACAATTTTTATTTTATTTTTACCAGTAGAGCTGCTTGGTACAAAAATATGAAAATCATTGTTTTTAACAAGGAAAAGTCAGTTATTAATCATTAACTTTTTGCTTAAGCGGGGAGTTTAAAAAAAATATTAGTAGATTCTCTCTTGAAGTCAGGATTATAGAATCCTAATAATACATTTAGAGAAACTGTTGGCCTCAGCTGGCATTCACTTTACAGTGAAAACAACTTTGGGTTACTTTAGCCAAATCATGGTGATCTATTATAATTAGACTGACTTTTTTTTTTTTTTTTTTTTTTGCGGTACGCGGGCCTCTCACTGTTGTGGCCTCTCCCGTTGCGGAGCACAGGCTCCGGACGCGCAGGCTCAGCGGCCATGGCTCACGGGCCCAGCCGCTCCGCGGCATGTGGGATCTTCCCGGACCGGGGCACGAACCCTTGTCCCCTGCATCGGCAGGCGGACTCTCAACCACTGCGCCACCAGGGAAGCCCTAGACTGACATTTTAAGTATTACTATCATTCTTAAGAAGAACACCAAAGGGATCTTAGGAATCAGAGACTTGTGAATTTTCTTCATACTGCGAAATTGAAGCCAGTAATGCTAATGATAATAAATATGAATAGTGGTTATTTAGAGAAAAACCAGTGATTTGGGGGAGAGGAATCATGGTTTCTGCAAGGGCAAGGATGGGAAACATGCCTAGCCAATTAATGAGAATTCTTTAAGAGAAAATTGTTAATAAAGAGCACTCAGGAATGTATAACGTATGTAGACTTAGGAGCCTTCGGGAAGGTTCTGTGTTATAGTTATTTCTTTTTAAATATGTGATTAAAAATATTAGTTAATTTGAAGGGATCTTTGACATACAGGAATTACATAGTGGTTATATTGATATTAGGTAGCATGTGACTATAGGTAGTACTACTGATTTGCTAAGTTTTATTTAAAAAGCAAAAATAAGTAAAACATCTTTCACTTTACAGATATCAGTGCCTCACTTTACTGGACTCAACCATCATGCTCAAAATGTTTTTGGAACTCAGTTTCTAACAGCTTACAGAATATCCTCAGTGGCAATAATTTTTGAAGGATATTTAATTTTTACTTGGTTTCTTAATCAGGTTTGGTACAGAAATAAAACATGGAGAAATAAATATACTTTGTGTCAGAAATGAAATTGTAAGTAATGAAACTGATGTTCTTTCATTCCTCACTAACCTGAACCTAATGTGACTAATGAACTTGGCTCTGAAGAATTTCAGAAAAACTTTATAGCCATTTTGCATATGCATCATCTATCACTAGCTTCTTTCTTAGATTGTGAGTTTCTTTGAAGGTGGGACCAGGTTTGTTGCACGTGATGTAGTTTCTTCACATTGGTTTAATCATTACCGTCTTTGTTAAAGATTTAGAATATTTTATGGATCTCTCCGCACCTCCTCTGTCTCATTTTTCTAGTCATCATAGTAAAAAATTCTGGGAAATAATACTGTGTAAAGACCATCCTACTCCTTGATTACATTCTATAGTTCTGCATCTGTTTAATTTTGAACAACCTTTCTTACTACCCTAAGTTGATGTACTGTGATGGTGGTGTTGCCATTTTTTTGTTAAGTAGAAAGAAGGCTTCCTTGAATTATTTGGTCTGCTGATCATCACTTGTGAAAGCAAAGAGAGAAAGAGAAGAGGGAGCAACTGGGGCTACACCATTGTGGAGGTTGATGGTTGTAGATGCCTCTACTGCTGGTGCCATGCTGTGCAGTCATTCCTGCCACCCCATTCATTAAGGCTTCTTTGAAGAATGAATGTTCTTTTTACATTTGCTTGCTTCCCTAATATTAGAAGTGGATTATAACTTCTGGTCCATTGCCCATGGTTAGACTCTGAAGCTATGTTTTGATATGAAAGTAGATAAACATAAATATTGTGAGGGATTTGGAACTTGAAGCTAGCTAGGCACACCCTGGGCTCTTCTGTTTTTTTTTTTTTTCTCATTTTATTTCTCTTTGCTTTCAAGACTGTACTCACATCTGATTTTTATATCCAGTCATCCATGTTATTTTTAATTCTTTGCTACTTTAAGATGAAGAAACAGTAGTTAATAAATCGTTTAATAAATGACTGGACCAGTCTGGGGTTCAGCGTGGTGAAAGTCAGCTCCTAGTTGTAGAAGTGGCAGCTATTATGCTAATCATCCATGTAATTAAACCTGGCTTTTATTTTTCTCTTCAGAGGAACAGCAAAATTGCTTGTTTACTGTTATGACCTACTGGATAAAGAGATTTATTCTAACACTTTACAGTTGCTGTGATGATAATGGTTTCAGAGGCTGTTTTATCCCTCTGAATTTATAGGTGTAAAAACCTAGACCAGAAAAGATAAGTCATGTTCAAGATTGTAAAATTAGTGGCAGAGTTGCCACTTGTTCCGTGTTTCCTGACTCTCAGACCAGGCATTTTCTACTCTTAATTTCTTATAAAAGTTTAAAATTGTTACTATTATTATTATTTTGGTCTACATAACAGTCCTGAGGGTGTGCTTGTCAAATTTTACCACCTCAGTGAAGAAACTATAAACTTCTCCAAAATTTTTTAAATGGACTTTATTTTTTAGTACAGTTTCAGATTTACAGAAAAATTAAGAAGAAAAGTACAGAGAATTCCCATATGTCCTGCAATATTTCCTCTGTTAACATCTTATAGTAGTATAATATATTTGTTATAATTAGCGAATTGATACATTTTTATTAATTGTATATAATATAGTTCAATTAACATATATAAAATTTATTAAAGTAAACACTTTGTATTCAGAGTTCCTTAGTTCCGGAATCCCAATTAGTATACCACGTTTCTTTTAGTTTTCGTGTCTCCTTAGGCTTCTCTTGGTTGTGGCAGTTTCTCAGACTTGTCTTGTTGATGACCTGGGCAATTTTGAGGGATACTGGTTACGTATTATAGGTGCCTCTGTATTGTAATTTGTCTGACTTTTTTCCTCATGATTAGACTAGGGTTGTGGGCTTTTGGGAGGGAGACCACAGAGGTAAAATGCCATTTTTATCATGTCATATCAAGGGATATACTGTTAATATGATTTATTGCTGTTGATGTTGACCTTGATCACTTCACTGGAGTAGTATTTGTTAGATTTCTTATTGTAAAGTTACTCTTCTACCAGTATCCATATTGTATTGTTTGGAAAGAAATCACTGTACAGCCCACACTTAAAGAGGGTAGAGCATTTACATAAATTATTTGAAATTCTTCTGCGTGGGATTTTTTTTTCTCTTTTCTTTCATTTTTTCAGTCATTTATTTAAATCAGTATGGACTCATAAATATTTATTTTTATACCTTGGGGTATAATTTAGTACTGCTTTATTTTATTGCTCAAATTGTTCCAGCTTTGGCCATTGGGAACCTTTCTGATGGCTCCTGTGTCCCATTAAGGTGATATATTTTTGTTGTGTGTATTTGGTTTTTTGAGCACTTTCTTACTTTTTGGAACTTCAAAATACTCCAGACTCATCTTGTATGTTTCCTGCCCCAGTCCTAGAATCAGCCTTCTCTGCAAGGAACCTCAGTTCCCTTTATTGGAAAATGGTATTAGAAACCAGTATTTGAGTGCTGTGAGTACTCACTGATACTAGGGTTGCTGTTGCTTTTATTTAGTGTCACAGCTAGAGCAAGAACATATATGTGTGTATACTAACCTGTGTATACACATATCTATAAATCTTTGTTTTAAATTTTTTTTTTTTTTTTTTTTTTGTGGTACGCGGGCCTCTCACTGCTGTGGCCTCTCCCGTTGCGGAGCACAGGCTCCGGACGTGCAGGTTCAGCGGCCATGGCTCACGGGCCCAGCCGCTCTGCGGCATGTGGGATCCTCCCGGACCGGGGCACGAACCCACGTCCCCTGCATCGGCAGGCGGACTCTCAACCACTGCACCACCAGGGAAGCCCTGTTTTAAATAAATTTATTTTTATTTATTATTTTTGGCTGTGTTGGGACTTTGTTGCTGTGTGCGGCCTTCAGTAGTTGTGGCTTGCAGGCTCTAGAGTGCAGGCTCAGAAGTTGTGTCCCCCCACCAAAGAAGTGGAAGGAATAGCAGTGGAGAATAAGGAATTTTCTTCCTTTTGATTCTAATAAAATCAAGGTATTTATTACATTATTTAAGACCTGGTCTTCACAAATTTATTCTATGGTTAGGACTTCAAAAGTATAATTCAGCTAAATGCAAGTGAAAACAAGCTTCTATTTAAGAGAAATATGTTATACTCAAATTTGTTCAGAGATGGAAGAGTTATTCCTGCATGCTGTTATATTAGGGATTATGTGTTTAGACCAATACTTTAACAGCAGCTAGATGATGTTTTAGTCATTTACTGATGAAGGTAGAACTTGCCAACTATTACCCAAACAAGGTGGTAAAAAAAGTAAAGATTGTCAGACACTTTAAAATAAGGGCACACTCTGTAAATACTGATTTTCTTGGCATGGATAATTTTCGTTTTCCCTTAGCTAAGAAAAATAAATGATGTTTCTATTTTTAATATGCAGGCTAATATTTTATAAACAGATTATATTTTTGCCTTTAGGTTTTTTTTCAGTCAAAGCCATGTAAGTGAAAAATTTTCCAGCTTAAAAAAATATTGTGTGTGTATATAATTTAAGTGGAGAAAGAGCTGGTCTATAACAAAGACAAGTATTCTTTAAATTTTTTTTTTAACCAAAAACAACATAGGAGGCATAAGACTATGTCTAAGCATAAAGGGAACGAGGGCTGATACTATCAAATGCTTATTGAAAGTTTTGGAGATGTGGGAAGCCTCAATTCAAACATATTTGCATTCAGAAGCGAACAGCAAGGTTTAGAGATCCAGGGAATGGGTGTAGAACGTAAGGGATTGGTGAGTTGACTCTTCTCACATAGCTTACTAGAGATACTACTTTTGGTACATGACACTGCCTAAATTTGCTTTCTTGATTTGTAAAGACTTAAATTTAGCTCACAAATAATTTTTTAAAAACATTTTTATTGGAGTATAATTGATTTACAATGTTGTGTTAGCTTCAGGTGTACAGCAAAGTGAATCAGTTATACATGTACATATATCCACTCTTTTTTTCAATTCTTTTCCCATATAGGCCATTGCAGAGTACCCTGTGCTATGCAGTAGGTCCTCATTAGTTATCTCTTCTATGTATAGTAGAGTTTATATGTCAATCCCAGTTTCCCAATTTATCCCTCCCCCCCTTATCCCTGGTAACCTTGTTTGTTTTCTGTATCTGTGACTCTACTTTTGTTTTGTAAATAAGTTCATTTGTACCCTTTTGTTAGATTCTACATATAAGTTATATCATATGATGTTTGTGTTTCTCTGTCTGACTTCACTCAGTATGACAATCTCTAGCTCACAAATAATTTTTAAAAATTGTATTGCAGTTATACATTATCTTTGCCCCTTAGTTGTTAAATTATTTCATTCATTCATCTCAACTGTGAATAGTAGTTTCTAATATTGATAATTCTTTTTTTTTTTTTTTTTTTTTTTGTGGTAAGCTAGGCTCTCACTGTTGTGGCCTCTCCCGTTGCGGAACACAGGCTCCGGACGCGCAGGCTCAGCGGCCATGGCTCACGGGCCCAGCCGCTCCGCGGCACGTGGGATCTTCCCGGACTGGGGCACAAACCCGTGTACCCTGCATCGGCAGGCAGACTCTCAACCACTGCGCCACCAGGGAAGCCCGATAATTCTTTTTTAGAAGATATTTATTTATTTATTTGGCCGTGCCAGGTCTTAGTTGCGGCATGCTGGTCTATTTCCCTGACCAGGGATCGAACCTGGGCCCCCTGCATTGGGAGCATGGAGTCTTAACCACTGCACCACAAGGGAAGTCCCTAATATTGAAAATTCTTACCTTTTTTTTTTTTTTTTTTGCGGTACGCGGTCCTCTCCCGCCGCAGAGCACAGGTTCCAGACGCGCAGGCTCAGCGGCCATGGCTCATGGGCCCAGCCGCTCCACGGCATGTGGGATCTTCCCGGACCGGGGCATGAACCTGTGTCCCCTGCATCGGCAGGCGGGCTCTCAACCACTGCGCCACCAGGGAAGCCCGATAATTCTTAATGAATCTTTATTGCTTTTTAGGATTGATACAATGTAGCAGAATAGAGCTGCACATTGGAATCACTTATGATGTTTTAAAAATATATGAATGCCTAGACTTGCCCTAGAGATTCTGATTTAGTCTGTGGAATCTTGATCACCCCTCTCTCTCTCTTTAAAAAGCTCTCCAAATGATTGTAATATTCAGCCAGGTTTGAAAGTCATTGCCTTATATAGGATAGTTTTAGAACCCATCTAAAAGTTTCAATACTGAGACTAATTTTATTTTTTTTTTGGCCACGCTGCGGCTTGGGGGATCTTAGTTCCCCAACTAGGGATCCAACCTGAGCCCACGGCTGTGAAAATGCTGAGTCCTAACCACGGGACCGCCAGGGAATTACCTACTAATTTTTTTTTTTTTTTTTTGCGGTACGCGGGCCTCTCACCTCTGTGGCCTCCCCCGTCGCGGAGCACAGGCTCCGGACGCGCAGGCGCAGCGGTCATGGCTGACGGGCCCAGCCGTTCTGCGGCATGTGGGATCTTCCTGGACCAGGGCTCAAACCTGTGTCCACTGCATTGGCAGGTGGACTGCCAACCACTGTGCCACCAGGGAAGCCCCCCTACTAAATTTTAATGATTCAGCTTAAAAAGAGAAATTTCAGATTGGTTTTTCAATTAAAATATTTCATTAAGAATTTTAAATTTGGATTTCCCTCGTGGCGCAGTGGTTAAGAATCTGCCTGCCAATGCAGGGGACACGGGTTTGAGCCCTGGTCCAGGAAGATCCCACATGCCGCAGAGCAACTAAGCCCATACACCGCAACTACTGAGCCTGTGCTCTAGAGCCTGCGAGCCACAACTACTGAAGCCCGAGTGCCACAACTACTGAAGCCCACGCGCCTAGAGCCCATGCTTCGCAACAATGAGAAGCTCGCGCACCGCAACAAAGAGTAGCCCCCGCTCGCCGCAACTAGAGAAAGTCCCCGCACAGCAAGGAAGACCCAATGCGGCCAGAAAATAAAAAATAAATAAAATTAAATTTAAAAAAAAGTTAAATTTATTTTTAGGAGAAAAACTTTTAAACTTAGAACATGTATTTTCCTTTTTTCTTTTTATGACCCTTAAAAGTGAGTGCTAATCTTTAATTTGGCATCTATAATAAGATGTCTTCTGACATTTATTAAGCATAACTATTATAATCTACAATAATATTAAAAAATTCTTATATTGTTTATAAGCCATTAGATGACAGGCAGCATAGAATTTTAAAGGGCCAGTCCAAATAACATTATGTCAGAAGTGGTTTCATGGTAATATGTTGCACTCTGATCATATTTTTATTTATTTGGTCTTATACTTTGAAGAGCAAGTAATAAGTAAATGTCTGTAAATTATCAGATATAGTTTCCCTCAGTCTTCATTTGTGTTAATATTCATTTACTGAAAAAGATATGTCCTTGAGAACATCTTCCATCATTTCTTTGATTCTAAGAAACGATTGAAATCTTTCAGTTTTCTGGAACACTTCAGCTAATATATAGTAACATTTGAAGACCACAACAAAAATGCAAACTCAAGTTACATGGATTTGTTATGATTAATTTAAAAATAGGTATTACAAATATGATTTTCTAATGTCTTACTAGTCTAGCTGAACTTGAATTGACAGGCTCTTGAATAAATAGATGGTTCTAGTTTTAAGAAATTATTATTATTTTTTTCTAGACATAGTAATTTTTGTCTGCCATGTTCAGAGTCCTAGGTTTAACTAATTAGTTTAGAACTATCTTAAAGATGGGGTGAAAAAAATTACAGTAGCTTGTTAATCATGCTCATAAATCATGTAAAAATAAATGATTGTGTATGACCAGCATCTGTTTTGACTTAAGTGTTCTTAATTAAGTGTAGGTGAAATCCAAGTCGGTCACTGGCATTGTGATTTAGGGCTCACAAGTCTTTCAGTGCTAGGGTAATTACCTTTGGTTAAAGATGGTGCTTCAGTACTATAGATCCTTTTTTTTTGATTATATTTGATTAACAATGCTGTGTTAGTTTCAGGTGTACAGCAAAGTGATTCAGTTATACATATACATGTATCTGTTCTTTTTTATATTCTTTTCCCATTTAGGTTATTACAGAGTAGTGAGCATAGCTCCCTGTGCTATACAGTAGGTCCTTGTTGGTTATCTATCTATCTATTTATTTATTTATTTAAAAAAGGTTGAGCCTTCTTTTAATTAATTTATTTTTATTTTTGGCTGTGTTGGGTCTTCGTTTCTGTGCAAGGGCTTTCTCTAGTTGTGGCAGGCGGGGGCCACTCTTTATCACGGTGCGTGGGCCTCTCACTATTGCGGCCTCTCTTGTTGCGGAGCACAGGCTCCAGACGCGCAGGCTCAGTAGTTGTGGCTCACGGGCCTAGTTGCTCCGCGGCATGTGGAGACCAGGCTCGAACCCGTGTCCCCTGCATTAGCAGGCAGATTCTCAACCACTGCGCCACCAGGGAAGCCCTATTTATTTATTTTTATAAATTTATTTATTTTTGGCTGTGTTGGGTCTTCATTCGTGCGTGTGGGCTTTCTCTAGTTGCGGCGAGTGGGGGCTACTCTTCATTGTGGTGCACAGGCTTCTCATTGTGTTGGCTTCTCGTTGTGGAGCACGGGCTCTAGGCACGTGGACTTCAGTAGTTGTGGCATGCAGGCTCAGAAGTTGTGGCTTGCGGGCTCTGGAGTGCAGGCTCAGTAGTTGTGGCGCACGGGCTTAGTTGCTCCACAGCATTTGGGATCTTCCCTGACCAGGGATCGAACCTGTGTCCACTGCACTGGCAGGCAGATTCTTAATCACTGCACCACCAGGGAAGCCCAGTTATCTGTTTTAAATACAGCAGTGTGTACATGTCATGTCCAAACTCCCAGTCGATCTCTCCCCACCACCCTTCCCCCTGGTAACCATAAGTTTGTTCTCTAAGTTTGTGAGTCTCTTTGTGTTTTGTATGTAAGTTCACTTGTATCAATTTTTTTTTAGATTCCATATATAAGCGATATCATATATTTGTCTTTCTCTGACTGACTTCATTTATTATGATAATCTCCAGGTCCATCCGTGTTGCTGCAAATGGCATTCTTTCTTTTTAATGGATGAGTAATATTCCATTGTATACATGTACCACTTCCTCTTTATCCATTCATGTGTTGGTAGACATTTAGGTTGCTTCCATGTCTTGGCTATTGTGAACAGCAGTGCAGTGAACATTGCTGTGCATATATTCTTTTGAACCATATTATTTTCCAGATATATGCCCAGGTGCGGGATTACTGAATCATATGGTAGCTCTATTTTTAGTTTTTGAAGGGGCCTCCATATTGTTCTCCATAGTGACTATACCAATTTACATTCTTACCAACAGTGTAGGGGGATTCCCTTTTCTCCACACCCTCTCCAGCATATTGTTTATAGGTTTTTTTTTTTTTTGTTTTTTGTTTTTTTTGGCTGCGTTGTGTCTTTGTTGCTGCATGCCGGCTTTCTCTAGTTGCAGCGAGTGGGGGCTACTCTTCCTTGTGGTGCGTGGGCTTCTCATTGCAGTGTCTTCTCTTGTTGCAGAGCACAGGCTCTAGGCATGTGGGCTTCAGTAGTTGTGGCTTGTGGGCTCTAGAGCACAGGCTCAGTATTTGTGGCGCACAGGCTTAGTTGCTCCACGGCATGTGGGATCTTCCTGGACAGGGATTGAACCCATGTCCCCTGCATTGGCAGGCAGATTCTTAACCACTGCACCACCAGGGAAGCCCTTGTCTGTAGATTTTTTGATGATGGCCATTCTGACTGGTGTGAGGTGATAGCTCATTGTGTGTTTTTTTTTTTTTTAAGATTTATTTGTTTGGTTGCACCAGGTCTTAGTTACAGCAGGTGGGCTCCTTAGTTGTGGCTTGTTGGCTCCTTAGTTGCAGCATGTGGGCTCCTTAGTTGTGGCTCGCAAGCTCCTAAGTTGTGACACATGGGCTCCTTAGTTGTGGCATGCAAAGTCTTAGTTGTGGCATACATGAGGGATCTAGTTCCCTGACCAGGGGTCGAACCCAGGCTCCCTGCATTGGAAGCGCAGAGTCTTATCCATTGTGCCACCAGGGAAGTCCCCTCATTGTAGTTTTGATTTGCATTTCTCAAATAATTAGTGATGTTGAGCATCTTTTCACATGCCTCTTAGCCATCTTTATGTTTTTTTTTTTTGGAGAAATGTCTATTTAGGTCTCCTGCCCATTTTTTGATTGGGTTGTTTGTCTTTTTGACGTTGATCCACATGAGTTGTTCGTAAATTTTGGAGACTAATCTCTTGTCGGTCGCATTGTTTGCATATATTTTCTCCCATTCTGTGGGTTGTCTTTCGTCTTGTTTATGGTTTTCTTTGCTGTGCGAAAGCTCTTAGGTTTAATTAGGTCCCATTTGTTTATTTTTGTTTTTATTTCCATTACTCTAGGAGATAGATCGAAAAAGATCTTGCTGTGATTCATGTCAAAGAGTGTTCTGCTTTTGTTTTCCTCTAAGAGTTTTATAGTATCTGGTCTTACATTTAGATCTTTAATCCCTTTTGAGTTTATTTTTGTATGCTGTGAACAAATGTTCTAATTTTATTTTTTAACATGTAGCTGTCCAGTTTTCCCAGCACCATTTATTGAAGAGATTGTCTTTCCTCCATTGTATAGTCTTGCCTCTTTGTCATAGATTGACCATAGGTGCGTGGGTTTATTTCTGGGCTTTCTATCCTGTTCCATTGATCTATATTACTGTTTTGGTGCCAGTACCATACTGTTTTGATGACTGTAGTTTTGTAGTATAGACTGAAGTCAGGGAGCCTGATTCCTCCAGCTCCGTTTTTCTTTCTCAAGATTGCCTTGGCTATTTGGAGTCTTTTGTATCTCCATACAAATTTTAAGATTTTTTTTTTCTAGTTCTGTGAAAAATGCCATTGGTAATTTGATAGGGATTGCATTGAATCTGTAGATTGCCTCGGGTAGTATAGTCATTTTAACAATGTTGGTTCTTCCAATCCAAGAACATGGTATATCATTCTGTCTGTTTGTGTCATCTTCAGTTTCTTTCATCAGCGTCTTGTAGTTTTCAGAGTACTGTACAAGTCTTTTGTCTCCTTAGGTTTATTCCTAGGTATTTTATTCTTTTTGATGTGACAGTAAATGGGATTGTTTCTTTAATTTCTCTTTCAGTCTTTTGTTGTTAGTGTATAGAAATGCAACAGATTTCTGTGTATTAATTTTGTATCCTGCAGCTTGACCAAATTCATTGATGAGCTCTAGTAGTTTTCTGGTAGCATCTATAGGGTTTTCTTTGTATATACTGTCATGTCATCTGCAAACAGTGACAGTTTTACTTTTTCTTTCCAATTTGGATTTCTCTCATTTCTTTTTCTTCTCTGGTTGCCGTGGCTAGGACTTCCAAAACTGTGTTGAATAAAAGTGGTCAGAGTGGGCACCCTTGTCTTGTTCCTGATCTTAGAGGAAATAAATGCTTTCAGCTTTTCACCATTGAGTATGATGTTAGCTCTAGGTTTGTCATATATGGCCTTTATTATGTTGAGGTGTGTTCCCTCTATGCCCACTTTCTGGAGAGTCTTTATAAATGGGTACTGAATTTTGTCAAAAGCTTTTTCTCCATCTGTTGAGATGATTATGTGGTTTTTATTGTTCAATTTGTTGATGTGGTGTATCACACTGATTCACGGCTATAGATCTTTTTTTTTTTTTCTTTTTCTTTTTTTTTGCGGTATGCGGGCCTCTCACTGCCGTGGCCTCTCCCGTTGCGGAGCACAGGCTCCGGACGCGCAGGCTCAGTGGCCATGGCTCACGGGCCCAGCCGCTCCGCGGCATGTGGGATCCTCCCGGACCGGGGCACGAACCCGCGTCCCCTGCATCGGCAGGCGGACTCCCAACCACTGCACCACCAGGGAAGCCCCAGAATCAACCTTTCTAATGGTCCCTTTTCCATCTGCATTTAAACATGCTTAAGTCTTTTCTGATTTAAAGATTATCTTTTCATTTCCCAAATACCTTTCAACTACTTAACTTTCTCCCCTTCACAGCTAAATTTCTTGATTAAATTGATTATATTTCCCATTTCTCCTTTGTTAACTTTTCACTCAATCCTAAAGTATTGAAGTCTAGCGTAAACCTCCCAGCACGCCACTGAAGTGACTTACTAATGATTTCCTTGTGTGAAATCTAGTGGACATAGCCTTTTACCTTAGATTTTTTTTTAAATTAGAAGTTGGCTTCACTGGCCCTCCTTCTTGAAATTTTTTTATTTTTTAATATTTCTTTTTTCCAGACAGTCACCAAGTGCTATAGAACCTACCATATAAATCTCTCAAATTAGCTACTCACCTCATTCTTTCTCCATGCCCACTACCTGAATAGTCTGTCTTTCCTCTTGGTTATTACAGCAAGAGCTCGTTAATTGGTCTCCTTTTGGAGTCTTGCTCCACTCTAATCCATTCTCCTTGTTCTGGTGTGAATGGTTTTTGTAAAAAGCAACATTTTTTTCCTTCAGCTTAAAACTCCTCCAGAGCTTCCCATTGCCCTTAAAATCAAGTTCAGTCTTGACTTTACAGACCCGTGTGTAATTGATCCCATTCTTCCTCTCGAGCCTCAACTCTGTCTTCACTCCCAGTCGTACCAAACCTCTTTTCTGGTCTTAGGTTCTGTGCTTTGCCTAGAAGCATTTCTGCATAATGTTCCTTCTGTTTGGTTGGAAAAATTCTTGAACTCTTCTTCCCTTCTACACCTCTTCCCCAGCTAATTCCCTTTCTTCTTTCTGGTCTCAGCTGAACTTCTTTTGGGAAGCTTTTCCTTACCCTCAGAGACCTCTGTTTAAAGCCCTCCTATATTGTGTGCATTCCTCTTTACAACACTCATACCCCATATTGTAATTGGCTGTTTACTTATTTGTGTTGCCCCCTTGACTGATACCTCTGATAGGAAAAGGCCCTTTGTATCCCGAGTGTTTAACGCAGTACTTTAGCATAGGAGGTGAATGAGTTAATGAAAACAGAATGAAATCATGCTGCTTCTTCAGGTATTTGTAACTAAGAAAAACTATGTTAAAAACCGTACTTTGGCATCAGAGTATAGAAATATGTATGAAGCTTGTTTAAGCCTTCTATTTAAGTTAGACTCAGATAAAACGAAAAGTGATGAGACAAGGAAAATATAGCTTAACTGTCATGCTTTTTTTTGTTGTTGTTAAAGTATTGTAGACAGAGATTGTAGACTCCAATCTAGATCTATCCTAGGCCAGTTTCCAGGTACTAAGATAGACTCGGAAAAGAGAAATCTGATAACTTTTATTGTAGAGACCATTGAAAGAATGACTGTATCTTCAGGATATTGATGAAACCTTAAGGGAAATGCCTTTTTTTTTTTTTTTTTTGCGGTATGCGGGCCTCTCACTGTTGTGGCCTCTCCCATTGCGGAGCACAGGCTCCGGACGCACAGGCTCAACGGCCATGGCTCACGGGCCCAGCCGCTCTGCAGCATATGGGATCTTCCCAGACTGGGGCATGAACCCGTGTCCCCTGCATTGGCAGGGGAACTCTCAACCACTGTGCCACCAGGGAAGCCCCTTCTATGCTTTTAAAATAAAAAAAAGTACACGGTTTTTTCTTTATTTGTTTTTATTTTTTTTTTTTATTAATTTTTTAAAAAAGTTTTTGGCTGTGTTGGGTCTTTGTTGCTGCGCATGGGCTTTCTCTAGTTGCGGTGAGCAGGGTCTACTCTTTGTTGCTGTGAGTTGGCTTCTCATCATGGTGGCTTCTCTTGTTGTGGAGCATGGGCTCTCGGCACACGGGCTTCAATAGTTGTGGTGCATGGGCCCAGTAGTTGTGGCTCCCAGGCTCTAGAGCACAGGCTCAGTAGTTATGCCGCACGGGCTTAGTTGCTCCGTGACATGTGGGATCTTACCGGACCAGGGCTCAAACCCCGTGTCCCCTGCATTGGTGGGCGGATTCTTAACCACTGTACCACCAGGGAAGTCCCTCTTTATTTGTTTTTAATTCAGCATTTTTAGTTGTTTTCAATACAGGGTTGATCTTTATATCTGGAAAGACATACTTTCAGGAGCTGAGGTATTAGTTTCTGTCTTAACACAGACTTTCATAAAAGTCTTTTTGATCATTCTCTAATGAAAAGTGAGAGAGACCATTTGTGAATTATTGAATTTGAAAATCCTGTAGTTTTAGTGTTTCAAATCCTTCGTGAAGGAAGACAATAATTTTAAAAACCATGTGTTCTACTTTCATGAAAGTAATTTCTGTTCAATCATGTATATACATGGTGAGCTCAATATTTTGCAGACAGTAGAAAATGCCACGCTTAGTTAAGATAATGGTATAGTTAGAGTAAATTGAGGCTCCTCCCTCAATTGTTTTACCCTGGTAGATTGCTATGATGAAATTTGTTACTGTTTAAAATTTTGTTAAAATGTTACTGTTATTTTTGAGAACCAATTTGCTTTACATAACTTTGTCCTATTGAAAATAAAATCTACAATAAATCTTGCTCTTCTTTATCTTATTTCCTTCTACTCACAATGCATACAAGAGTGCATTTGTGCACACATGTGAAAACATTTGTTAAGTCATCTGATTGTAAGTTTTTCCTATACCCCTTTTCCTTTTCTTCTTACAGTATAAACTAATAGGTTTATTATTATGTCATGTTACTTCCTCTAGTTTTTTTCGGTGTGTTTAATCAAGCTTAGTGTTCCAGCTAATAATAATCATGCTACTCTTTCCCCCTCATCTTCGTTCCCACCTCATATACTATAAAACTTTTCTTTTTGCTAAGCCGGGTTTTAATTAATTAATTAGTTAATTTGGCTACACCAAGTCTTAGTTGAGGCCCGTGGGATCTTCGTTGCGGCATGCGGAATCTTTTAGTTGTGACATGCGAAATCTTACTTGTGGCATGTGGGATCTAGTTCCCTGACCAGGGATTGAACCCAGGCCCCCTGCATTGGGAGCGCAGACACTGGACCACCAGGGGAGTGCCTGCTAAGCAGTTTTAAAGTGTGTTGTAGACTTATCACCTGTATATGTTAGTATATGTCTCCTAAAAACAAGGACGTTCTCCTACATAACCTTAACTACCTTATTACACCAGTTTGGCACTGATACAAAGAGCAATATATTAAAAATTTTCCATCTATACACCCAAATGTCCGTTTTCCCGCTGTGGGAGCTAATCTCAGATTATGCATTACATTTGATTGTCATGTCTCTGTATCTTTTGATCTAGAGCAGGGCCTTGCAAACTTTTCCCTAAAGGCGCAGATAGTAATATTTTAGGCTTTGGGGATCAACTCCACTTTACAGCTACTCCACTCTGTCATTGTGGCTAGAAAACAGCCATAGACATTGTGTAAACAAATGAGTATAGGTATGTCCCAATAAAACTTTATTTAAAAAAACAGGCAGACCATAGGTTGTAGACTCCTGATCTAGAATAGCTTTCTTTTTTTTTCTTTCCTTTTTTTTTTTTTTTTTTTTTTTTGGTGATGGTGAGGTCTTTAGTGACACTATTTAATGACTGAATAATCAAGCCAATTTTAGGGGCAGAATAACCCTCAGTTTAGATTTTTTAAAGTGTTTCCCCAGGGACTTCCATGGTGGTACAGTGGTTAGGAATCCACCTACCAGTGCAGGGGATACGGGTTTGAGCCCTGGTCTGGGAAGATCCCACATGCCGCAGAGCAACTAAGCCCGTGTGCCACAACTACTGAGCCTGCACTCTAGAGCCCGCGAGCCACAACTGCTGAACCTATGTGCCACAACTACTGAAGCCCATGTGCCTAGAGCCAATGCTCCACAACAAAAGAAGCCCACACACCACAACGAAGAGTAGCCCCTGCTTGCTGCAACTAGAGAAAGCCCGTGTGCAGCAATGAAGACCCAATGCAGCCAAAAATAAATAAATAAATAAATAAATAGTTTCCCCATTAGTTTTTTAAAATTACAAATGCCATGTAACCTTCCACAATAGAATTGAAATCTGACTCCTTGAAAAAGATTCTGGCTTGCTTGGAAATAAAATCTTTCTCCTCTCTCTCTCTCTCTCTCTCTCACTCTGTCTCATAGTGTGTGTAATATCACTGCCTAGAAACTGGAGAATGCAATTAAACTTCTAGATTGTTAATTCTTGGTATCCTCTTTCAGACATCAGTATTTTTACAAATATACTCTTTCATATAAATGTTTTAAAATTCACAGAAGTGAGTAAAGAATTCAGGAAGGCTTGGAGAGTGAAAAGTAGTGAAAGTAACTTAGATGTAGATTTGAAGAGTATTTCTATTTTAGTCAAATGTGATTCCTCAGTACACAAGCTAAAATTCTTTTTATGTTGAAGACATGAAACAGAAATAATATTAACAATTATCTGCCACAGCTAAGCTTGCTGTTCTTTGCATTGGATTCAGCTTTAGAAATAGATAAAAAATAATTTTGAGAGATTTAATACAAAGTTGTCCATGTGGGGAAGCTGTACTCTACTTGCATTCATGTAAAAGTATATACTTTTTTTTTTTCCCCAGTCTTTCCATCCTCTTACTTGGTTCAGTGAATAGCAGAATTGAAAGCAGCATGTTTTACTGGAGTAAAAGAGTTTCAGGATTTTTTTTTTTTTTTTTTTGCTATACGCGGGCCTCTCACTGTTGTGGCCTCTCCCATTGCGGAGCACAGGCTCCGGACGCGCAGGCCCAGCGGCCATGGCTCATGGGCCCAGCCGCTCCGCGGCATGTGGGATCTTCCCGGACCGGAGCACGAACCCGTGTCCCCTGCATCGGCAGGCGGACTCTCAACCACTGCGGCACCAGGGAAGCCCTTCAGGATTTTTTAATGCTTGAATTTCCTTTAAATATCTCTGTGAACATCTATGGTGATTGGGCACTGTCCTACCATCTTTTATTGGTTTTGACTGAGAGAAGGTTTTTCTTCATATTGTGCCTTATCACAATTTGATTCTAGTTTGCCCTTTTGTACATTATAAAACAAGTCTATTTTCTTTTCCACATAACTGCATGTTACATAAAGATTGAAATAATATTTTATTGCAGGTTCCCATTTCTTGGCTAATTATTCCTCACATCACATTATGGAACAAATGGCTGGCATGATCTGTGCCTTGGTTTACTTATCTGTGAAATAAGGGTAATGGTACCTATCTTGTAAGTTGATTATGAGAATTGACTAATTGCACATTGTATAATATATATAGTACACATTCAGTAAATGTTTGACACTATTTGTTATTTCATATTACATAGTCTCCCATCCATCTTGTGTGGTCATGAACCTGTTTGTCTCTCAAAGCAGAGCTGAATACAGTAGCAAGTATGATCCGATTAGCCCAGGAAGAGTACAGTGGCCACATCACTGGTTAATTTGAACTCAAATTGGAGTTTTCTTTTTAACTCATTGTGGAGAACTTCAAGCATACAAAAAAGTGGACAGAATGGTATGATGGACCCTCACATACCCATCCTCCATCCCCCACAACATGGCAGTCCTGTCCCATTCCTTCCCATCCAGTTCCTTTACTCCCTCTCTGGTGTAGTGGTAGATCCTCTATTATACCTAAGCTCTGTTCCTGATTTACTTTGATAATTACTGAAGCTTTTAAGGATAGTGCCTAAATTAATGGACAGGTGAATCTTGCCTCAGTTGATGCCTGGGTCAGATTCCAGCGGTTTGCTTTTAGAGGTGAAGTGAGTGGATGGGTAGGATTGAAATTAGATTTGTCTGTATTATACTGTTTTTTAGATGTCATGCCAGTTTTTTATTTTCTCCATTTCTGCTTAGGGATATGTATGATAATCTTATTGGTAAAATCTCTGAATACTCTAGGAAATTATTCAAATTAGCTGGCCTAGAAGACTTAAATTCACTATCTTCTTACAGTCTTTTTACTTATTCTGGACTTTTAAGTCTTTACCAATGTATATATTAGGTCTTTCAATTTGCTAATCATTTAATCTTGATTGAAGAGAAGCAAAATAGGGAGTGAAGAGTTATACTTCCTTTGTAACTTCTGTTGGAATTATTTTTTGAAGTCAGAATCATTGTGGAATAATTTACATACAGTAAAAATTGTTATAATTTACTGACTTCAAATAGAGGCCTTTCTTCCCAGTGGCAGTGACTGACTGTAGCACTTTTTTCAAGTCTCTGCTTGTTTTTTCCTATAACTGTTCTTACTTGTGCCTCATTAATTGTTACTTGCTTACAGTAGTTTGCTGCAAGTTGAATAGACTCATAATCATTTTCATATTGATGATACAGAAGTGTGTCCTCTTTAAAGCAGGGGTCAGTCATCACAGAGACACCATGTAAGTCTTTGGTTATTCAGCTACATGGGGTAGGTATTCTGAAGGTGAAATATAGCAATTAAGAGTATTATAGAGAGGTTAGGTTCTACCTGACTCAGTACAATCACCCTAAGATTGAGTGTGGGTGAGCCTGCCTGGTAAGAAAACACCAGCACGGTCAAGGTTTGTACACGCCATACACCTCAAAGCAAACAGAGGCAGAGTGAAGGTGAGTTTAGGCTTAACCTCTGTAACTGATCCAGGAGTAACTTAGTACAGACCTTCGTTTCCAATTAAGTTCTAACTTTTTTTTTTTTTTTTTTTTTTTCAGTTCTAACTTGAATGAAGTATCTCTAGCTTGAGAGAAGCCTTACCCTTCAGTGTTAGGAGTTTTTACCTTGATTATTAAACATCTCATCAGGGATTAGGTAACAAGGGACTTGAGAATAAGAATATGTTTTAGGCAGGGGGCTGAAACGGTGTTCTAATGGAGAATGTCATGTTGCAGTTACGCCATGGCTGTG
The DNA here is from genome assembly GCF_005190385.1 of Monodon monoceros. Lineage (NCBI taxonomy): Eukaryota > Metazoa > Chordata > Mammalia > Artiodactyla > Monodontidae > Monodon > Monodon monoceros. The sequence continues at coordinate 113,731,224 of NW_021703774.1, forward strand.
AACATCAAAACTGCATTGTTTTACCCTTGAAATTTCTGCTTGTTTGCTAACTTCCGGACTTAAAAGTTTCAGTATACTTTTGATTGCACAGAACATCTGTCCATTTGTTCATTCAAAGAATATTTACTGAGCATCTATATGTTGGGAAGTGTGCTGCACACTGAATAAACAAAACAGTGGACTTTTCAGATGTGTTTGCCATTATGGAGTTTATAGTCTGTTGGGAAACAGAATGAAATTTATTGAAAGCCATAAAGAAAAATTGTGCTTCACTAATATTTTAAAGACCTAGTGACTTATTTTGAAGTGAACTTGGAGTGATTTGTTCTTAGTTCTTTTGCAAAATGCATTCAAGTATTCAGGGTTTTTGTGCTAACGTGTTTCCTTATGTGTACTGACATGTGAAACTAGACATTAGAGAGGCAAGACAATTTGAACTGGGGTGGGGGGGAGGAGAATATGAACAGATAGTAGGTTTGTGTGGGCAAAATTCTATGTTAGCTGTGCTAAATAGACTGTTATAGGCAGGGAAGTAAGAAATATCTTTGAGTCCTTTCTTCTGTAAAAATGTTTAATACTTAAGAATTGACAGGGAAGTAAACTTCCTCTAGAATGGAGGTATAACAGAAAGAGCAAATGAGAACCATGCCAACTAAGATCATGTCTGAATTATGTGACAGTTTCTTGTAACTCTGGTCAAGAAAATTTGCCTCAGATTTCTTATTCCAACAGAGTACAACAGAGGGACTGAATTTGGTGATCCCTCCTGGTGCTAAAAATCTTACGATTTAAAAGAAAATTTGACTTGGATTGCTGGAAAGTCAAGATGCTTGCTTTCTTACTTTCTGTACTTGTTCCAGTTCAAGAATTAAGAACTTTAGATGGGAGAATAAGGCTTTGCTTTCTCTAACTGCTATTTTCTGACTAGGTACTTCGTAACTCAGGAAGACCTCATTTATTCCCAGTAATATGTTTTACTAAAACTCTTTCAGGTAACTTTACAAAGACTGTGTGACTTAATAGTAGATCACGGCTTGAACTCAGTTTTTATTTATTGTTGTAACTAGAAAATTTTAGTGAGGGCTTTTTTTTTTTGTCTCTGTAGTTATCAGAGACTGTTACAGACGATTGCTGTACTCGAGGCTCAACGTTCTCAAGCAGTCCAGGACCTTGAAAACTTAGGCAGACATCAGAGAGAAGCACTAAAAAATCCCATTGGATTTGTGGAAAAACTCCAGAAGAAGGTATATATTGAGCAATTTTTAAGATTTATTGAGATGTATTTGGTAATAACTCGGTTTATTCTTTTTATATGATTATATACTTGTTTAAATGTTTAATTTTTTTCCCCTTCTGTAATTAACCATATTACTGAAGGCAGAATACTGCCTTCCTTCACCCCCACCAAACACACAATAAAATATACCTCAATGAAGATAGCTAGGAGCTTTAATTGGATGTGTGTTTAGAAACTTGATGTCCTGTTCCTAGCCATTTTTACAGTCTTTTTCTGTTACTTTCTTCCTTCCCCATCTTAAAAATGTTTTCCCTGTTTTGCTTTCAGGACTTCAAGATTGTTGAAGCTAAAAGAAAAAATACTTTAGTATTTATTTACTGCTTAGTTTAGAGTTACTTTTCTAACTCTGAACGTAGTGAGATAGAAAACAATGGTGATACAAACAAAAACTATATTTTAAATGTCTTTAAGGTTATAGTTGCCAAGTCTATGAGAATGAGGTATATAAATTTTACTTAATTTTGAAATGTTCTTTTATTTTAGTGTAAAATTCCTTATAATTCTATTTTTTCCTTAAAACATAACTTTCATATTTAAGCAGTTAACCATTTGAAGGTGATTCAAGTTTTTATAACTTTCTTAGTGTGTAAACATGGAGATAATCTAGATGTGCATTTATGCCACAGTATGTGTCTTGAATTAGGGGCCCACTAATTATTCAGTAAATTTGAGAGGCAAATATTAATCAGCATTGTCTGAAAAGATTAAAACTGAAAAACTATGAAAAAGAATCCTCTTTTTCACCTTAAACAACACAAAAATTTAGCCTGTTCAGTATGAAAAATTTAGTTATTAGTTACTAGTTTTTAATGAGTCACAGAAGTGGTCTACCAGGTGTTGAGGGAACAGCCCTGGGGACTTCATTTTATTTAGATGATTATTGTTTGCATTTGGATTTTTCTAGTTATGTTATTTACTTGGCAAGCATTCCTTTCTCTGCTTTCAGAACATTGAATATCATAATAGACGTAGGATCTATATATTGATTTGTTAAACCTTCTAGAGTTTTTAGAACCCTATTGTACCCTCTGTGTTATAGTGGGCCCACTTAGGTGTTTATTGATTCTGCACTGCTGTCATGAAACAATTTGCTGGTGCAAAAAGATACAGTACTTACAGTGTTTACTTATCATTGATTCAACTAAAACAGATGGTGTTTTAACCTTAATCGCATTTTATTCATGTTCTTGGGTGGGCAAAAAGATGCAGTTATGCACATTTACTAGATACGTTATGTGGTTGGTTATTTGCTGGTTTTCCATTTCTGTGTTTAGTTTAGAACTGAATTTCTTTTCACTTTATCTCAGAAACAGAGATGTGATATTGACTATCTTAAGAATTTTTTCAAAAATATACAAATGTGTATTAAATCCCAGATGCTTTGGTAATCGTGAAAGACTTAGGTTCCTTGGAAAGAAGATTTTCTGCTGGATTTAATTTAGAAGTTTGAGTTTTCACTTCTTCTGTGTTAACTCATGTATGCTTAAATTGTCTATTTTCTTCAGGTTTACCAGAGTAGTTAAGTTGTTGACATGTGATCTCTTTGTTTTACTGGACATCTAAAAACTCCTAATTGAAATTAAGGAAACTTGGATTATATATTGGTATATAGAATGCAGGGAACCTTTACGGCTTGTTAGCTTTCTTTGATATTACTACCATCATTATTTTAAAAGACACTCTTCTAATTTTTCTAAAGTTGAACCTTAGACTAATATGTGCTATTATGATGATGGTGCTAATATAATATGTCACAAGCAAAATAAAAATTAAGAATTCTGTGTCACAAAGTGGATTTTGCCTGCCAAGTTCATAATTTATGACCTGATTTTTTTCTCAACGTTTTATTTTGAAAAATGTTAAGTAGACGAAAAAGTGGAAAGTACTGTATAGTTAGCACACCCATCCACCCCCAGATTCTACCATTAACATTTTATTATATTTGCTTGATTGTATGTTTATGCAGTTCTTCCATCCACCATTCTATCTTATTTCAAGATGGAATGCATTTGATGCATTCCAGAGTTGCAGACATGCACACTTAACACCAAAACACTTCAGAATGCATATCGTTAACTAAAATTTTTTTTTTTAACTTTTTCAGGTGAAATTTACATACAATGAAATTCAGAAATCCCAATTTTACCATTATATGGGTTCTGACAAATACACCCACCCATGAAACCCGAATCCCTATCAAAAGATTGATCATGGGCTTCCCTGGTGGCGCAGCGGTTGAGAGTCCGCCTGCCGATGCAGGGGACACGGGTTCGTGCCCCGTTCCGGGAAGATCCCACATGCCGCGGAGCGGCTAGGCCCGTGAGCCATGGCCACTGAGCCTGCGCGTCCGGAGCCTGTGCTCCGCAACGGGAGAGGCCACAACAGTGAGAGGCCCGCGTATAGCAAAAAAAAAAAAAAAAAAAAGATCATACTGACGTGGTTTTAGTAATTATGACAACTATTCACTTCTCTAAAGATGGTTGGCAAAGTAATTGAATTCCAAGTAAACTAAAGATGTAGTTTTGATTCTCAAAATGTGATGTTTTTTTGTACACGTGCTGAGTTATATAGTGTGAAAATAATTAATAGTTTTATGGATAAGTCAGGAACACATGGGTCCATTAAAAATGAATTCTGTGTATCAAGTCATATCTATTATATTTCAGTCAGACACATTTCATGTGCTGTTCTTAGAGATAAAAATCTTTCTTTGCTATTTCTGTTTAAAGTGTGTTAGTGATAAAGTACAGTATGTTTATTTATATAGTTCAGCTTTAGACCTCTAAAATTAGTGCTTATGTTTTGTTAAGTTCATTTTCCTTTACTTGGCTATCATTTCTACCATTTAGTGTTTAGACTGTATTAACTTCATTGGCTGTTGGATTCAAAAAGTGAGTAGAAATGCTCAGTTGATGATTATTTAGATTTGGAGTCATCTGAAAATTTGGTTGTAGTTGATAATTTCTTGAATTAAACTTAGTTTGTCACTTTCATTTTTTTCCCCCACCAGGCTGATATAGGGCTTCCATATCCACAGAGAGTTGTTCAGTTGCCCGAGATTGTATGGGACCAATATACCAATAGCCTTGGGAACTTTGAAAGAGAATTTAAAAATCGCAAAAGACATACTAGGAGAGTTAAGCTAGTTTTTGATAAAGGTAAGAAATTACATGATACGAATTTAATTAGAGAACTACCTGACAAAGTCTTGCTTTAATAATCCTATATGTGGTTTTCTTTTTAGTAGGTTTACCTGCTAGACCAAAAAGTCCTTTAGATCCTAGGAAGGATGGAGAGTCCCTTTCATACTCTATGTTGCCTTTGAGTGATGGTCCAGAAGGCTCAAACAGTCGTCCTCAGGTAAGCAGGATAAAGTGTTAGAGCAGGAAAATTTGAATTGTAGACAAAACATTTTAACATTTTGCTGGTTTGTATTCTTAAAATTCAAGCAGTCTTTCACCTGAAGGTATGATGAGAACATGAACTTTGAAGTTAAGAAAAAGCTGGGTTGAAATCATAACTCCACCACTTACTAGCTGTGGAACTTCAGATGTCATCTATATTAAAATCTCCAAGCTGCAGTTTCCTCTTATATAAAATGTGATTAATATCACCCTATGTTGTAGAGTTGTTGTGAGGAATATAATGAGTAGTACATGTAACATGCCCAGTTCAGTGCCTGACACATAATACAGTATTTATTCTAAAAATAAGAGCTCTTTGTGTGTAGTGGAATGTAACTAGGATTTGCTGGTTGTAACCTGGCCTTGCTGCTGTTAGTTAGATGAACTTTAATAAACATGTGGATTCAGAATGAAAAAGTAACATTTCTTTAAAATAAACAATAGCCATAAGGATAGTGGTATGTTGAGCTGTGTAACTAGTTAAAAATATTATGTACATTTTAGTAAAGTTGATATTAGGCTCCATTTTATGAGCAAGACATACGTTTAGGATATTACTTTATTATTACTTAAATAAAAAGACTAGCACATTAAAAATATTATAATGGAAAAAATTCCACGTATAACTTCCTCATTGTTAGCAAAGAATATATATGGTACATTATTATTTCTAAAACTGCCCTAAACAGTCAGTACATATGATCTCTTCAAGATGTTTCCCCACATCCTTAGGCTAGAAATAAAACTGTTCATATTTCAAAAGTAAAGAATAAATAGATAACAAAGGAGAAAGATGCACCTGGTGTGTGTTCATGCTTTGTTTCCTTCATTTTTCTTTGTGAGGGTGGATGTGATGCTTTATTTAAAAGATTGGGATGGAAATACTCTTCTGAGGTACAAGACACTAATTGGAAAATGGATTTGTTAAAAATATTTGAATTCTTTGGTTTTCAGATGATTTACAATCTACCAAAGAAAGGTAATTCAAATAAACTATAAGCACTGTAACAATGATTATTAAAAAAAAAAAAGAAACATTTCTATTTCTTTAAAATGAAGTTGCTGTCACCTATATCTCAAGATTGCTAGGAGTATAAAACCAAATGAAATAAAAGAACATGAAAACATTTTGTAAGCAATAAATTATGTACACATTAAAAAAATAAATTTACTCACATATTTTGAAATTAATTAAAAATTTCACAGTTTGTGTGTTATTTGGCTATATCAAAGGGTAGTCTTTGTTTTTTCTCTCTGACAAAAACCTTGTTTTATATGCAGATGATAAGAGGACGCCTGTGTGACGATACCAAACCTGAAACATTTAACCAGTTGTGGACTGTTGAAGAACAGGTAATAGATATTTCTAAATTGTGTAGGTTTAAAAAAAAAGCAGTTAAAATTAGAGCCAGTATTATGAGTAAAGTGTATATTGTTGTATGTAATCCCTCTTAACCATGAATTTAAAATATTTAAACTTGTTTCTGTATACCTTTTTGCATACTTCAAGAATTTTGCATTCTGAGAATATATGAATTCCATTTTGGGGATAATTTTTAATTAAGGAACCTGGGTTTTGGGGAGGGGATTGAAAAAGATATTAAAACAGATGGAGTAAAGTTTTTGTAATGCAGCTTTGTGAGACAGAAAAACCTGGAGCCAAGTAAAGCTGTGCTTCAAAGTGAATTCTTGTTTTTGTTTGGAGGGGAGCTGGCAAAGCCAAGGTCAGAGTGTTCTCTTACATTTTGGCATATAGCTAGGATTGTTTGTGGGTAAGGTTTGAGACACATCTCTGTCTCATGTGAGGATTAGCCCCACAGCTATAATGAGTTTATCAGTTTATAAAAAGCTTCAGGAAACTTTTATTTCCAACATTTGGACTATTTTGCATCCTTAGGACTATGGGAGAATTTAGGAGATAGGTCAGAATATTAAAATTAAATATTTGAATGAAGGACCACACAAAGGAGGAAAAGATCTCTTTTAGTATTCTGTCTAAATCCAAATGAATTTACATAGTTTTGTCAGATCCATAGTGGCAAGCCTAAACATAGTCTAGCAAGATAAAGTGGTCAGTGGAAATCACTAAAATATGTAACATATTAATTAATTATTTTCTTTGTTGGGGGTGCTTTCCTTTTTTTACTGAAGTGCATAGAAAATCTTTATAAGGTCTTTCATAGGTTTATTTTCTAATCTTATTTTTCTTGTGAAGTCTTAAATTCCTTACTAGAAATTTTTCCTATCATGAGGATTTCTAGTTGACCTAACCCCCAAAGTTGGGGAGGGAGTATTATAGTTCAAGATGAAAGGTGAATGTATTTATTTAGAAACTCAGTATTAAACTTTCCTAAATTTGGTCTTTGGTTTGGCTTAGAAAAAGCTTGAACAACTACTCTTGAAATACCCTCCTGAAGAAGTAGAATCTCGACGCTGGCAGAAGATAGCAGATGAACTGGGCAATAGGACAGCAAAGCAGGTAATTGAGGAGATAGCCCCATATTGTTGGCATGTTTTTGATGGTTTTTTAAATGAAGGATAGTGAAGCTAAAATCAGTAGACCTGCCCCTTCATATTTAGCTACACAGTGCTATAGTATGTGGAGTTTTAAAAAACAACATCGTGTATTTTTCTGTTGATTTTAGAAACAACTCTGAGATAATTCTGCTTTGGATCATTACTTAAAAATAAAAAAGTAATGGACTTGGTGCCTCTTGAATGTTTAATGAGTGCACCAGTTTGTGCTTTTTGGTTAGACTGTGCTAATAGATTTGTGATCGTGCCTTAGTCAGTATTCCCTGATTGTCTTTCTAAAAAAATATCTGTCAGTTTTCTCCTTCACATTCCCATTGATATTAATAGATATGTTTTTATGCTGCAAGCACTTGTGTTCACAAGTTGAAACTGTGTTTAGCTTTGGAATCAAACAGATTTAATTTATTTTAACAGTTTTTTTGTCTCTATTTTAAAACATAAGTGTCTTTGGTGGCAATTTAAAATTATTTCTAGATTTATGGTAGATTTTAAGTTGTTGCTATTCATTAAGATACACATGTATGTTTTAAAAACTATTTTAAAAAACTATTCTGGTACTGCATGTCTTGTCATTTATTACGTTAAAAGGCTTGTCATGTTTCCTTAGGTTGCCAGCCGAGTGCAGAAGTATTTCATAAAACTAACTAAAGCTGGCATTCCAGTCCCAGGCAGAACACCAAACTTATATATATACTCCAAAAAGGTAAAAAGAAAATAGGTAAAAGTAAACCTTAGATCTCAGATTAAATTCATCAAAGTCAGAGTTCCTGTGTAAAAGTTTATATATTTATCAGAACAGGGTTATTTTATTTTTAAAATTTGACTCACTCTAAACATTTTCTTATATATGGTAGGATTCCATTATTGCTACTCAGTGAGTTTCAATGACGATTATTCATTATTTTCTTAGGAGTAGGTTAGTTTATGTGAATGAGTGCTATTTGAAAGATATTAGATTGTATGTATGTCAAAAAGGCCTTTGTGATGTTAAAGTTTTTAGGGTGTTTGATTCTTCAATAAATATAATCAATTTCTGTTTTATACATATATTATATAAATCCAAGGTTAGAAATATTTATTAAGATATTTAATCCTCACTGTAATTCTAAAAGTGTAGGTAGTATCACCTTCACTTTACTCATGATAATATTAATAGATAGCTTTTGTTCTTACTGTTGAATGCTCTGGGCTAGGTACTGTTCTACAACCTTTTTATAGATGAGAAAACTAAGTACATTGAGTGAATTGTCTAGTCACATAGCTGGTAAGTCTGGGAATCGTTGATCTTCTGATTCTGCACCTAAGCCTTTTCCACTGTTCTCTGCCGCTCTGTACAGTGAAAAAGCTACTGTCCCTCTCCTACACAGAACACTGCATAGAATTATGGCCAGTTTTTTGCTTTAATTGCAAAAAAAGTAAAGCACATCATTGGCCTTCTTTCATTTCCTTGGTAAATCATCTGGGTACTTCCACTCCCCCGCAACTGCCACCGTTCACCTAACGAGAAGCTAGGAGCCGATCTAATGCTGTTACCCTTCCTTAGTGAAGCTAACTGTTTTACATTAAGAATATTGTCTATATACCTCCATGTTTTAAAAATTTTGTTCTTATTCTTTTTACCAAGCTCTGGAAGCTTGTTTTAATTTGTCAGATGTTTTAAATATTTTGGATTTTTTTCTCCCCAAATATAGTATTATCTATTTAGATATGTAGAGTTCATCCTGTAACTTCAGAATGTTGGAACTTTGATAACCACCATTTAACTTAACAGCTTTAATTTTCGTGATTTCTAGGTTATCTTTAGATGTGTTGTGCACCTTACGTTTTCACCACTAAGACTAGACGACGATAACAAAAGGAATACTAAAGAAACCTAAATGTGTTCCCTTCTTTGGGTGCACTGAATTTTAAGTTAACAGACATTTTGACTGCAGAGATCTAGCCCAGTCATAGACGTGGTTAGAGGTTTTTTGTTTTGTTTTGTTTTAAATAAATTTAATCAATTAATTAATTAATTAATTTAGTTTTGGCTGTGTTGGGTCTTGCTGCTGCGCACAGGCTTTCTCTAGTTGCAGTGAGCGGGGGGCTACTCTTTGTTGTGGTGCACGGGCTTCTCATTGCTGTGTCTTCTCTTCTTGCGGAGCACAGGCTCTAGGCGCATGGGCTTCAGTAGTTGTGGCTCACAGGCTCAGTAGTTGTGGCTCGCGGGCTCTAGAGAGCAGGCTCAGTAGTTGTGGCGCACGGGCTTAGTTGCTTTGCGGCATGTGGAATCTTCCGGGACCAGGGCTTGAACCCGTGTCACCTGCATTGGCAGGCGGATTCTTAACCACTGTGCCACCAGGGAAGTCCTGACATGGTTAGAGTTTGAATTTTGAAATGAAATGATGGTTCTCTATGTGGCTGAGATTATTCTTTGTGGCGGTGCTGTTCGTGAAGAGAGGAAGTCTGCATAGGGGTTCAAAGGGAGGCCTTTGGCTCCACAGAGGCCTATTTTATAATCTTGATTCTACCACTGCCTAGCTGCAGTACCTTGAACAAGAAAGTTAACCTCCTCATGCCTCCGTTTTTTCACCTTTAAATTAGAAGTGATAATAACTACTTTACAGGAATGTTTTGAGGGCTAAGTGACATTGACAAAGAGTAAGCAGTCAATCAGTGTTAGATACTATTTTCAGACATTCATCGTGTTGGGGAAATTTTCTTTTTACTTGATAGTTTTATATCTGGCTTTGGCTAACTTCATCCTCCTTGATCATCTGTAAGACGACCTTAAGAGGAGCTCAGCATGTGAATGCCAAGAGTGTAATAAATGTTGGGGATACAAATATAAGCTACATAATGAGCATATGGTCCATTATACTCCACGTAGGTATTCTGCCTACATTTCTGTTTGTTGGTTTGGTTTGTTTTTATTTAAGGCTTGTTGTCTTTTTAAAAATCCAGATAAAATAGAAAAAGCAACCACATAAGAGTATGCTGAAGGGTAGAGGTGCAGTCCTTCTGATCAGGCAGATTTGCAGGAAGTAGCATTTATATTTTTGATTCTTTTAATGATTGTCCACTATCCCAATTAAAAATTTGTTTTCTCACTTAGTCTTCAACAAGCAGACGACAGCACCCCCTTAATAAGCATCTCTTTAAACCTTCCACTTTCATGACTTCCCATGAACCACCAGTGTATATGGATGAAGATGATGACCGATCCTGTTTTCGTAGCCACATGAACACTGCTATGGAGGAGGCATCAGTAAGTTATCTATTTATACTATATATATGTCTGTCTATCTATCTATCTATCTATCTATCTTTATGTATTATACAGATCAGGATACAGAATGGGAGCACCAGGATTTCCTAATTATTCCTATTCTTCAGAGAATATTGCTTTCTTTTCTTTTAATTAACTAGTCAAACTTGTTTTACAATGGGCTTTAAAAATGTTTTTATGAAGAAACTTTCAGGCATATACAAAAATAAACCCATGTGCACCCATTATTCAGCTTTAACAATTATCAGTTTGTGGCAATCTTATTTTCATCTATACTTCCTACCCACCCAACTTTCTGTCTGGGATTATTTTGGAGCAAGTTCCAGACATTACAAAATATCATTATCATGTTTATTAAAAGGTACTTCTTTATATAATCCAGATATCCAGTCAATTCACATTTCCCCAGTCATAAATTGCAGTAGTGCCTCCCCCCCGCCGCCCTTTTCTCTCTCTTCTGTTTTCCCCTCTCACATTTGTTTTGTTGAAAAACTGGGTTATTTGTCTTGTAGAATTTACCTCAGTGTGGATTTTGTTGTTTGTATCTCCTTGGTGTCATTTAATCTGTTCCTCTGTTCCCTGAATCTCCTATAAATTGATAGGTCTAGATAACTGATCAGATTCAGGTTTATTTGTTTTTTTGTTTGTTAGGGTGGGCAGGACTGCCTCATGTATACTTTTATCAGTTCGACATAGCATACATTGTTGCTTAGATCCATTAACTCATTAGATGTTACAAAATAGTAAAATTCTTTCTTCATTTATTTGATAGAATATTCACAAAGTAACCCCCCCATCAACTATTTGATTATCCTAAGTTACATACAGAAAACGCAGCATAACTGCTTGATTCTTCCCTTTATTTTCTTGTTTTTAAAATAATGAGTTTGTTCTCTGATATCCTGCAGATTGACTCATGAGGTTTTAAAATTTTTGTATTCTTATGAATTGTTGGACTTAAAATATATTTAATGTGTTTCAGTGCATTGATATTATTGTCTTTATTAGTGTACAAATTGGCCCATTGGTTGGTTGTAACCTATTCAAGCTGGATTTTGAGTTCTTTTGACAAGACTCTAGTAATCTTTTATAGCTTTCTTACTGTCCGGTAGGACAAGGAAATTCCAGGCTCATCTTGTATATTTCCTGCTTCAGACCTGGAGTCAGTTCTGCTTTCTTTTATTGAGAAATGGTATTTGGAGGCTCTATCCTGATACAGGATGTTACTTGCTACTGGACTGATCATTGTATCTAAGCCTATATAGTGGACAGAGCTGAGAAATATGTTATATATTTGTTAAAATTAAAAGACATCATAAATTCATCATTTTATTTCAAATTCAACTTAAGGACTGTGGGAATTTTACTTAACCCATTTTGATCTTTAATATGTATCATTTTTCTCCCATGCTGAAAATTCCAGTTATCAGTGACATCAACATAATGCTTTCTTTGTCTCACACTGCCCACAGTAGTCTCAGAATTTCATAATACTAACACTACCATCAACAATATGATCCTGAAAACAGGTTTTTTGGGTAGCACTGTTTTTGCAGAGCACAGGCTCCAGATGCTCAGGCTCAGCGGCCATGGCTCACGGTCCCAGCCGCTCCGCGGCATGTGGAATCTTCGCAGACCAGGGCACGAACCCATGTCCCCTGCATCAGCAGGTGGACTCTCAACCATTGCGCCACCAGGGAAGCCCCGGGTAGCACTGTTTTTGCCTTAGGATATACCCAACTACAGAAATAAAGTCAAATTATACTTTTTAAATCCTCTTGGACTAATTCCTCTCTGTGTTGTCATCAACTGGATGCTATTTTAGGTTAATTCATTTCATTTTACTTTACATTCAGAGATTCCTTTTTATTGCTGTTAATATTTTTTATTTTACTATGCTAAAATTCTTCCTCAATAAGTAACATGATTCTGATTCCTTGTTTAAAGGACATGAAGATTGCCTTATATCTTTCTTAGTACTTTGATTATATATGGTAACTGGAAAAGGAGATTTTAATGAAAAGTCAGCAGATAAAAATAAGTCTCCTTTGTTCTGTTTCTAGATTAATCAAACACTCATTGTATACTTTGGTATGAAACTACTGTAAAATGACTGTATTCTTAAATTTTTTTTTTCTTTTTAAACTTGTCTTTTTGAAAAACAGCTAGATTCTGCTGTGTCTTAAGATATGGCATTTGTGTGTAATTTTGTATTTTGTGACTATTAGAATTACTCATTTGAGAAATGTTTATTTACACTTAATATGTAACAGGCTCTGCTAGAGGTCAGCTCCATAGTTATGAATAAAATATCTATGATCTTGGGGTTCTCATAAATCTTAGTTTTGTGGGAGGAGATAAATGTGTAATCACATCAATAAATTACAGAATTTTAAAAATGCTTCAAAAGTATGTGTCATTGTAATTATTTTAGAGGTACTTAATTCAGATTGAGAGTTTAAGTGGAAGACCCAAGGAAGTGATAGTCAAGTTGGCCATTGAAGGATGAATAAAACTTAGCTAGGTGAGGAGTGATGATGGGATGCTTAAAAGAAGTACATTTTGAGAAAACTGGCAAAATATAGTATAGTATAGGTGGTTGAATTTGATTTAGCTTTTGTTTGGTTGATTTTATTTATTTATTTTTAAATGAGCACCAGTTCACATCATTCTGATTACTTTAAAATAGCTATTTAAATGTATATTTATGAATCCTCTAGTGTAAAATTTATAGATTTCAGTTTCTCTTTTCAGAAAAGCAGTAGCTAGAGAGACAATCTGTATACCATTTAGACCCCCTTGAAATTGGTCGTAGTATTTCTCCTTTAAGTAAATTTAAAATGATTATAACTAGGAAATCTGTTTATGGGTGAGCATTTTAAAAATATTTGTTTGTTTTTTTGTTCATTTTAAAGTAACATTGGTTTATAACATTATATGTTTCATGTGTACAGCATTGTAATTCAACTAATATATATGCACTACAGTGTGCTCACCACCAAAAATTCTAGTTTCTATCCATCACCATACATTTGACCCCCCCTACCCATCTCTCCCTCCCCCTACCACTCTTCCCCTCTGTGGAAAGAACACCAATCTGTTCTCTGTACCTGTGTGTGTTTTTGTTTTAATTTGTTTGTTTGTTTATTTTATGTTTTTTTAATATTCAACATAAGAGTGAAATCTCGGTACTTGTCTTTCTCCTCTGACTTATTTCACTTTGCATCAGTTTCCTCAAAGTCCATCCTTGTTGCCACAGCTGGCAAGATTTTATCTTTTTTTTTTTGATGGCTGAATAGTATGGAATTTTAATTTTTAATTGTGCTGAATACCCATAACAGAAAATTGACCATCTCAGCCAATCTTGAGTGTACAGTTCAGTGGTGTTAAAGTACATTTACGTTATTGTGCAGCGAATCTCCAGAACTCTTTATGTCTTGCAAAACTGAAACTCTGCATCCAGTAAACATCATCTCGCTATTCCCTCCTCCTTCTAGCTCCTGGCAACTACCATTCTACTTTCCGTCTCTTTGAGTTTGACTACTCTGGGTACCTCATATAGGTAGAATCATACAGTTTTTGTCCTTTTGTGACTGGCTTATATCACTTAGCATAATGTCATCAAGGTTCATTCATCATGTAACGTGTCACAATTTCCACTTTTACGGCCAAATAATATTCCATTGAGTGTGCATACCACATTTTATTTATCCATTCTTCTGTCAGTGGACACTTGGGTTGCTTCCACCTTTTGGCTGTTGTGACTAATGCTGCTGTGAACACGGGTGTACAAATATCTGTTAGAGTCTCTGCTCTCAAATTATTTTGGGTATATACCCAGAAGTGGAATTGCTGGATCATATGGTAATTCTGTTTCATTTTTTGAGGAACCACAGTACTATTTTCAGTAATGGCTAGAACATTTTATATTCTCATCAACAGTGTACAAAAGTTTCAATTTCTCTACATCCTTGCCAACACTTATTATTATTATTACTATTTTAAAATTTTGATAGTAGCCATCTTAGTGGGTGTGAGGTGATTTAACTTTTTTTTTTAACATCTTTATTGGAGTATAATTGCTTAACAATGTGTTCATTTCTGCTGTATAACAGAGTGAATCAGCTATATGTATACATATATCTAACTTAATCTTGTTGACCAAATTTAATAATACCCTTAGACTTAAAATGCAAATTAAAAAATTTAGCAGAGTTTGTATTCTTTGTATTTGCCTAAAATATCTAAATTTAATAATTTTATTATAAAATTTCTTACTACATTATTTAATTATTTGGGTTACATCATATTTATTGGTATTACGTATTTATTACATTATTTATGTTGTCTTTCTCAGGGGTAACATAGGAAGGCAGTAGCTATAATTTAACATCTTTAGTTGACAAGAATTTGAAATGGATGAAAGATAGTGGGCGATAAGGTAGGTGAAGTGTGAGATTGTAAAGAATCATTATCCAGCTGAGGCCTTTGGGCTTGACACTGTAGATAGTGAGGAAGCCATTTTTAGCAATAGTGAGACAGAGGAGGGAGTGGTTACTATAGAGGACTGATTTGAGAGAGATTTTAGGTAGTATTAAATAGTGACAGAATTATGTTTTATTAGATATGAAGTATAAAATTAAGGATAACACTTAGGTTTAGGCCTTGGGCTGCTGGGTGTGTAAGGGGTTAGTTATATGGACAAATCTGGGTTCAAATCACTTGACTCTTTAACTAATTAACCATGTAAGCTTGGGCATATGTTATAATTTCTATAAACATCAGTTTCCTTGATATAATATAAATATAGTAGCTAAGAATACGTAACATGGAGAGCAGGAGAAACGGGAGGTGCAGGGGTTGTCTGGTCCAGGATTGAGAATTGATGGAACATGGGATTAATGAATTGGGGATGCTTATATGAGGGTTGTGGAAATCAGTGACCATGGGATCAGTCATGAGGTAGCAAAGGGAAGAAATGGATCCTGGGTGGCAGAGCACAAATAAATTGGGAAAATAGGAAGCAGTTAGTGATTCATCTGTCAACTTCAAATTCATATAGCTTTTACTGTTCATTTCTTTATTGTAAATAATAATCTTTGTAACATAAGTTCATCCATTTGAGTAAGAGGAATGTACTGTATTGATCATTGGGAGTACTGAGCAGAAAACAGAAGAGATTAGTTTGCTTGTTGTTAAGAAAATGTCATATTTACCTGAGGAAGCTTAAAAATCTGTTAGATTGGAGAAGAGGAGCTTCCTGCAGATCAGGAAAAAGTATATTACAAGGAGTCTTCCAAGTCGCCATGAACTTGTTGGGATGGGGTTGAAGCTGCGTTAGTGTATGACAGAGGTGGGAGTCATGCCTTGTTCCCCTGGTACTTGCGTTATGAAGATGCCTACTACAGTTCAATATTACTATTGCATTAAGAATCCCTCCAGGGCTTCCCTGGTGGCGCAGTGGTTGAGAGTCCGCCTGCCAATGCAGGGGACACGGGTTCGTGCCCCGGTTCGGGAAGATCCCACGTGCCGTGGAGCGGCTGGGCCCGTGAGCCATGGCCCCTGAGCCTGTGCGTCTGGAGCCTGTGCTCCGCAAAGGGAGAAGCCACAACAGTACCGCAAAAAAAAAAGAAAAAAAAAAAAGAAGCCCTCCAGAAGTATTAGTCTAAAATATTGCTGATAGCAGCGCTGATTTTCTGTGAGCCCTAAAAGGTTGAGGGTCTCTTTGGCCTCTCCCGTTGCGGAGCACAGGCTCCGGACGCGCAGGCTCAGCGGCCATTGGCTCACGGGCCCAGCCGCTCTGCGGCATGTGGGATCTTCCCGGACCGGGGCACGAACCCGTGTCCCCTGCATCGGCAGGCGGACTCTCAACCACTGCGCCACCAGGGAAGCCCAAGGGTCTCTTAAATGTGGAAAATATCTTGTCAGTAGAAAAATACTCTTTATCAGTATTTCTTATACTAGTTCATTTTAATTATGAAACTAACAGTTTTGTGTTTTGTTTTTTTCAATAGGATGAAGAAAGTATTCCTATTATGTATAGGAATTTACCTGAATATAAGGAACTATTACAGTTTAAAAAGTTAAAAAAACAGAAACTTCAGCAAATGCAAGCTGAAAGTGGATTTGTGCAACATGTGGGCTTCAAGGTAAATTCTGTTTAATTCTTCTATTCATTTAATTTGAAAGGGTGATAGGATATATTTAAGGTGGTTTTCGGAGCTTTAAGCTCCACGACTTTCAAGCACACAGATAAAAGTAAGTTTAGCTCTTGTCCTGTTCATTTATACAAAGTAGTGTGCCACAGTTACTGGTGTCAAGAGATTTATGATTCAGTAGAGATAGAGAAGAAAAATATACAGGTATACTTTGAGGTAATACATGAGATGAGAGGTTTTTCTAGCTATTTCCCCACCCCAAATTTACTGAGATATAACTGACAAAAACTGTACATATTTGTGTACAAAAAATTTAAGATATAAAAAAAATTCACCTCGCATAGTTATCTTTTTTTTTTGAGATAAGAACACTTAACATCTGCTCTCTCAGCAAATTTCAAGTATGCAATGCAGTATTATTAACTATAATTACCGTGTTGTACATTAGACCTCCAGAACTTATTCATCTTATAACTGAAAGTTTGTACCCTTTGACCAATGACACCACGCCCACCACTACCTCCCCCCACCCCACCCAGCCCCTGGCAACCCTCAGCAACCTCCATTCTAATTCTTTGCTTCTGTGAATTTAACTGTTTTGGATTCTACATTTAAGCGAGATCATATAGTATTTGTCTTTCTGTGTCTGATATATTTCACTTAGCGTAATGCCCTTAGGTTTCATCCATGTTGTCACAAATGGCAGGATTTCTTTCTGTTTTATGGCTGAATAATATTCCATTGTGTGTGTGTGTGTATATATATATAGAGAGAGAACACATTTTCTTTGTCTATTCATCCATAGAGCTATTTCTTTTGTTGTTGCTGTTGTTCATGGATCAGAAATTTCTTTTCCCCTTTCAGATTCAGTTATCTCTGCTGTTTTTTGAGGGGCTAGTAGAAATACATTTATTCATGCCACAAAATTTTGAGATATCCATTTATGTTCCAGGCACTTTGCTAAGTGCTAGGGATTTAGCAGTAAACAAGATGGACTCACATCCTTCCCTATTCTGTTTTCATCTCATAAGTGATTTAGAGAAGTTAAATGAGTGAATTAGTTGAGTGTGACTAGTGTGCATACTGGAGAGCAGTGAGAGGCTATTTAGTTGCCTTGGAAATTTTGCTAAGGAGTTTAAACTCTTCTAAAATGTTGGAGAAACTTTGAAGGATTTTAAGCAGAGTAACATGAAATTTGCATTTTGGAAAGATAATTCTATTTTCTTAAACAATACAACCCTTAGGAAGGCAGTGGGTTTAGAGTGGATAACTCTTAATTCTGACTACAGTCTTGTTAAATTCTTTAAATAATAATTTGTTCATGTATACTTTTTATGTAATTGAAAAAAAATTAAGTGAAGGGGAAAAAAGATCATTCTGGCATTAGTATGGAGAATGGATAGGAAGAAAGCAAGGCTGAGGGCAGGGAGACTAGTTGGAGATTCTCTTCATTAATTTAGACAAAAGATGAGAATGTCCTGAACTTGACTGGTGGCTGTAGAAATAGAGAGATTGACAGGTTTGAGAACACCTTAGATGTTAGAACTGGCTATACTTGGTGGGATTGGAGGAAGTAAAATTGAGACCATGAACTACAGATTTGCTGGTAGTGGTATACATAAAAATACTGATGTGTGCTGTGACTTAATAAATTTAAAACAAAATTCTTATACCTCTGGTCCTCTGGAGTGGCTATTAGCCAGAATATATTAAATGATTTTCTTTTCTAGATCTTTCAGTGGTCCTGCTTCTCCATTTAGAGATTTTCCTAATTGACAGCTGTGTCTTTCCAAGAAGAAACTCTCTCCACTTCTCATAATTTTGTTGTAAGACCCAGCTGTGGCTCGTTTGCCAGTCTGTCAGCCACTCTAGTTGGCCTGATGATCAAAGAAACTAGAAATGAGATTTACTTTGATTTCCAAGATTGCGCAGAACACACCGAGGGCTACCACACTGCCACAACACTGAGAAAGAGCTAAATTTGCCTTTTCTTCATGGTGGGCGTTGGTTATTAGGAGCCTTCAAGGCTTTGGAAAGTAACTCAGTAAGGTGAAAGTTCGGAGAGGATTTTGTGTTCAGTTGGGTTTATGTTAGCTGTGGTATCCTGTTTTAAATAGTTCTGTAACATATTTGGATAGTTTTAACAATGGTATTAAGTCAGTGGTTCTAAAGCCCAGTCATTGTACACTGGTCTGAGGTACCTTTCAAGTCAGTAGCTACTAATAATCAAACGCCCAAGTTTGCAGATGATTTACTGAAGATTTTTAAAAATAAATTAAAGCATATTATGATGTTCCTCTCACCCATCTGTATTGTAGCTCAATCTTGAATGGATAGAGTTTCAGCTAGCTTGCTAGAAATTGTGCCTAACTTATAACCATTTTTTGTGTTATCCCACTATCTTGTGCATGGGGAGAGAGGAGAGAATGTCTATTTGCACATTATGTGTTGCCCAGCAGGAAAAAAGAAAGCTTGAGAACAATATAGTTTAATACTTTTTCTCTCTGAATCTTTAATAGTGTGATAACTGTGGCATAGAACCTATCCAGGGTGTTCGGTGGCACTGCCAGGATTGTCCTCCAGAAATGTCTTTGGATTTCTGTGATTCTTGTTCAGACTGGTAAGTGTTATCTATCATTGTAAGTCTTAAATTTTGACAAGAGCTTCTCAGACACTAGTGAGTTTGATTTCTAAACTGCTTAGAAAATCACCACATTTAATGGGTTGAACTTTTTTGTTCTAGACAATTAAGAAATTTTCCTTAATGACACCATATCTCAAGTAACTTTCCATTAGAGATTTTGAGAGATTAATGGATTTAAACAGGTAGAGCTGTGAGGAAGTTTGATAATATCTAGACCAAAATGCATCCAATGCCATGTAATGATGTGTTTGTGTGTGTGTGTGTGTGTGTGTGTGTGTGTGTGTGTGTGTTTTCTTTTCAGCCTTCATGAAACAGATATTCACAAGGAAGATCACCAACTAGAACCTGTTTATAGGTCAGAGACATTCTTAGACAGAGACTACTGTGTGTCCCAGGGCACCAGTTATAATTACCTTGACCCAAACTACTTTCCAGCAAACAGATGACATGGAAGAGAACATCATATACTAGTCCTCTTCAACACATAGCAATGGTATCATTGTGAATTATGTGCACAGTTTGGAAAGATTCTCTACTTTCCCTGAAATGACACTCACAGCATGACAGCTTCCTGAGTGTTCTCGTCAACAGCTCTGCACCGTTGTGGCTCTAGATCACTGTTCAGCAGCTGAACATTCCTGGTGAGCAAAAGGGTTTCCCTGGTGAAATTCGCACCACCACCTTAAAGCCTTTTAAGGTGGTGATCTTAAATGGGTGAGATGGAAATGAGAGCACATATTAAAGAGAGAGTAAATTCCAAAGGTTTCAAAGAACTTGGTCATAAATATGCTAATGAGAAGACAAAGTATTTATATTAAAACAGTTTAGTAGCTTTCAGTTTTGTGAAAATAGTTTCCAGCACAGAAACTGACTTCCTTAGACAAAGTTTTAACCAATGATGGTGTTTGCTTCTAGGATATATACACTTTAAAAGAACTCACTGTCCCAGTGATGGCCGCTGATGGCCTTTAGTAAATTGGAGCTGCTTAACCATGTTGATGTCTAATTTCTTTTAACCACAATGAACTGTCCTTATTACCAACAGTGAAGCACTACAGGAGGCAACTGTGGCATTGCTTCCTTAACCAACTCATGGTGTGTGAATGTTATAAAATTGTCACTCAGATATATTTTTTAAATGTAATGTTATATAAGATGATCATGTGATGTGTACAAACTATGGTGAAAAGTGCCAGTGGTAGTAACCGTGTAAAGTCTCTAATTCACAACATTAATTCCTTTAAAATACACAGCCTTCTGCCTCTGTATTTGGAGTTGTCAGTGCAACTCATAGAAGAAAACTGCCTAATAGAAAAATCATATATATGGTAATAATTTCCCTCTTTTGTAGTCTGCACAAGATCCATAAAAGATTGTATTTTTATTACTATTTAAACAAGTGATTAAATTTAGTCTGTGCAGTGAGCAAGAGTTCACATGCATTCTTTTATACTGCTGGATTTTGTTGTGCATCATTTAAAACATTTTGTATGTTTCTTCTTATCTGTGTATACAGTATGTTCTTGAATAATGTTCATTTGTCAGAAGAACTGTGAGAAATAAACTATGTGGATACTGTCTGTTTATATTATAGAATGCTTGTTGTGACTTCCTTCGGTTAGATTTTGGATTTTATTTTTACTAGTATTAAAACCAAAACAATTTTTTTAAGGTTTTTTTTTTTTTCCTTTACCTATCTGTCCGTTAAAAAAGGGTAAGGACTATATGATGGAAAAGAAGGTAAACTTGAGAAGCTCTGTAAAAGATGGTAATGTTTTCACTCACTGTGTGTGCTGAAACACTAAACTAGGTTAACAAAAGAGAATATGTACCATGGTTAAAGAAAAGGACAATTATTAATGTCCAGATGTGAAAACTAAAATTAGGTTGAAAACTTTTAACCTAACTATCATTCTTTCTGATGAAATAAGCCCCCCATGTGTTAAATAAGTGGTTTTTGAAAATCACTGTATTCCCTGGAAATTATTATTGACTACTGGAAAAGAAAATATAAATATTCTAAGATTGATTAAGTATACTGACGCAATTTTTAGAGTCTCCTGTTTTTTCCAATTTTAAATCAAGGGGACATTATTTACCAGTCCTCTTCAATACATTGCAGGGTACTGAAATAATACCCTGAATTCTTTCAATTGAGAAAAGTAATACAGTTTTAACTATAGAAATATGAGAATTTAAATGTATTGATTAAAGAATATTGATGATTTTGATAAAATATATCACATCAGAAGAAAAGGAAATGGACTTGAATTAGAGTTTTTGCTCTGGAATTATTAGTTGGGGCAAGAAGAGGAGAATCATTAACATTCTGGGCATTTGGCTATTATACTTCAATTGAATATGCCAGAGATCTACCTTCAACTTGTAGTAAAGTTGAAGTAGCACTTGATGGTAACTTCTGTGTTTGCATAGAAGTAATACCAGTCAGTTTTGGAGAACCATTCAGAGCCATTCAGAAATCCCATAAAGTATGAAGTATGCTTTGAAAGAGTGATACAATTGATATTTATATAAGCAGAATAGACAAAATAAATCCACTTAAATGTATTTTTTAAGGACAAAGATTTTGAGAATTTTCAGTAACAAAATTTTCTGCTTGAGCAAAAGATGTGTTTATTTTGCATTTTTCAGCTCCAAGCAAATAGTCCTCATGGCTTTAAAAGGGTAGTAGTAGTGGTAATGTGTTTTGTTGTTGTTTTAATGTGAGGACTGCGGGAATGCACAGGGCTCTCATTTGCAAGTAGGCCTTCCATCTCCTACATAGAAGCATTGGTTGTAAAAGACAACATAGACCTACTTATTAAAGCATCACTTATTTAGTAGTATTCAGTAGGTCAGTTGTATTTCCTGAAATATTCTGCTCAAGTTATTTGCTAAGAACTGAAGGAACTTTTAATGACACCTAAAAGCACTGCTTTAATGTTTTTAGGCAGAGGGGATTTTGGTTGGTGTGTGATGTGTGCTAAGAATAATAGCAAACACTGATAGAGTGCTTGTTATGTGCCAAGCAAGCATACGGTAACGAATTTAATCTTACAACCTTATGAGGCAGGTTCATTTTTATCCTGTTTTCATATGAGGAAATCTAGCCAGAGAGGTTAAGTAACTTGCCCAAGGTCATATAGTTAGTAAAGTGGTGATGCTTAGATTTTAGCCCAGACAGATTGCTTCAGAGTCAGTGTCTGAGCAAGAATGTTCCCTTTGTGTCAGGGGTCTCAGAGATGGTGGAGGTGGAGGTGTGCAGGAGTTACTTTTCTGTCTCTTCTTCTGGTGCGGTATGCACCCTAGAGTACAGACGTGAGCACCCGTCCAGGTTTATAGCTCAGAATAGAGCAGCATATCTGTGGATGGGGAAACCCATTGATCTGTGAAATCGTCTGCCCCATGATGAATTAGGAAAACACATAATTTACATATTCTAATTTGACAGCAGACATGTGGTCATGAGGCTTTAGGCAAAGCTGGGACTGAAGACTTGGGTCTTCTGCCTCAGGTACGATTTGTTTCCATTCATGTTTGGTGCCTCTCACTTAACCTAATAGTGTGCTGTGTCCATTTTTCTCTCCTCTTCTCTTTTGTTTAAATTAAATTGCAGAACACAACAATTTACTGAGGTATGAGGAACATTTTTTTTAATGAAATTAAAAAAATAATATATGACATGTATTAAGGATAAATACTTTGCAAATTTCTATGTTAGTTATAAACATAAGAGTGGCATGCTATATAAACTATACTTCTTACTGTGGATAACAGAGTTTGAAGGGCATTATTCTAGGTACACTGGGTAGATTGAAAGCCTCCAGATAACAAGTAGATTTTTACACAAGATTATGTCCTATTTAGGTTCTAAAGGTTTGTTTTTATTTCACATCTTGAAGAAAAATGGGCTTCTGTTTATATGATCCCAGAAAAAAAAAAACAAAAAACAAAAACCTTTTCCCCTACAGTTCAAGTAGCTGATTAAATGGATTTTTGAACATGGTGTCACATTTAGCTCCATGAGAACAGAGACCATCCGTGTCTATATTTATCCCTAGGGCCTGGCTCTTAGTAGATTCTCAATAAATATTTATTGGTAGTAGGACCAATGTTTTGGTTACATTTTTCTCTAGGAAGTTAGAGAAACCACCTGTGTCTGAGTGTGTCTGTGAGTGCATCTGTGGGACCCTTAGAGGGTTTGCCTCAGGAGATCTCCTTTACAGGGCTCTGGGAGGAATAAAGGATCATTACATCCTATTTTATCTGGAGGATGTGGTTCAAACCTGGGTGGCTGAGATTTTGGTTCTCTCTGGGACCCCGTTTTCTGCCATGTTTTTAGAGTGATATAATGTTAACTAGCATGGAAATTCTGGGTCCTAGTCTCAGTTGTGGAAGTGAGACCCTCAACAAACGTTGACAAAGAGCTGCCTCTTATTGAGCACTAGGAACTAGTAAATGATTTACGTGTATTATTAACCTGTTTAATCAGCACAACACCTCTATGAGGTTGCTTACTATTGTGACCTCCATGGTACAGATGAGAAAACTAAGGTTCAGAGGATTTAAATGTTAGTTCTCCATAATGACTGCTATGTGTGGGACCGAGGGTACAGAGCCTTGCCCTTCTGAAGCTTATATTCTAATGCCGAAGACCTGCGGTAAACAAGTAAATAAAAAACACTATGTAATTTTACGCAGACATAAATGCTGTGAAGAAAAATAATGCTTGAAAAAAAGATGATGGACGAATCAGGACCAGCCTGCCATTTAGAGGGAATAATCAAAGAACACCTCAACAACAAGGGTAAATTTGAACAGAGACCTAAATGGAGTGAGGGAGTTAGCCTTGTGGATAATCTGGAGAAAGAGGCAGAAGGATAGCAAGGGCAAGGGCCCTGATCCAGTAGAGAGCTGAGCTTGTTCAGGCAACGTTAAGAGGGCCAGTGTAGCTTGAACCAAATGAGTAAGAGGAGAGTGGTAGTTGTTGAGGTGAGAGAGGGCAGAGGGCCAGATCAGGTGAGGCCTTGAATGTAGATCATTGTAAAGGAGTTTGGACTGTGTTCTGATGTCTTCTACATACAGACAAGGTCTTCTTCGAGGGGCAGAGACCTCTAAGGTCCTTTCCTGCTTTAGTGACTTCAGTGATGTCATATCAAGCCATTCAAGTCAGTCGACCTGTTTTAACAGTTCTGTAGAAGACTTGCTTTGCACCTCTACATACTCTTCTTCCGGGCAAAGCCATTTACCCCTGCTGACCTTTTTCAAGAGGGTGGCCAACTGCAGCCATAAAAGCCATGGCTGGGCTTGTCTGCTGCCCTGCTGTCTATCAAAGCTGTGGTGGGCATGGGCTGTTGACCAATATGTGGTATGTGTTTAAAGAATGTTAATTCCTACGAAGAGTCACTTTGTGTTTTCTGGCACAACTGATAATTTTCATCCTGTAACTCTCTTTTTCTAATTTGCTCAAATACTCCTTGTCCTCCCCTGTAGAGAGTGTTACAACTCGGGGTAGTAATGAAGTATTTGACAACCGTGTGAGTTGTAGGAACATGCCCCTTTTTGTTAATAGAGGCGTAATTGTAACCAAAGAAATTTAATTTCTCCATTAGCAAACACTGACATTTCTGTTTAAGAATGACTGCTAGAGTAAAAGGAAATACCATGTATCATGAATTACACTGGAAGTTCTTTCTGTAATAGCTCAAAACTGGCCTATGGCCAAAATTAAAACCATATGAGCATATCATAAATCTCAACTCTTACTGTGTTTGCTTCTAATTCTGTTTGGAATAAGGCTTCAAATGCTTTCCAGAATGATGTGAGTTACAAATAAATAGTAAAACGTTATCCTGTGTTCCATTTACTTTATTTATACATATCCATTTCAAGAAAAAAAAAAGGATTTTAAAAATACAGTTCTGTCCCAGAAATGGATCCTTATCTGCACAACCATTGAAGAAAAAAAAAATCATGCAAACGGAAACTATGGTCTTTTCTAGTGACTGAATGGAAGATGCAGTTATTCCAGTAGAATATATAAGAAACTCTTATTTGGCAACTGATAGCACAAAAGAGAAACCAAACTTCACCAGTTTGATTTGAGGAAACACAATTTTACATACGGATAAAAGGTTTGCAAACCCCTGGAAAAGGCCTGCATGGAACAAATACAGCATTGGTATCTGTTAAACATGGTGTACCGACATGCCCTTTCCACCCACGTCAGTTTTGTTACTATATTTCTTACTTGCTTGGTAACTAAATAGATAATCATTTAAAACCAAAGCCATAGGTTGACATTAGTCCAGTGAATGTGATAACAAACCACCGCATGCTTTTAAATTCTGTTTGGTCATTCGTTTTAACGTATAATTCCCCAAATGCACCACCAGGTATAGAAGAGACTAGGTTATTAGATAATTTATCCAATTTGTTCACTTAGCCAATACGACACTATTCCAAGTAGCCAGTATCATAGAAATGAATAGAGAAATGTTACCGGTGGCTAGTCTAGATTTTGCTATCTTGGAAAAGCTATACAATTTCACATACAAAAAAGCTCTTATCACATTTTTTCAAATTTGATCAAACTTCTTATGAACAATTTGTGTTGTCTCGTCAACCCAATCTCTTCAGCTCTGAGCTGGATGAGACTTGAGGAAACGTCCAGAGGAAGAGGCCCAGGCCTGCCCCCCATCTTAAGGGCCTTAATCAGGTAACAAGAGATAGATCTTCAGAAGAGGAGGGAAGATGTGACGGGGCGTCAGGGATGCTAACTCCTCCCTATCGGCAGAGAGTAGAACTGAATGATCAGACCCTAGTAAGTCCTGAAGGCACAACTGACACAGATGGGCACCGCACTGCTGTCCATGTACTAATTTAGCTCAGAGGTGATAGAAAAGTGTGCTGCTGTGAGTGCAGACAGCTGTCTGACTTAGGAGGAAAAGGTTGGATAACACCAAATACACCATGCATGATTTCCAGACACCTCTCAGGTCAAGCTGGGAGGCAAACAGCAATGTCAGGATTTGGGAGCGGGGGGCATACAAAAGGTTTAAATGGAAACACAGTGTTAGGGATGAACTTCTAATATTTTTCTCTGTCTCCACTCTCCTTAACATACATGCATTTTTGCCTTCAGAAAATAGAGTCAATAGCTGTGCAGAGTTGAAGAAAAACTTCCTCTGGCGTCCCCTCTGCATTTATCTGTGTTAAAAAGGAAAGAAAGAGAAAGTTAGTCTTAAGAAATGTTTTTAAATAAGGCCACTTTTAGTAATAAAAAAGATTACCTGCTTATAAGTTGCTGTGCAGAATTTTAAAACACAGGACTCCAAAATCACAGAGAAAAGAGTAGTCGTTTAAAAACTAGGTGCCTAATTAAAAAAACAAGACACGACTACAGACCTATTAGAATGGGCAAAATCTAAAACACGTCATCAAATACTGGTGAGGATGTGAAGCAACAGGAACTCTCATTCTTCGCTGATGGGAATGCGGAAGGGTACAGTCACTTGGGGAAAGAGTTTGGCGGCTTCTTACAAATTAAACACGCTTAGCATATGATCCGGCAGCCTGTGCTCTGGTACTTACCCAAAGGAGTAGAACACGTATGTCCACACAAAATCCTGCACACACGTTTATAGGCGCTTTATTCATGATTGCCAAAACTTGGAAGCAACCGAGATGTCCTTAGGTGAGTGGATAAATAAACTGTGGTACATCCAAACAATGGGATATTATTTCGTGCTCAAAAGAAATGAGCTCTCAAGCCATGAAAAGACTTGGAGGAAACTTAAATGCATATTACTAAATGAAAGAAGCCAATCTTAAAAGGCTGCATACAATATGATGTAATGGAAAATGGCAAAACTGTGGAGACAGTAGAAAAGGTCGAGAGCTGGGGGGAGAGAGGAATGAGTAGGTGGAACACAGGATTTTTATGGTAGTGAAACTATTCTGTGTGATGATATAATGGTGGATACCTGTCGCTATACATTTGTCAAAACCCATAGAACGTGCAACGCCAAGAGCGAACCCTAATGTAAACTATGGACTTTGAGTGGTAATGATGTGTTGATGTAGGTTCATCAGTTATAACGAATGTGCTACTCCTGCGTGGGATATTTTTGTTCTGGGGGGTTTTTTTTTGGCCACACCTTGCGGCTTACAGGATCTCTGTTCCCCGACCACAGATTGAACCCAGGCCCCCTGCATTGAGAGCTCGGAATCCTAACCATTAGGCCACCGGGGAACTCCGTGTGGGATGTTGATAGTGGGAGAGGTTGAGTGTGTTTTGGGACACGGGGAATATGAGAACTCTACTTTGTGCTCAATTTTGCTGTAACCTACAGCCCGTCTAACAACAACAGCAAGAGCTAGGTGCTTACTGAGGTAGATAAAGTATTGTTAAAGGTCACGGAAAGGCTTTGAGTTAGTTAAAATGAGACTTCTGAGTGTTCTGGAGTGTTTGGAGCAGGGTAGGAATAGGGCAGAGGTTGGGGGATGAGAAGGACGGGTGTGGAAAAGAAAGCAAAAGTTGAGACCTCAACTTGCAGGTGTGCTAAGTGCTAAGGGCAGAGCCCTCTTGGAGATTGTTGATACGCCAGGGCAAGGAGCCAACAACAGAGGAAGTAGGAGGGAGCTGATTTCCTGGGCATGAAGGCACTACCACCCCCTCCTCTCAAAATTTCCTAACATTGTGCCAACCACTGAGATTTGTCCCACCGCACGTGTAGCATCCATAGAAAGTAGAGGCCTGGTGATGCGAATGAGACTCATGGAGGGGGCGGGGTTGTGAGCTTGCTAAAATGCAGCTTTTTCATACTTCATCTCCAGAGGTTCTCATTTGGTGAGTTTCGGCTGGGCCTTCTAATCCGCGAATTTAATCAAGCTCTACAAATGATTTTGATGTGAATCATCTTGGACCACACTTTGAGAAACTCTAGATGATTGCGTCAGTTCCTGTCTACCTTCTTTGTGCAGACGAGTTTTGATTTCACAGCCCCTGGGATTCCAGAGGTAGAATGAATGCTCAAAAGGAAAAAAAAAAAAAAGTACACATTTAGGAACTTCCCTGGTGGTCCAGTGGGTAAGACTCCACGCTCCCAATGCAAGGGGGCCCGGGTTCAATCCCGGGTCAGGGAACTAGATCCCACATGCCGCAACTAAGAGTTCGCACGCCGCAACAAAGATCCCGTGTGCCACAAGTAAGACCCGGCACAGCCAGATAAAAAAAAAAAAAAAGTAAATGTTTAAATATCCTAGAAAATAGATAATAACGATGTTTGTAGAAGCATTGTTTGTAGTAGTCCCAAACCGGAAAAAGTGCAAATGTCCATCAGCAGTAGATGGATAAATAAATTGTGGCATAGTCGTATAATGGAATACTATAGTAATGGAAAAAACAAACAAACTACAGCTACATCCAGCAACATGGATTAATCTCACAAGGTTGAGGGAAAGAAACAAGTTGAAAAAATATGCATTCAGTACGATTCAATTTATATGAAGTTCAAAAATGAGCAAAGCTAAATTATATCGATTAGGGATCCATACACAGATGATAAAACCACAGTGAACCAGGGAAATAATTATCATAAAAGTCAGGATGGTGGTTACTTCCTGGGGAGAAGAAGGGAGATTTGATTGGGAGGGAGAGACATGTGGCAGAGCTTCTGTGACTGCTGTTTCTTGACCTGCATGGTGATTACACGGTGTTCATTTTATAATTCTTCAAATTTTACATATAACTTTTACACATTCCTGTATGTATGCTGTATCTCACAAGGAAAAAATAAAACCTAAAAACATTTTTTCAGCTTCTACCCCTCTTCCCCATAAACGTATCATACTTGATCCTTACAGGAGGGTTAAAGAGCAACCCGCAGTTGGTTTGTCTCCCTGGCTGGCGGCTCTCCATCTGGGGGGCAGGGACGTTGCTGTTTTCTGTCCCTCATAGCACCTTGCTTGTTGCTTTACCTCTTCTTCTTTTCCCTTTCAACCAACAAACATCTTCTGGGTGCCAACAATATATTACATGCTGGAGAAACCAAGGTGAAATGGACATAATGGTCCTGCTCTCAAGGAGCTCACAGCTCAAGGGTAAAGACAGGCAACAGGAATTCACGCTCTTGTCAGGTAAGCACAGGAGCTCTGGATAAAGGGATACTTTACACCATCTTGGGAGGGCAGGAAGCTTCCTGAGGAAAGTTGTCGTCGTCATCATCATTAAAAATAATACACTTTACTACTAATGAAGCATAAGTGCTATTTTTTTTCACTTCCACCCTTGCTTTACTTTCTCGCTTCCTTTTCTCCCCTCCCTCCTGCCCTCTCTTAATCCCTGCTTTGCTCACTCCCTCACTCCCTACTGGGCTCCCTCCATCTATCACACCGTCCCTTTTCTGCTCCTCTCTCATTCCCTCTCCTCTCACTTGCTCCCTTCTTCCAACCCCTGCTCCATCCTCCCCTCCTCCCTAGCACAAGTGCTTTTAAACAAACAGGTAATTCTAACAATGATCTTAGGCGACAGGTATTGTTATCCCCATTTCACAGATGATGAAACTCAGGTCCTGAAAGATGAATTAAATTTCCCAAGGTCATACAGCTAAGCAAGTGTCAGACACCTGGTTCAAACCCAGGTCTCTGACTCCAAAGTCCTTGTACTTGTTGACTACATCCTTGTATATTACATCCACCAGTTCAAAATAGCTGGATGGTTGAACTTAGTGGGAGTAGCAAGGAGTGAAGCTGGAATAATAAAAAGAGGTTGACTATAAAGAGGCTAATAGACTATTATATAAGAATAATGGGGAGTCGGGTAATGGTTTTTAAGGAATAGGTTGACATAATCAAACAGAAACATTTGTTTCCTCAGAGATTGGCTCTAGATAGGTATCTAGAAAGTATCCTCTAGATATCCAGTGATCCCACTCCTGGGCATATATTTGGAGAAAACTATAATTCGAAAAGATACATGCACCCCAATGTTCACAGCAGCATTATTTACAATAGTCAAGACATGGAAGCAACCTAAGTGTCCATTGACAGATGAATGGATAAAGAAGATGTGGTACATATATACAATGGAATATTACTCAACCATTAAAGAAGAGTGAAATAATGCCATTTGCAGCAACATGGATGGACCTAGAGATTATCATACTAAGTGAAGTAAGTCAGACAGAGAAAGACAAATATCATATGATATCGCCTATATGTGGAATCTAAAAAAAAATGATGCAAATGAACTTATTTACAAAACAGAAATAGACTCATAGACATAGAAAATAAATTTATGGCTACCAAAGGGGAAAGGCACAGGGGAGGGATAAATTAGGAGTTTGGGATTAAAATATACACACTGCCTTATGTAAAGTAGATAAACAGGGACTTCACTGGTGGTCCAGTGGTTAAGAATCCATCTTGCAATGCAGGGGGCCCCGGTTCGATCCCGGGTCAGGGAACTAAGATCCCACATGCCGTGGGGCAACTAAGCCCTCATGCTGCAACTACTGAGCCCAGGTGTCACAACTAGAGAGCCTGTGTGCCACAACTAGAGAGAAGCCCACGTACCACAATGAAGAGCCCGCATGCTGCAACGAAAGATCCCGTGTGCCGCAACTAAGACCCAAAGCAGCCAATAAATAAATAAATAAATAAATATTTTAAAAAATTAAATAAAATAGATAACCAACAAGGACCTACTGTATAGCACAGGGAACTATACTCAATATCTTGGAATAACCTATAGTGGAAAAGAATCTAAAAATGAATATAAATATATATGTATAACAATCACTGCTGTACACCTGAAACTAACACAACATCGTAAATCAACTATATTTCAATTTAAAAAAAAAAGTACCCTCATTTTCCCATTCCTTCTTCCCTTTCCTCACAAACAGGCTATTGTAGGAGCACAAACACACTCTTGGAGCCCATTTTCTGACCCACTATCTGGACTTTATAGGAAGATATGGATTCTCTCTTGTAAAAGCTGGGCAACTTGGTTTCAGAAACAAGGGCTAATGAGCACAAGCATCTGAAGGGCGACACTTGATACTTTCTGACGTCTGAGACTGGGAGGCAGAAGGCTTTGCAGCGGGATCTTGTCAATCAGGCCAAGGCTAATGTTTGGGGGAAGCTGCAAGCTGGGCTGAGGGAGTGAGTCATGCCCTGGAGCCTTAGCTGAGCCATCTCCCGCTTCTATTTCCATCCAAAACCTCCCTCTTCATTTTGCTTTGTGGCTTAAATCCAGGCCTTTATTTATTTAATTAAATAAAAGAAAGCTGCTCATTGCCATCCAGAGTCACGTGCTGTGGTGTGTGCCTCTGTGGAGCCTAAGGACGTGAGGAGATTTCAAGACAGAATCAAATAATGAGACTTTCTAGATGCAAAAAGCAGCCTTTGACTTGGGTGAGTGGGAAATATATGAAGTTAATCTGAGGCCCTCATTAGGCCCAAG
The DNA here is from genome assembly GCF_005190385.1 of Monodon monoceros. NCBI lineage: Eukaryota > Metazoa > Chordata > Mammalia > Artiodactyla > Monodontidae > Monodon > Monodon monoceros. The sequence goes on from NW_021703774.1 coordinate 113,762,999, forward strand.
AAGCAGAATTCTGAGAACAAAAATTGCGAGGCAATGAGATAGCATCTTTTTTCTTATAGAAGCTCTGTGTGTGTGTGTGTGTGGTGGGGGAAGGTATAGACTGGATTTTTATGGCGCAAAAGAGAGCCCAACTGAACTGAGTGGGATCAAAGCCCTCTGTCTACTCTCCAGATTTCTCCTTCAGTTCTTCAGAGATGACCTGATCATTTCCTGAATCTCATCTAATTCCCACATGGGGAATATTTTAGGAGAACAACAAATGGCTTTTATATTTTCATATCTGACTGTGGAACTCATAGGAAATGGAAAAGAACCAACTTGCTAAGTGCTTTCTAAGCTATAGGAACTATTCTTGGTGCTTACAACTTGAGCAAATTTAAATGAGCTCACAAGGTGCTAGTGTTTAGTCCTTGATGAACAGATAAGAATCCTGTGTAATTAGCATACTAATTGTACAGCGTGAAGAGAACTTCCTCAGCAATTGTGCAAACTCGAAAATAAGGTGTCCTCCCACATACGGTAAGTTTTCACCCCATAATCAATGTGATAATATTAATTTACAGAAACCCTTTTTTCCCATGAAGAGTAAAAGTAAGCTTCATGATCTTTTCCCAGAGGATCTCCAATTCTGATTCAGCAGAGTCAGAATGTATGAGGTTTTCATATATTTAATTTAATTGAAAACCAGGTGAGTGGATTTGCTTCTGACTTGAAGAATTTATCACTTTTGGTCTGAGACTTGATATAAAATCCTGCAGTAAGTGATACCCTGATCAATATACAAAAGATTTTTTTAAATAAATAAACTAAAGGCAAGTGAACAGGAAATATGATTAAATTTCTGAGGTTTCACCTGACTTCTGGAAGGAAAAGTAGAGCAGTCAGAGGTAGTATTTCTGCCCAGCCATCAGCAGAACAGATTGCAAATTAGGAAAGTAGTTACACCACCTTGGGAATTGCACGTTTTGTCTACTCTTTAGTTCCTTGAATTTATGAACCGTAAAACAGTTGGCTGGGGCATATACCCTGAGAAAACCATAATTCAAAAAGAGTCATGTTGGGCTTCCCTGGTGGCGCAGTGGTTGGGAGTCCGCCTGCCGATGCACGGGACACAGGTTCGTGCCCCGGTCCGGGAAGATCCCACATGCCGCGGAGCAGCTGCCCCCCGTGAGCCATGGCCACTGAGCCTGAGTGTCCGGAGCCTGTGCTCCACAACGGGAGAGGCCACAACAATGAGAGGCCCGCGTACCACAAAAAAAAAAAAAAAAAAGAGTCATGTACCACAATGTTCATTGCAGCTCTATCTACAATAGCCAGGACATGGAAGCAACCTAAGTATCCATAGACAGATGAATGGATAAAGAAGATGTGGCACATATATACAATGGAATATTACTCAGCCATAAAAAGAAACGAAATTGAGTTATTCGTAGTGGGGTGGTTGGACCTAGAGACTGTCATACAGAGTGAAGTAAGTCAGAAAGAGAAAAACAAATACTGTATGCTAACACATCTATATGAAATTTAAAAAAAAAAAGCTTCCGAAGAACCCAGGGGCAGGACAGGAATAAAGATGCAGATGTAGAGAATGGACTTGAGGACACGGGGAGGGGGAAGGGTAAGCTGGGACGAAGTGAGAGAGTGGCATGGACATATATACTTTACCAAATGTAAAATAGATAGCTATTGGGAAGCAGCTGCATAGCACAGGGAGATCAGCTCGGTGCTTTGTGACCACCTAGAAGGGTGGGATAGGGTGGGAGGGAGGGAGACGTAAGAGGGAATAGCTATGGGAACATATGTATATGTATAGTTGATTCACTTTGTTATAAAGCAGAAACTAACACACCATTGTGAAGCAATTATACTCCAATAAGGATGTTAAAAAAAACAAAACAAAACAGTTGGCTGGTTCAAACATTGCCCAGATGGAGTGTTTTTCCTGAATTTTCCTACACTGTTCAAAACATTGCTTGAGTTTCATTGGCGCCATGGGGCTCCTGGGGAAAAAACCAAGCTGCTATTGAGTGTTTTATGATGATTGTGTGGGTGTTGGCCACCTTTTTCCTCTTCTAACCCGGTCCTCTGTTCAACCAGACAGAGCCCCACACCACAGGGATCCCTCACAGCCAGAGGAGAGCGTGGTGCCCAGCCACGGCCAAGCTCTTCACATGTAGCACTTGTGCACGTCTCTGGACAATCATTAGATGCGCTTTTCCAAAGTCGGGGTCATGGAAAAGGCTGCCCCTGGGGAGTCGTCCATTTCAGAGATCTGGTCAGGCCACACATTACTCCTCACTCTCAAGGCCTTAGAAAGAAGGAGGACTATGTACACCTTTACTCTAGAGAGCTTTAAGGACAAGCTTTAGCAAAAATACAAGGATGATTCATAATCTGCCCATTAATGATGGCTCTATACACAGGACTTCCCAAAGTACCAGCAGTTTGTCCATTTAAAATGTTACCTGCTACTCCCTTTCCTTCTTTCTCTTCCTCTCAATTCTGTCTGTAGTTTAAATTTGACTAACATCTTCTCACAGACATGAAAAAACAAAAAAACAAAAAACTGTCCTTTCTTAAAGTGACTTTTCTAAAACAGATCTGATCAGCCATGTCCCTGCTTGAAATTAGTGGTTCCCTTCATTACTTGCAGTACTTAGTTCAAACTTTCTAGAAGAGGCTAGAACTATCCAGGATACAGTAAACACTAGCCACAGGTGGCTACTGAACACTTGAAATGTGGCTAGTATAAATGAGGAATTAAGTTTTTGATATTCTATAATTAAAGTGAATCTAACTTTTAAAACTAATATTTGACTCAATTATTGGAACATTTAAAAATATATTTGGGGCTTCCCTGGTGGCGCAGTGGTTGAGAGTCCGCCTGCCGATGCAGGGGACACGGGTTCGTGCCCCGGTCCGGGAGGATCCCACGTGCCGCGGAGCGGCTGGGCCCGTGAGCCATGGCCGCTGAGCCTGCGCGTCCGGAGCCTGTGCTCCACAACGGGAGAGAGCCAACAGTGAGAGGCCCACATACCGCCAAAAAAAAAAAAAAATATATATATTTGAACAAGTTGGGTATGTGAAATCTACATTTTCAACTGGAAATTTTATGAGATACAAATACCATTCTAGTATTTCTGATGAAAATTTAGAATCGGAATTGAGATATGCTTAAATACCAGATTTTGAAGACATAGATTGAAAAAAGAATATAAAACCATCTCATTAATGATTTTTTATATTGATTACGTGTTAAAATGATAACATTTAGGCTATATTAGGTTAAATAAAATATATTGTTAAATTAATCTCACTTGTTTCTTTTTACTTTGTTTTGGTTAATGCGACTGCTAGGAAATTGTAAATTACCTATTTGGCCCAGATTATATCTCTGTTGGACAATGCTGATCTAGAATATTTATTGTATGAAGGAGGAATGAAGCCTCTACTTTGCTTTTTAGTCAAGTCTTCGCATGATCCAACAATTCCACTTCTGGGTATTTACCCGAAGAAAACAAAAACACTAATTTGAAAACATATATGCATCATTATTCACGATAGCCAAGATACGGAAGCAACCTTAACGTCCACCAGTAGATGAATGGATAAAGAAGATGTGGTGCATAAACAATGGAATACTACTCAGCCATAAAAAGAATGAACTCTTGCCATCTGTGACAACATAGATGGATCTAGAGGATATTATGCTAAGTGAAATAAGTCAAGACAGAGAAAGACAAATACCGCATGATCTCATTTATATGTGGAATCTAAGAAACAAAACAAACAAACAAAACAAAATAAAAACAGACTCATAGACACAGAGAGAAAATGGGTGGTTGTCAGAAGGGAGGAGAAGGGGGTTTCGGGAGGTTGGCCCAAATTGGTGAAGGAGACTAAGAGGTACAGACTTCCAGTTATAAAATAGATAAGTCATGGGGATGTGATATACAGCCTAAGGAATATGGTCAACAATACTGTAGTAACTTGGTAAGGGGACAGATGGTCACTAGATTCATTATGGTGATCATTTTGTAATGTATTTGAATTTCAAATCACTATATTGTACACCTGAAACTAACGTTAGATTGTGGCTACTAGAAAATTTAAAATTACACATACGGCTCACGTTTAATTTCCATTGGATGGCACTGGGGTAGAAGGAAGAGAGTTATGTGTTCTTGAGAAAAACAAGGAACAGTGGTACATAAAAAATACAGCAAACGTTCCTGAGTTAAAAAATACTGTCATGCCATTGAAAATCAGTGAAAAGCAGACCTATATCTGAACTCCAGTTTTAAATTACACGGAAAAACATTAAGATTTTTTCTTTAAAGATACTAGTTGAAAAAAGTTTACTTCCAAATTTGTTTTTGCCTTTCTTCCAGCACACTAAATGCTTCAAAACAATGGGGCAACGTTTACTGACTTGCCATAGAGAAATACTGTGACCTAAATTTTATATACAGTGAAACGGTTATTTGTGTAACAAACCACCATAGTGACATTCTCAGGTATTCGTGGAGAGATTGAACTAAAAATTAGGTCAAGAGTTATTTTAGCCAATTGAAAGAAGAATTTGAGTACAGAGAATTCAAGGTATAAAAGTAATCTGAGTTTTTCCTTGCCTTGTGCTAGACTCCTATCTTAGGAATGCACTTGGCTAAGGGCTATCAAGTGGATTTTGCATCCAAGGGGTAAAATTTGATTCGATGCTGCCTTCTGCTTCCACTCCTTTCATGGAAGTTGCAGCAGCTACATTTCTCATTCTTGATCCCTCAGTTCACAGGAAGTCTCCTGCCAGGTTGGATGACTACCCAGAACAATAAATGGGTACAGCTGTATTTTGGAACTTACTAAAAATGACTAAGCTATTTATGAAGTTGGGACACTGCAGCAGAAGAACTGTTGAACGAATAACTTATTTTCTCCTTTACAAAAGCCAAGTTGCCAAGGAACTGGATTTTCTGCGTCTGTTGAATGCATGTTTAATGAGTCATTGGCCTCTCTTTTTATGTTTTAAATTGATTAAGACTAATAAATAACCCAGGGATGGATATCATCTGTTACCAGGACCACTTCCTCTATGGCCTGGGGGTATTTCTGGGCTTATGATGCCATGAGCAAAAAGTATATTAAAAAAATCAAGAGGGCCTCCCTGGCGGCGCAGTGGTTAAGAATCCACCTGTCAATGCAGGGGACACGGGTTCGAGCCCTGGTTCGGGAAGATCCCACATGTCGCGGAGCAACTAAGCCTGTGCACCACAACTACTGAGCCTACGCTCTAGAGCCCACGAACCACAACTATGAGCCCGTGTGCCACAACTACTGAAGCCCTCATGCCTAGAGCCCATGCTCTGCAACAAGAGAAGCCACTGCCATGAGAAGCCCGCGCACCACAACGAAGAGTAGCCCCTGCTCACTGCAACTAAGGAAAGCCACTCACAGCTTCCACAGCAATGAAGAAACAAAGCAGCCGAAAATAAATAAATAAAATAAATAAATTTATTTTAAAAAAATGAAGAAACACAAATGTAAGAAAATATATCAAAATGTTCATTAATTGTTATCTTTGGGTTGAAGAATTCTGGATAATTTTTATCTTTTTGCTCTTAAATTTTCTAGTTTCTTTTTTAAAAGTAGTTGTTACTTTTATCCTTAGCAAAAGGAGAGGTTTTAAATATCAATTTATACACTTCTGTACATGCCACTTGAGGAAGCTATTTCTGGAATTTCTCCCAGTTCACAAGATCTCCTCTTCTGGAAATTCCTTGTTCTCCCCTCAGTTTTTAGGGAAGAGTCCCAGGCAACCATGCAACCATGTTTTTATTAGTCAGGTCTTCATTCAAATGGTACCTCCTTAGAGACTTTCCAAGCACCTGTCTAAAGTCCCCACGCCTAACAAGTCACTCTGTTTTGTCTTATTCATAGAGCTAATCCTATTAGCAATTATTTTATTTTCTTGTCTACTGCTCTTCTCTTTTCAGTGAGGGACTTTGTCTTGTTTATTGCTGTGTCTCCACACGTGCTATGCGCTCAATAGAACAGCCACAACAAGTGAAAAAAGCCCCACGTGACCCCGCCTGCCTGGCCATAGCTGATAGGACCAGGGACTGGAGCAAAACAAGGCCAATCAGAATATTTCTCTCTGGAATTTGGAGCTGTTGTGGTAACATGAACACGGAAGCTGCACGTTTGACATATTCTAGCTTCTGGGCCAGAGAAAGAGAAGAATCAAGATGAGAGAGAGAAGGAGGGAAAGACAGGTGTGAAAAGCATAGGGAAGCCTGGTCCCACGGGCTTCCTGGACCTGCTGCGTTTCAGCCTCGGTTCACATAACCTTACAAGTAAGCTCCGTGTTTCAGGTCAGGCCGGCTAGGGTTGGTGCCTCTTACCTACAACCTCATGAATATACCTGTGGTCACCATCATGCTTTAAAAACTCATAGCCAAAATATTTGAAGGAAATAATCCAGAATGTTTGCCTCTGAGTGATGGGACTACCTAGTTTTCTATATTTTCTAAAACAAGTCTCTGTTACTTTTATGATTACAAATATATGTTTTTTGTTTTTTGTTTTTTTTCCCTGAGATGCATGGAGTGACAGACCTAGGGTATTCCAGGAGATCCCATTCTGTCCATCCATTTTATTCTGCTGAGAGGTTTAGCTGTGAAATGACTCACCAAGTTCCCAAAGCTCATTCACACCACTGTGGCTTGGGTTTTCTTATACCCAGGCCAGTATTCTCTCTCCCAGGCAACCTCTGGACAATTATTGTGCTGTTCACTTCAAAATGCTACATTTCAATTATTTCTTCAATAATAAATTCTCTCCCTCAAGGTGAAGAAAGCTTTCTCTTATAGGTCAACTCTAATGAGTTGTGTGTGACTACCTGTATTGCTGTGTTGAGAAAGTTTCTGAGGCAGCGTCCAGACTGGGTAGGAAGCTGACTAATGATGTCTGCCCTGAGTGCAAGGAGGAATGGAGTGACATGGACAAAAGTTCTGATTCTTTCTTAGATGCAGCGCAAAGCTGGCGTTGTGAGAGAGGAAAACGGAAGGTCAGGGGATCCATTTGGATCACATATGCTTCTATCCCTTGGTTTATGTTACAAGAAGTTCTAACTTTATTGTATGATGATGGCATAACAAAGACAAAGAATAAGGCAGTGGCTATATAAGTTCTGCTTTGCTTTTTTATTACTTTTGTTTGAAATTTCATTGCACTTTTCCAGCTACTTGGTGGCCAAAAGGGCTGATTATCATTAGGCAGTAGAGGTGTCAGGGGATGGATCGACCGTAAGCATAAGTGGGCGACACTGAGGACTGAGGGAAGTGCTTTTGGAGGGTCCTCTGTTTCTGGGCTAGACCACTGGGCAGCTCTAATTCCTAAAGTAATCTCACTGAGCTACTGATTCACCTCACTTGCATCTTGAAGTGCATTCACCACCCCCATCTAGTTTAAGAAAACTCCTTGGGCTTCCCTGGTGGCGCAGTGGTTGAGAGTCCGCCTGCCGATGCAGGGGACACGGGTTCGTGCCCCGGTCCGGGAAGATCCCACATGCCGCAGAGCGGCTGGGCCCGTGAGCCATGGCCGCTGAGCCTGCGCGTCCGGAGCCTGTGCTCCGCAACGGGAGAGGCCACAACAGTGAGAGGCCCGCGTACCGCAAAAAAAAAGAGAAAACTCCTTAAATGATCCAGGAGCCCACCTGGAGAGTGAGCAGCCCCGCCTTGGGCTCAATAACCAACGAGACAGGGAAGGGGTACTAAGAAACCAAAGAGCATTGCGGGAACAAGACACAGGCTGTCACTTCAAATCAGGAGGCAATTAAGCTGGTGCTCGGAGACCAGGCAGGAGCCCAGAAGGCCAGAGAACACAAAGGGACAGAGACTTTCACCTCCAGTGGAAACCAAGCCGGGCTGCTCTCTCGCTTCTCCTCCAGTCCCCCTCTGTGGCCCGAGCTGCTGGCAAGCCTCATGGGTCACCTGCAAAACATTGTCACCTCCCTGGGCCCCTGGGCTAGCACTAGGCCGCCCTGTGCTGTCTCTACTCCAGGTGGGGGAGGAAGGCTGTTCATCTCTGCAGCTGCATGGGTGAGGACAGTTCCGGGGCAGAGGAAGGGACAAAGCAGCTTCTTCAGAGAGGCCCTCTGGGAGTCCTGAGGGCCGGAGCCCACGCTGTTCTGGAGTCAGGACTGGAGTGGTTTTAAATATTTGCCAAGTGGGGCTTCCCAGGTGGCGCAGTGGTTGGGAGTCCGCCTGCCGATGCAGGGCACACGGGTTCGTGCCCCGGTCCGGGAGGATCCCACGTGCCGCGGAGCGGCTGGGCCCGTGAGCCATGGCCACTGGGCCTGCGCGTCCGGAGCCTGTGCTCCGCAACAGGAGAGGCCGCGGCAGTGAGAGGCCCGCGTACCGCAAAAAAAAAAAAAAAAAAAATTTCCAAGTGGATCATACATGTTACCTCACCACAGGCCCAACAGCCAGCATCTCCAAAATGCGGGGGGGAGCTGCAGAGATGAGCCGCGTGGGACGGGAAACTCCCTTTCCCATTAACTTAGATATTAAATTTCTAAGGAGGATTCCAGAAATCAGCTTTATCTGAGAACTCGCTTAGCCCCGCATGCACGTGCCAATCATTTGTGAGTGTGTAGAATTTAGGTTGGAGTAACACAGGAGAGAGGTCAAAGGGCTTTTCTGACTCTGAATTACTCAGGAACATTTCTCACCTCTGCAAATCTTCAAAGTGGAAGGTAATTTCCATGTGTGTTCTAGGTGGCACGAAGGGTGGAAATCACCAATCCTGGAAAGGCCCCTGCCACCTGAATTCTTAAGACCCTGCTCGTACATAGTGCACTTTTTGTTTGCTTGTTTCTAAACATCTAGGTCTTTGTTTTATGTAGCAACCGGAGGTTACATGAAGTACAGCAAATAGGATTCGTCTTGCTCATCAAGTCCTAGCAGTTGGAAGGAGCTGCCTGGTGCGCTGTGCTAACAACATCACGAGGCCACGTCTGGGTCTTGAGGAAAGCGCCACGATGCCGTAGCAGTGTCTGCTGTGGGTGCAGAAGGCGGGGATGATAGCTCTCATGTCACATACATGACACCTCTGAGTTAAATCATGGAGCACCCTTCAGATTCGACACAGGGCTAAGTCCGTAGGAGTCTGGAAAATGGACTATTAACAGGCTCAGAAGATAAGAATTCATTATCAGTGGTTTCCCCCAAGGAATGGGTCATGTAGCTGTCCCCAAGCCAGGTTTGTTACTGATTGACTCGTGTCTCCTTGTAACTTCCTGGGAGAGGCAGATAGTAGCTGTTCACTCTCTCTCCTCTGCATTGGGCCCTCAGGGTTTGGTTCCTGGATACTCCCCAGCCTCCCAGTGGTCTCCTGGCCTGACCTCCTTGGGACCCATTCTCCACAAGGCTGATGGAGGGAGCTTTCTGAATGGAAGCCCTGACTATGTCTGTCCCCTTTGGTAGTTCCCGTCATCATCCTCAGGATAATTATTGGCTCCTATGATAGGTTCATCTTGATCTGGTCCTTGCTTGCCCCTCCACCTCCACCTCTTGTCGCTCATTTCCTTGGCACTATATGTCACAGCCAAGCTCCTTCTGTGTGAGGTTCTGTGTGAGGTGCTCTGCTCCCCGTACGGCACCTGCACCTCGGGCTCAACTTAGTTCTCCTCTGGTGAACTTCCTCAGTGCCTTCTGTCTCCCCTCAGACCAGGTTAAAGGGCCCTTGGAACTCACTCTGTGCTCGCTTTGACCCCATATTGTGACCCCAGGTGTGTCTCTCTCCCCTACTATACCCAAGGCTCTAGCAGGCAAGAACCGCATCTTATCACCTGCATCCAAACCACCAGGGCAGTGGATGGTCCATAGGAGGTGCTTGATACATAGTTATTAAATGAGTGAATGAATGGGGATTGGGTAGTTTTCCCAAATTCGTGAACTTAACAGGGACTCAGCATGGATTAGCGCTCGTGATCATTGAGTTGACACCACCCATTTCCTCATCGTTTCACCTCATCTGCTCTCCTGGCCCCATATGCTGCTTCTCCCAATAACACTTGTCATTGCAAGAAACTGGGGCAGCCAAGGGCCAATTATGAACTAGGCAAAAATCTAGAAAGGCAAAGTTGTTGAATTTTAGATCTAGACGAGACCTTCTGGATCCTCCTGTGCAGCTGAGGTCTGGGAGGCAGAACTTATGCCTCATCCATGCCTCCCTCCCTCCCTCTCCCCTCCCCCTCCCCTCCCCCTCCCTCCCTCCCCCCATCCCTCCCTCCTTCCCTCTCTCCCTCTTTCTTGGAAATAGGACCAGTTTCCAGCAACCATAATGGCATCTATGAACATTGTATAGCCAGCTTTTCATGGTCCATATGATGATATACAAAAGTGAAGAGAGGGCTTCCCTGGTGGCGCAGTGGTTGGGAGTCCGCCTGCCGATGCAGAGGACACGGGTTCGTGCCCCGGTGCGGGAAGATCCCACATGCCACGGAGCGGCTGGGCCCGTGAGCCATGGCCACTGAGCCTGCGCGTCCAGAGCCTGTGCTCCACAACGGGAGAGGCCACGACAGTGAGAGGCCCGCGTACCGAAAAAAAAAAAAAAAAAAAAGTGAAGAGAGTAAGGGACCCATATTTTGGCCCAAATCGTGCAGCTATATGCAGTTCTAATTCCAAGATCCCTTAACCGAAATTTCCTATTTTTTTCTCTTTTTTTGAATAAAAAGTGGGTGGCTGGTTCATTTTGGGGGGCTGTGAGGTGACTCACCTTATGTAGCTGTGTTTTCGTCTCATAGTAGGCGACCATGGGGATGGAGGCCCGGTAGTAGGTCTCAAGGCGCTTGGTGATAGCGGTTCTGTCGTCCGCGTGCGGGCTGCCCCCGCTCCTCTGGAGAAGGCGGTTGGTCATGGTGTCTGCCGAGCAGTCCATACAGATCACCAAGCGAGGGTCTCCAATCTGGGGATGGGGAGGGGGCACAACATGCTCAGAAATTCCATTCAGCGAGGTTCTGGAAAGACCTGGGATCCCTAGTTCTTTACTTCTGCTTCCTCTCAGGGTCCCAGACCTACATTGTGGCAGAGTTGGGACAGGACATCACGGCTCCTTATTTCCACATCAGCGGCTTTCCACAGGCTGCCTCAGAGCTGTCTCTTGTCCTCAGCTTTTAGGTCACCTCATGTAATGCAGGGATTGTATAGAATGCTACCCAATGCAGTCACAATCTGTCCTCCACACTAAGGGGAGGGGTGTGTGTGTGTGTGTGTGTGTGTGTGTGGTGTTTCCTGCTGGGAGCCCTGCCTGACCTACTGAGACAAGCTAATCACCTCTTTCTTTGTCCACCACTATATCTTACATGAGCCACCAGGAGCATAATGTGGCTGTGTCTGTACTATGTGGTGGTCAGTAGAGCATGATGGTTGAGCACACAAAGGTTCGAGTCAGGCTGCTGAGGGTCAAATCCTGGTGTGGTGACTTGTCTCCAAGATGGTCTTCATTGATTGATTACCTCCGTGTACTTTAAGCTCTTCCCCCCATTGAGACATAGAGCCCATTCCTCTACCTCCTTGAATCTGAGCTGAACTGTAACTGACCAACAGAACATGGTGGAAATGATGCCACATGCTTTTATTATTTATTTATTAATTTTTAACACCTTTATTGTAGTATAATTGCTTTACAATGATGTGTTAGTTTCTGCTGTATAACAAGAGTGAATCAGCTATACATATACATATATCCCCATATCTCCTCCCTCTTGCATCTCCCTCCCACCCTCCCTCTCCCACCCCTCTAGGTGGTCACAAAGCACCAAGCTGATCTCCCTGTGCTATGTGGCTGCTTCCCACTAGCTATCTATTTTATGTTTGGTAGTGTATATAAGTCCATGCCACTCTCTCACTTCGTCCCAGCTTACCCTTCCCCCTCCCTGTGTCCTCAAGTCCATTCTCTAGTAGGTCTGCATCTTTATTCCCATCTTGCCCCTAGGTTCTTCATGACCGTTTTTTTTTTTTAGATTCCAAATATATGTGTTAGCATACAGTATTTGTTTTTCTCTTTCTGACTTACTTCACTCTGTATGACAGTCTCTAGGTCCATCCACCTCACTACAAATAACTCAGTTTCATTTCTTTTTATGGCTGAGTAATATTCCATTGTATATATGTGCCACATCTTCTTTATCCATTTATCTGTCTATGGATACTTAGGTTGCTTCCATGTCCTGGCTATTGTAAAGCCACATGCTTTTAGAAGCAAGATCATAAGAAGTTTTGCAGTTCCTGCCTGGTCAACTGCCATCTAAGATGTCCAATGACTCTGACTGCTAGGCTGGGAGGAAGCCCAAGCTAGCCACACAGAGAGGCCATGTGGACAGAGATGCCTGACCAGAACTTGGCTGTTGTAGACATCCCAGCTCCTGCTCCAGACATGTCTACTCAGTCTTACCAACTATCTGACTGCAGCTGAATAAAGGACCTCAAGTGAGAACCAGCCAGCTGAGCCCATCAACCCCCAGAACCCTATGAGAGAAAATAACAAATTGTTTCTTTACCTGACTTCATCATTAACTAAAGGTGTCACTCAACTTCTCTGCACCCCCAACTTTCTCATTTGTTCAGTGAGGATGATCACAGAATTGCTGTGAGGATTAAATACAATTAAATAAGGTAATGTAAGTAGATTGCTTGGCATATGGAAACACTTGGTATCAGTCACTATGTTATGTACCGTATTGGGCTATGATCTCTTTGTGTGTAGGCGTTAGGAATGCTCAGCTCCTGATCCCGTCTTGTATATAGTAGGTAACAAAGAAATGTTTTCCTGAATGAGTGATAGTGTATGATCGGTAGTGTGTCTCTCCCTATCTCCCCATCCTTCCCTTAAAGTGTTCTTTTGCTTCTGATGTCTCTCTCTGGAGGATACCAACCTTGCCTCCACTACCAATCTCAACCCTGGATTAAAAGAAATTGTTGCGCTCTTCTGATCTTGCAATGTAAACGAAAGTTTACCGCCCCACTATGCAAAGCACCTGGGAGGGATGGGAACAAAGTCAGGGTAGGGGAGGACTTTAAGACAACACGCAGAGCCATTAAGTTGTCAGTAAGTGCTGTTCAATGATTTATCTACCCCCTCTGAAGGATGTACTTTAAGAAACAGAGTGGAAAAATTCTCCAAAATCTAGAAGAGTGAAATAAACCTCTGGAACATGTCATCTAACTCTTCTGTCTTTATTAATTGGAAGGAAAAAACAATGAGCATTTGAGCAGTAAGAAAGCTGGGTGAAAGTTTAGAAGACAATGACCCTTGTCCACCAGCAGAGGGCGAGCTTGGGAGGCAGCCTAGGGCTCAGTTACAGAGTTTGGCTCCTGGAGCAGTTTCCGGCCAGGGTTGCGTTTGGAGACTAGGCGATTTTTCTTACTGTGGCGGTTTTCAGGGCACTTGTGAGGACACGGATGACAATTCAGGGACTCATTCAGGTACAAACAGAGATAATGTGTGTCTGAGCAGAAGCTGGCAGTAAATGAACCGAAATAAGTGCAGGACAGAGAGGGAGCTTCCACCTTGATTCTCAAAGTGTGGGCTGTGAACCAGCCGCACAGGCTTCATCTGGGAGCTTGTTAGAAATGCAGATGCTCAGGCACCATCCTCGACCTGCTGACTCTGGATTTTAAGAAGATCCCCAGGTGATTCTTCACAAAATAATACCTTGAGAAGCTGCTCTTCTGCCAAGATTGGGGTTTGACCTAACCTATTTCTCCTGGAGTCAGCACTCCCTTCCTACATAAAAAGCTGTCAAGCAGCCATTCCATTTGGAAGTGGCCTGTACCACTGATTCTTTTTTTTTATTTCAATTAATAGATTTTAAGTTTTAGGTTTATGGGAAAATTGAGCAGATAGTACAGAAAGTTACCATATAATTCCCCTCCCCTGGTTTCCCCTATGATGTCTTTAGGGTGGTACATTTGTTACAATTAGTGAAACAATACTGAAGCATTCACTGAAGTCCATAGTTGACATTAAAGTTCATCCTTTGTGTTGGACATTCTATGGGTTTTGACAGTTGCATCATGTCATGGTCCACCATTATAGCATAATACGTAATACTTTCACCCCTCTGAAAATCTCCTGTGCTCTTCCTATCCATTCCTCCCTCTCTCTCTTCCCTAACCCTGGCAACTACTGATCATTTTTTTTTTTTTACTGTTTCTATAGAATTGCCTTTCCCAGAATATCATAGTGTTGAACTCATCCAGTGTGTAGCCTTTTCAGGCTGGCTTCTTTCACTTAGCAATATGCATTTAAGTTTCTTCCATGTCCTTTCATGGCTTCAGAGGTCATTTCTTCCACTGATGCTTTTAACACCTAAACGTTTTTGAAATGTTTGAGTGAAATACCATTCAATCATTTTTCAAAACGCTTTGATATATTTCTTTAGAAAGTCCCTTGGAGTAGCTCTGCCTTTTTTCCCTGGACCACGGTTAGCCTCTAACACAGCGGTCCCCAACCTTTTTGGCACCAGGGATGCATTCGTGGAAGACAATTTTTCCACGGACACATGGGGCGGAGGGGTGGGGGGATGGTTTAGGCGGTAATAAGAGCGACGGGGAGCCATGGGGGGTGATGGGGAGCCATGGGGGGCGATGGGGAGAGGCAGATGAAGCTTCGCTCGCTCACCCGCCACTCACCTCCTGCTGCGTGGCCCGGTTCATAAGAGGTTGAGGACCCATACCAGTCTGTGTCCTGGGGGCTGGGGACCCCTGCTCTAACATCCCGTGGAGGGGAGAACAGAGAACTCTGTCCTTGTCTGGATGAGTCACAGAGACTTGGAGACAACTCCATGTCCCCAGCACTCCCCTGCTGGCTCCCTGGAATTCTGCCACTGCAGTGCTGGGCTCTTCATGGCCTTTGGGTATTCAGGGGACCCTTATTAGAGCACAAGTGCCCTTGGGAGGGCATTGAGATATGTAAGAACATTTCAGCAACGGGCGCACTGTGCCATCGCTCTAACCCCTGTGGGGAGCAAATGGAGGCCCACAGAGGTTAACTTGCCCCAAATCACTGAGGACTAGCTAGTGACAGTCCTGAGCCAGCTGCATGTAACTCCGAAGCCTGGTGACTTCACCCTAGTGGAGGGTGCCAGAGCCTTCAGAATGGGACTCAGGCCAGATGCCTGGTGGGCCAAGTGGAGCCAGGAGAGGAGGGTGGGGTAGTAGGAAAAGAAGTGGACGGTGTCAGAGGCAATTTAATTTTATTTTGCGGAAACTTGCTTTCGCTGCCTCTGGGGATCTAGTTGGGATCAGCAGTCACTCCAGCTGAGAGCAGCCCACCAGGATGAGGGTGTCAGCTGACTTGTGATGATGGCTTTGCCTGGAGAATTCCAGCAGGTAGAGCAGTAGGAGGCGTTTTCCCTGCCCTCCTCTGCCCCCCACTTTAGTTTTCTTCTGATTAAGTCAGGACACGGGTTAGGCCATATTACCAGTGGGCAGGGTCCTGCCATTCAGGAACTTTCGACGGTTCAGAGTACCAGCTTTCTTGTTCTCTCTGGGTGCCTCAGTTGCCTCATTTTAAATGAGGATGACAAGAGTTTCTGCCTCATAGGACGGCTGCCGAGGATTAAATGAGTTAATACATGGCCCATTTCAAGCACTGCATAAATGTGAGATAATGTTATTTAATGTGGGCCTGGCAAGATTCATTTTCATCCCTTTGCACTTCATAAAAGCCCCTGTTGGTCAGATTTGAATTTAGAAAGAGTCAGAGGCCCCACCCGTGCTTTTAGCCTAAGTCGTACACTCCAGCGCGTCTACCAGCCTCACTGCACTGGGAGGTAAGGCCTGGCTAAAAACAGAGCCACAGGCCTATTTCCCATTTGCTCTCACTCCTGAGCTTTATCCGCTTGGGGAACCTCAGTAGAGGAGGGGTGATGGGGTCATTTCAGCATTGCTAAACACACAACCCTAATAATAATAATACCACCCCATCGCCACCATAACGTCTGCCCTGGTGCTGCCATTACATAGCTCAAAAGTTCTGCAATGAACCGGAAGTTGGAAGAAGAGAGTGGAAAATCTCAAGTGGAAAATCCCAAGGTGGTCCCAAGGCTTGCCACAATTCCAAACCACTAGGACACACCAACTAGAAAGTTCCTTGGCCAGACTCATAACCTTTTTTTTTTTTTTTTCTGCTAAGAGTTCATTCCAAAGATTAGAATGCACTTATAAACAGAATCACTGATTCTATAGATGAACAGTGTTATGAGACAGTTCAGAGCAATCAGGCAGAGCGATACACTGTCATTATCCACACATCCAGGAAACTCATCTGCATAGTCAGGCTAAGGGCAGAATTTCTGCTAAGAGGCTTCTGGGAGGAAAAGGCAAGAGCAAACCCGTGCATTTCACTCCTGTTAACATGTGTTTAGCTTGGCTGCTGAAATGTTGGGTTCACACAGGAAAGCGTTTCCATTTCACACCAGGGAGTCAGGCTAAGCACACACCCTCCTTGAGATGAAAATAATCTATAATAATACCTACTGAATAGGATTGTAAAGATTAATACAATTAATACAATCCTGAATAGGACTGTAAAGGTTAATACGATGACACGGGTAAAGCATCTAGTTCAGTTCCAGGCACACTTTAAGTGCTCAAAAAATAACAGCTATTATTCAGATAGTTATGTATCCTGTACGATTTTAACTGCACGAAGATAGGTAGAACCAAGGCCGGAAGAACAGACATCAGAGTGTTATCTCTGGGTGGTTGGTTAGTCTTTGTTTTACATTTTCCTGTATTGTCTCATATCTATATAATTCCTACTTCTATAATCAGAAAAAATACACATAATTTTGGAAAAAAACCATAACAATGTATTGAACATCATACGCAGGCTTATACATACATAAGGCACATTTCAAGGATTTCAGCCAATCCTCCCAGCAAACACTGAGGTAGCAATTTTTTCTTTTTTTAACTGAAATATAGTTGACACACAATATTATGTTCCTTTCAGGTGTACTACATAATGCTTTAACACTCGCATACATTATGAAATGATCACCGTGATGAGTCTAGTTACCATCTGTCCACATACGAAGTTACTACGATATTATTGACCATATTCCCTATGCTGTATGTTATATCCGTGACTTATTTACTATACAACTGGAGGTTTGTACATCTCAATCCTCCTCACTTATTTTGCCCACTACCCACCCCCTCCCTTCTGGCAACCACCTGTTGGTTCTCTGTATCTATGAGTTTGTTTTTGTTTTTGTTTGGTTGGTTGGTTTTTTAGATTCCACATATAAGTAGATCATGAGGTATTTGTCTTTCTTTGTCTGACTCAGTTCACTTAGCAAAATACCCTCTAAATCCATCTATGTTGTTGCAAATGACAAGATTTCTTTTCTTTCTTTCTGTTTTTTTTTAATGGCTGGAGGTAGCTATTTTCCACCTATATTTTATAGAAGAGGAAATTGAACTATGTAGAGTCAAATGACTTGTCTTGGACTTATAAAGCCAGGCTCTAAATACAGGCCTGTGCCACGAAGTGACTATAACCAGGGGTTCACAAATGGGGTGGGAGCTGGGGATGGTGGTTAGAAACCCCAACTCCTCCTTCATATTCCATCTCTCTCTCTCTCTCTCTCTCTCTCTCTCACACACACACACACATACACACACACACATACACACACACACACACACACACACACACACACACAGTGACAACCTTCCCTTCCTTAGCACACTATGTTGGATACTGAAGGCACAGATCATTAATTCGATGGGGGGAAAAGTAGGCTTGGGAACAGAAGATAGGGTGGTAATAGAGAAAGCACATACAGACTTACCCCTAAGCTGTGGACATGAGTTTGCACCTGGTCTTTAGTGGTGTTGTGTATGGTAGCCAAGCAGATCCTCAAAGGACCTGCCTCTCAGAGCAATCAGCTATAGTATGCAAAAACATCAGCCTAACTAACTGAACTGGATTTTTTTCAGCCATAGATGGTCCCAAGCATCAGACACACATCAGTCTCTGTGATACAGAAGGGCTGGTGAGGCATCTATGGGCTGGAAAACCATCCGTAGGCCTGAATGGGCTTCAAACAGAGTCGCAGGCCTGACAGGTACACAAAAAACACTCACTGTGCTCTCAGCCAGGCTTTTTACTCTGAATATCTGGGGAAAATGATACATCTGTATTTGTCTTTGCCAAATTTCAAATGAAATGCTTGCCTGTAATTTGGATGGGGCTGTACAAATGATTGAGTCCCTTCAGGGCATAAATGAATCAACAGCGGCTCATTCCGTGTTTGTAGCATCTTTGTTGTTCTGGTCAGGTTTAAAGCAGTGCTTGTTTTGGAGGGCTGGATGTGTTCTCTTGCACACAAGCCAAACTGATATTAGAATCTTCTAAATTGCTGTACCCAGGGACAAATCAAGATCACGCTTGATCTTTGCAAACTCCTTCCAGCAGAATGCAAAAGACTGTCTTCGTAGACATCTCACTTGAAGGTCGCCGGTTCATAAATGAAAGGGGCACTTGCATGTTTTTGGAAGTGCGTCATGAATTTTAGCATTGGTTGAAACTATCCAGTCATCATGTTGATGACTCTTTCTCACTCCAAAGTTCTAGTTAAGCCTCTTATCTGACACTTTCTAAAACCTGTCTGAATGGGACCCACAGTGGGGAAGGAAGTTTTGCTTTACTTTAGGAAGATCGTATGGATGATTTGAATTCATATTTACCCAAAGGCCAGGGATAGACTGGTTGGCCATCTAGAGTCCTGAACTCACCCATCCTGGGTTATAAGCAAAGGAGAAAGGCATGACGGAGCAGGAATTTATGGGCTTGAATGAAATGTGATTGAAAAATGGGTGACCCTAAAGTAGATAATATTTTATAACCTTTTATAGCTTAGGAAACACATTTATGTGTGTTACATCATTTGATGCTCACAAAACCCTCTAAATAGGATTTGGCAGCTACATTATTTTCTCTATTTTACAGAGAAGGAATCTGAAGTTGAGTGACACGCCCAGGGTCACACTAATCTATGACCAAGGTGAACATCCAGCTTTTTTGACTCCAGACAGCATAAGTGATGCGCTTTAAAGATGTCACCGTGGGAGGCTCTACATGAGCGCAATAGTGCTGTCACTGCTGCAAACAGTTCGGACCCCATAGGCCTAAGTTCAGATATTTGCCTTCAGACCCAGTTTAAAAAGTTCCCAAAGGAGAACAAAGATCATAATTTTGTGGTTGTTTGCACACAGTAGTTGACAAAAAAGATGCTTATCTTTACCCTACACCTTATTTATCACACTTGGCCATTTGGGGGTTTCAAAGAATATTCTACTACCACTGAGAACAATTCAAAAAAAAGACATTGAAAAGGATATTTTCCCCAGCACTTCCAAGCAAGTTTGTGACCTTTCCGGACTGTCCCAGAGACCCTGCCAGGACTCTCGGACCTTAAGTTCACGGGCAAGGTCAGGTGTGGGATAATCTGGTGGGGGGCTGCCACCTTGAAGCCTGAACCTCAATCAACATTGCTGACTGGCAGCAGTGAGCGCTCATCTCCCTTGTGTGTGTGTGTGTTTTTCTTTTTTTTTAAGGTTTTGCCCTCTTGTATTTTAATGGCGTGTTCACACAACTGCCAATTTCTAATAAGCAGGGAGCCCCTAAAGGGCCCTGACCACCCCTTCCTCTTCTCTGGATCTCCCCTCACCCTCGGCCTTGCAGAGGCCCTAATTCAGAGGTGGTGCAGGAAAGATGCCCTTGTTCCTCAGTTCAAGAGTATCCCCAGGAACCTTATTTACAACCTGGACACTGGCTGGAAGATCAAAATAAACAAAAATGTAAGACAATCCGCGGAATACTTAATATTGTTAAGATGTCAGTACTACAAAAGTGATCTACAGATTTAATGCAATCCCTATCAAAGTTCCAATGACATTTTGTTGTTGTTGTTGCAGAAATAGAAACATCCACCCTAAAATTAATGTGGAATCTCAAGGGACCCTGAATAGCCAAAGCAACCTTGAAAAAGAACAAAGTTGGAGGGCTCTTACTTCCTGATTTAAAAACTATTACAAAGCTACAGCAATCAAAACAGTGTGGTACTGGCATAAAGTCAGTAACTTAGACCAATGGAATATAATATAGAACCCAAAAATGAACTCTCGGATACACAGTCAAATGATTTTTGAAAAGTGTCCAAGACCACTCAATGGGGAAAAAACAGTCTTTTCAATCAGTGGTGTTGGGACAACTGGTGATCTCCATGCAAAGAATAGAGTTGGACCCTTACATTACACTGCTTACAAAAATTAGGTCAAAATGGATTAAAGACCTAAATGTAAGAGTGAAAACTGCAAAACTCTTAAGAGAAAACAGGGGAAAAAACTTCATGACACTGGATTTGATAATAATTTCTTGGACATGATACCAAAAGCACAGGAAACAAAAGCAAAAATAGATAAATTGGATTATATCAAAATTAAAAACTTCTGTGACTCAAAGGACACAATCAACAGAGTAAAAAGGCAACCTATGTAATGGGAGAAAATATTAGCAAATCATATATCTGATAGGGGGTTAAAATCCAGAACATACCCCAGACTCCTACAATTCAACAACAAAAACCAAATAACCTGGTTAAAAAATGGGCAAAAGACTTGAACAGACATTTCTCCAAAAAAGACATACAAATGGCCAACAAGCACATGAAAAGATGCTCAACGTCATTAATCATTAGGGAAATGCAAACCCAAATCACAATGAGATACCACTTCACACCCATTAGGATGGTTACTATCAAAAAAACAGACAATAAGTGTTGGTGAGGATGTAGAGAAACTGAAACCATTATGCACTGCTGGTGGGAATGTAAAATGGTGCAGCCACTATGGCTGGCAGTATGTATGCATATGTATTGATTCCTCAAAAAATTAAAAATAGAATTACCATATGATCTAGCAATTTCACTTCTGTGTATATACCCAAAAGAGTTGAAAGCAGGGTCTTGAAGAGCAATCTGTACATGTACATTCATAGCACCATTATTTACAATAGGCAAAAAGTTGAAGTAACCCAAGTGGCCATCAATGAATGAATGGATAAACAAAATATTATTCATCTTTAACAAGGAAGGAAATTTTAACATATGCTACAACATGAATGAACCTTGAGGACATTATGCTAAATGAAATAAGCTAGTGACAAAAGGACAAATCTGTCTGATTCCACTTATGTGAGGTACGTAGAGTAGTCAATTCATAATGACAGAAAGTGGAACAGCGGTTGTCAGGGGGCGGGGGACAGGTAAATGGGGAGTTTAATAAGTGTAGAGTTTCAGTTTTGCAAGTTGAAAAGAGTTCTGGAGATTGGTTGCAAAACTATACGAATACATTTAACATGACTGAAGTGTACACTTAAAATCGGTTAAGATGGTAAATTTTATGTTCTGTAAATATACAGAACACGATAAAATATTACCATCATTTTTTAAAAAACTAGAACAACCCTCCCAATTCCATTTTGTAAAAAAGTGGTTGATTATGTAAAAGTCTGAGCTCCTAAAGTGGTTTGTTTGGTGGGAGAAGGCTGTTTAGATTTCTGGTACATGAGTGCCCATCAGGAACTACCTGGAACTGCCACAGTCCCAGGTGCTGCCACACAAATCCATTTCTCCCTGCCCATCCCCATCTTGTTGATAAAGGCTCCTGAGTTGAGATTCAGAAAGTCAGTCCCGGGGGTTAGGGCCCACCCTTGGCAGCTGGGCCAGGGAATTTCTTCTCTGACTCTGGTTGCAAATAGGAAATGCAAGGGAAGGTGAGCAATTGTCCTTTGAGTATTTAGATACCATCTAAGGAAATTAATTAAAACAGAGACTCAGAAGGAGGTCAAACTAACTCCCAGGGAACACACAAGTACCATTACCCCTAATCAACGTTGCAGTGTTAGAGATGGATGGAAATGGGCCCCCCCAAATCTTAGTCCTACCAGTAGTTGTCACTTACCAGTGAGTTGGCACTTACTAGCTGTGGGGCTGTGGGCAAGTCATGTAACCTCTCTGGGCTTAAGTCATCACCTTTACCATGAAGAAAATACCTCCTCTCTCTATCTAAAAGGTTATTAAAAATATATCAAATGAAATAACATATATAAAAATGCTTTTAAAACTAGTCTAAAGAGATCTCTATATAAATATTAATTCTTGTAGGCTCTGGAATCTTTGTTTAATAAATGGGGACAATTGTTTCCCTCTTCCTTGGACTTTGTAAAATTAGAGATAATGTGTGTAAAGTGTGTAGCCCAGGACTTAGCCCAGAGTAGGCTCAATAAATGATAGGAACAATATTTTTTACTTCCTGCTGTTCCCCTGTGAGTGGCCTCCTAGTGAAGAGGCTGGGACATATATCTGATTCTGGGATGGTCATAGGGGTACATATATCTGATTCTGCCTGTCCAGCAACCTTTCTTCTTGCCTTCTTCTAAGGGCATCCTATTTTTCTTTGGGTAATTCCTTTCCCTTTCTTTTCATGGTTCAGGTGTGGTGCCCATTCTCCCTCCTTTCTTCCCATCCTTGCCCTGGTCCTCCAGGCTGGACCAGGATATTCCTGGATATCCACAGTGATTGGTTCAGTGATGAGCCCAGGACCTGATAATCCAGGATAATGAAACAAAATCCTGGGTGTTTTGCTGGAGAATAGAAACACTTTTCTGTGAGATCACTTAGATGGTAGAATATAAGCCTGTAACAGGAAGAAAATGAGGCCGACGCAAAGAAAGAATATCCAAGAGATGGAGAACGTCAGATCACTGATGAACAAATTTGAATACATGGATCCAACCAAGTGTGAACTGCTCTTGGAAGTTGTAGTTACTTGAACCCATAAATCCACCACCAGCGTTCCCACCCTCCACCCTTTTTTTGGCATGCATGCTGAGTTTCTGCCATTTGTAATAGAAAGTTTTATTTAATGTAATTGAGGAAGGCATAGACTTCGAATTTATCCCCCAGCCTAGGTGATGTCCCCTACTTTTCTTCTGCTATGATTCCCATAACAACACTCACCCTACGTCCGAACTCTTCCCCTTGCTTCACTTCCTGAGGATAGCCATCAATCAGGAAACCCTTGGTGTTTCTGAGGTTGGCCACCATGGCCTCCTTCAGGAGCTCCAGAATGATGCCCTGGAGCAGAGGGAGAGCAGTCAGGACCCAAGCTCTTCCACAGAACAACACTGGAGTCAGCACAGTTCTCCCGAGCCATCCCATCACGGGAGGGAAAGAGATAACAGTAAGATGTTGAGAACAAACTTACGGATACCAAGGAGGGAAGGGGACGGGAGTGGGATGAATTGGGAGACTGGGATTGACATATATACACTAATATGTATAAAATAGATAACTAATGAGAACCCACTGTATAGCACAGGGAACTCTACTCAACACTCTGTGGTGACCTAAGTGGGAAGGAAATCTAAAAAAGAGGGGATGTATGTATACGTATAGCTGATTCACTTTACTGTACAGTAGAAATTAACACAACACTGTAAAGCAACTATACTCCAATAAAAATTAGTTTAAAAAAGATTAACAGCAGGCAGCACTATACTGTATTTCATCAACTCCAAATCTCACCCTCCCCCCATTTTAATGTTTATGGAACCGGTAGGTACCTTACAGTCAGTACTGGGTCATAGTTTAATAGTGTTTTTTTCTTACCGGTATATTTTTATTGGTTATATTTTACTGAGGTGTCTAAAAATAATGACATCTTAGATTAGGTGAAATATAGTGCTATATTTCATACAGTAGCACTCCTTGAATTAGGCCTAATGCCAGTTTAAAACTAGACAAAACACAGTATAAAATGTGCTTCACTGTTGATTTGTTCCAGTAACTATTTTATAAAATTTGACACACACTGACTTGAGGAGACTTTCAGTAGATATGAAGTAGCACTTTCTAGCAATATCACTTTGTTAAAAAATTTGCTTTAACTTGCGCTTATGGAAAATAAGGAAGGAGGGATACATGGAAGCTTAGGAATGGATGTAGGAAAATGCCACCAGCTGCCCAAACTGGGGGGAATTCCTTGTGTTCTCTGGGTCCCAGTCACCCTCTGACTTTTGGCAGGGACTGGGGGAATGCAGCTATCATAAGGGCGGTCAGAAACTATCCCTAGATAATAATGAATTAAATCTGCATGAAGCTTACATTCTAGTGAAAAAGACAGATAATAGATGAACAAGTAAATATATAGAAATAATCAGCTAGAGAGAACTACTAGGAGCAAAACTAAAGCAGGACAGAAGAAGCAGAATGTTACAGGCGCTATTTTAGATGAGGTGCTCAGCAAGGGTCTCTTTGATAAATTGTGATATTTAAGTAGAGATCTGGATGAAGTAAAGGAGCAAACTATATGCATATATGAAGGAAGAGGGCTCTGGCTAAGGAAAGAGCAAGTGCAAAGGCCCTGAGGCAGGAACAGCCTGGCCTGTGGGAGGAACAATGAGGAAGTGACTGGTTGGCTGAGAGTAAACGTGAGAGTGGTGGGGAAACAGCGTCAGAGAGCAAGCTGGAGTCCAGAGCCACGGGAAGGACTCTGGATTTCATTCTAAGTGTGGTGAGGAGCTGTTGGAAGCTTCTGGGGAAGGGGATAAACGTTTTCAAGAAATCACTCTGGCTGCTGTGAAAAGAGTAAACTGTATGGGGAAAAGAGTGGGCAGAAGGAGACCCACTAAGAGTCATCTGCAATGGTCTGTTTCCTTTCATGAGGACCATTCTGGCTTCCAGGTGGGAAACAGACTGTAGCTGGTTGAAGAGGAAGCATAAATCTCTGTTAGCTAATAGGGGCTGCATTGTAGGAGCCCTGACTACAGAGCCTAGTGTGGGACCTAGTCTGGAAGGGATGAATGTTTTTTGATACCAGTGGCATCTAACTTCTCATAGATGGACAGTGACTTGAAAACAAACAAAAAAAGATAAATAAAAGGGATATATATATATTTTTTGCGGTACACGGGCCTCTCACTGTTGTGGCCTCTCCCGTTGCGGAGCACAGGCTCCAGACGCGCAGGCTCAGTGGTCATGGCTCACGGGCCCAGCCGCTCCGCGGCATGTTGGATCTTCCCGGACCGAGGCACGAACCCGTGTCCCCTGCATCGGCAGGTGGACTCTCAACCACTGCACCACCAGGGAAGCCCAAAAGGGATATTCTTTACTTCAGCCACACAGGGAAGATACCAAATTTCAAGTTAATGTCATTATACCTCTCAGAACTAGACCAAAATATTGTTTTTTATTTTCCAGTGGGTTCTAATTCTAAGTTCTGCTGCACCAAGCTCACTTCTGCTTTGAAGATTTTAACTCTAAAGCGGGGAGCCATATTAGAAGAAAATATGAAACAAGGTAACATTCAAGGGGCTGGCAGAGCAACAAGACAGAAGGAACCTGGGACTGAACAACTTGGTCTGGCAGATGCGTCTCTGCTGCTGACCTCCTGCCTACCTCTGGACTGTTACATAAGAAAGAAATGAAATACAGCTATTGTCCTTTTTGGGTTTCTTTGTTTCAGAAGCTTAGATTAATTGCAACACTCCCAAATCTCTCCCCAGCCAGAGAAGGCAGCTGTTGCTTACTGAGGGCACGAGCTCTCCACGTTCCATGATGTTTCTGATCAATTTGCTTCTTTCAGATTCTGATGACAGCTCATTCCGCAGGAGCTTGCCAGTCGAGAGATGTGTAAATCCGTATTTTTCCACCAGCTTTTCACACTGTGTGCCTTTGCCAGAGCCTGGGCCACCTAGAAAAGAAGTCGTGTATCAGACATCCATCCCAAATCCGGTGCCTCATTTTGGGCTATAGTCTCCATGGTGAGCAGGCCTCAGTGCTTCATCCACCAGCATGGACTGAACAGTGATGATTTACTGGGAGCATGTCCAGAGCTGTGGATACAGTAGAGAATGGGACACAGACCTTGCCCTCAACAAGCTTACTGTCCATGGACGGCAGATGGTATTGTAGACAAAACACAGCAGTCACTATAGGTGGTGTAGTGGGGAGGAGTTCCAGCTGTTACAGGGGGCAGAGTAGGGGTCCACAATCCCAATATAGTAGACATGCATGTCAGAGAAGTTTCCTGGGGCACTGAATCCGCTCATAAGCAAAGCACGGGCCACATTGCCTGATACACTGTGAATGTTCAACAAATGCTAGCCATTACTTTTTTTTTTTTTTTTTGCGGTACGCGGGCCTCTCACTGTTGTGGCCTCTCCCCTTGCGGAGCACAGGCTCCGGACACGCAGGCTCAGCGGCCATGGCTCACGGGCCTAGCCGCTCCGCAACATGTGGGATCTTCCCGGACCGGGGCACGAACCTGTGTCCCCTGCATCGGCAGGCGGACTCTCAACCACTGCGCCACCAGGGAAGCCTGCTAGCCATTACTTTTAAAATAAATTGTTTTCAAATTTATGGTTACCAAAATGGCAAGAGGAGGGGGATAAATTAGGAGTTGGGGATTAGCATATACACACTACTATATATAAAATAGATAACCCACAAGGACCTACTGTATAGCACAAGGAACTATACTCAATATTTTATAATAACCTATAAGAGAAAAGAATCTGAAAAAGAGAAGATAAATATATAACTGAATCACTGTGCTGTACACCTGAAGCTAGCACAACATTGTAAATCAACTATATTTCAATAAAAAATTTGTTTTCATTTTCAAACACAGACCTACAGAAGAGTTATGAATACAAAGAACTTTCTGAAACATTTGAGAATCAGCAGCCAACCTGATGCCTCATGGCTACAGAACATTTTAATGCCATTTCCTCCGGACAAGGAACCAAACACATCCTCCTAAATAACTCCATCTTCAGACCCCATTCACATTTCAGTGGAGTTGTCCCAGTCATCTCAATAATGTCCTCTGAAGCCGATGCATCAAGTTCAGAATCACGTGCTGCCTTTGGTTGTCATGTCCTTTTGGTCCTTCTTCCCGAAGGAATGGTTCCTCTGTGTTTCCCTGACACTTTTTGAAGATTATAAATAGTCATTTTATAGAATGTCCCTCAATATGAATTTTTCTGTTGTTTTCTAGCTATTATTACTGATGATCTCCCATAGTCCTTTGATGAACATTACATCTTGACTCTTTCCTTGCCCCTCCCTAAGTTCAACTAGTTGCTAAGTTGTAAGCTTTTACATCTTGAAAATAATAATAGCTAACCTTTGCCAAGTGCTTACTGTACTGGTCACTGCTCTAAGCATTTTGTGTATATTAATTTTAAATGATCTTAAGAGAGGCAGACACTGGTATTATTCCCATTTTACAGATGGGGAAGCGGAGGCACTGAGAAGTTAGCTGCCTTAGGTGGCAAGAGCAAGTAAGTAGCAGTCTAGGATTCGAAGCCTGGACTCTGGCTCTCAGAGGTGTTCCCACCTCTCGTGGCTGCTGCGCCCAGATTCACCTCCATGGTTCAGGTCCTTATGCTCTCGGTGTACAGCAGCCATCCTGCCTCTGCGTTGGGCAATGGGTGAGGCTTTGAGGTCCAGCAGACCTGCTAGCAGGGTGATGTGCCTGAAAAGCATGTCACCGCCCAGCTCAGAGCATTCAGTGGCTTGCCATTCCTCACAGAATGAAATCCCAACTCCTTAGAGTGGCATTTCTAGCTTCTAGAATCTAGTTCCATCCAACCTCTCCAACATTTTTCTTCATTTCTTATCCTCACCGAACATTGTTATGTCCAACTGTAGACTGTCCCTTCCTCAAGACATACTTCTTAAAAAAAACTTTACTTTGAGATAATTGCAGATTCACATTCGTAAGAATAATATAGAGAGATCCCATGTATCCTTTACCAATTTTCCCTTGTGGTGACATCTTGCAAAACCACAGCACAATATCACAACCAGAATATTACCATTGATGCCATGAAGATATAGAACATTTCCATCACCACAAGAATCCCTCATGTTTTCCTTTTATAGCCACACCTACTTCTCTCCTACACACAACCCCTCCATCCTTAACCTCTGGCAACCACTAAATCTGTCTATAACTATGTCATTCTGAGAAAATTATATAAATGGAACCACAGACATCAAGATATGCTTTTCCAATGTGCTTTTGCTATTCTCGGGTCCTCAGCCTGAAAGGCTTTTGCTTCCCCCTCTAACTATCAAGGTCCTCTTTATCCCTTAGGCCCAGACCCAGTGCTGTCCCCTTCTGGCATCAGCTTGCCCCCCTCACCTCCCTTGGAGTGAGTGATGTAACCAGGGCTTGGGTGCCCTTGGCCTTGTCTTATGCTTGTTCTATGTCTCCCACTCGACTTTCTGCCTCACAGTGCCTATAGCACAGCACCTGTACACTGTAGGTGCTTCTTAATGCCTAGAGGATTCCCTGTTAAAAGGAAATATTGAACTGAAATGTAAAACACAGCTGAGGTTTTTAGCATAGCAATGAGGATTTAAGACTTGTTCTGCAATTTTCCTGGCTGGCCTTTCTTCATATTCAAAACTCCTTTCTCAGAACAATTGGCAAGACCCCTCTTGAGGGGCATTATTTGTGGTCCCTCATCAGTAGAAGGGCCTCTCACTCCCTCTCCTGTGCCTTGGCAGGAAATCCAGGAAAGGTCCACGTTTTCTGACTTCTGCTCATCCGTACAGCTGCTCTCAGCCAAATGGGGTGGGTTCAGACCCCTCACAGTATTGTCATGGATGGCCTAGATGTAGTAGGAAAACAGCAATTACAAAGGCTTGCAAAAACAATGCAGACCATCTAGCAGGAGCAGCCGATTGCCGGCTGATGCTACGTTTGCTCCAAGCACTGTGACTCCTGTCTCCTGAGATAATGGAAATGGAGAGTGGAAACAAGCGAAGGCCACTCAGGGGAGAAGGGCTTCCAGATAAAGGAGTAAGGGGAACAAAGGGCTAGGCTCCTGCAGCGGCCGGATTTACCTAGAAACTCTTTTGCTGGGATGGCTGGAAACCAGTCACATGGGAGAGATATTTTCAGACTTGGCTTACAGGGCAAAAATGCTGCGTTCCAATTATTTTCTTCCTTCAGCAACCTACTAATATGACTATTACAGTTTTCGCTCCTCTAAAATGTTATTTAATAAATTTCAACACAAAGGCAATTAAAAATCTTCAGCTCAAATTAACCGCAGCTGTGTGTGAAACGGCAGCCACTGCCCCAGTTAGAAACCTTTCGAGGGAGCGACAGCTGCAAATCCTTAACATTCTTGGGCAAACGGTGCAGGCACAGCGGAATTTTAAGTAATCTACACAATGGTTTGATTCTTCCCACGGCTCCAAACCCGAGAACAAAGTGATTATTATCACTGCCGTGAAGGCACAAAAACTGCTAGGAGATGTATGAATTTTCATACACTGTCTCTGACATTTCTTTGAGGCCTTCACTTATGACTTTTAAATGAAAAGCAATGGAGCCTTGATATCCTTCTGGGATAATTTGTTACATGGGAAAAACTCTTTCGAGGTGCCACATATCTGAACAAGTGGGCTGTGTTCCCTGGTGACGAGACTGCTGACAGAGATGAGTAGCTGTCACATTTACTGTCATCTCACTGATTCTTCCTGTATCACTACTCAAGGCTCAAGCCCTGAACAAACCTATACACAATACTGCGTGCTGTGATTCACAGACAGCCTGGGGTAGGAGGTTCCATTTTGAAAGGGTCTGTCAACCTTCAAAAAAAAAAAAAAGTGAAAATTCTTTATTCTCAACCAACGTGATTAAAATTTTTTTCCATGTGAGGCCAAAGGCGCTATATTGTGAGAAGTGTAGATACTGTGAACGTCCAGCTCAGTGCATCTCTTCCCTTAACGCTGCACCGAAGGAAGGGGAAGAAGAGCCTGCAGGAGATTTGGGAGCCCAGGGTCCATGGCTGGATTCTCCCTCGCGCATTCTCCTTGGTACCTGGTGTTCTCTGAGGTGGAAGTGAAACAAGGTGCATCACCTGAGCATGCCCGCCTGAGCCACATTTTCCAGCGTGCTTTTTATCTTCTGGGGCAGTCCTCTCAGGGGACAGCTCCTGGATTCATTAGCTAGGCTCTGCAGGAGAAGACCTGCCTCCTGTGTGACTTTGCAGGGTGCCTGGCCTCAGGGCGAAAATAACAAAACGGCAAAGCTGGTGTGTTAGAGCACATTCTGCGCTCAGAAAGAAAGCCCAAGTAAATACTGATGTCAGATTGATAATTAGCTGGATCCCAAATACAAACAAATGCACGGAGGTAAGTTTCTATTACACTTAACAGTGTTTTGAATAGTAATGGTGTAGAGCAGGCTCTAGTGTCCTTGGTTGACATTTTATTGTATCTTGTTAACTGTAGGATGCAACCTGGAACTAAGCATGAGGCCTATTAATACTGCTCTTC
Source organism: Monodon monoceros (assembly GCF_005190385.1). NCBI lineage: Eukaryota > Metazoa > Chordata > Mammalia > Artiodactyla > Monodontidae > Monodon > Monodon monoceros. Next base: position 113,793,438 of record NW_021703774.1, read on the forward strand.
ATTTGACAAACATCTGTTGGGCAGCTACTGGGGTCAGACACTGTGCTAAGAGCTGGGAATCAAAAGATTCAGAGGCCCTGTCTTCCAACAGAGAACTCACCCTCTAAGGCGAAGCCGACAGGTGAGCCCAGCATCACAGCAGTGTGAGGGGGCTACAAGCCAGGCCTGTCAACACCACTGCAGGGGCGCTGGGCGGGACTCCTCGCTCAGACAGGGGAAAGCACGTATGATTACCTTTGCTAACACCGGGGAAGTGTGGAAAAGAAGAGCAGAAGGCTGAGCTTGGTATCTTCAGCAAAGTGACTTGGAACGTGAAAAGGTCTTGCAGAGAACTGTGGGACAGGGAGCATGGCGTACTGGGAAGGGCACAGGACAGATGGGTCGAGTAATAACCCCTGGCTCTACCACTTACTAGTCCGGTGGTTCTGGGTTGAGTCTTAACTTCTCTGAGTCTTAGTTTCCTCATCTGTAAAATGGGGAGAAATAAGAACCAACTCTCTGCCTCATTCTACCTTTGCTCTCCTTCCTCCTCATCTTCCATTCCTGACCAGTCAATAAGCTACTTTGAAAAGTTGAGTCTACATTCGAAAAGTTTCTGAAATCTGTCCCTTTGTCCCAAATCTCCCTTGTCACATCTCTCTGCCAAAAAAAGTTGGTGCTTGATAAATGCTACTTAAAACGAGAGAAGGTTACTCATCCCATTAGCTCTTCCTGAGTTACATCTGCAGGGTGTCATCCAGCATATCAAGGTTGGAATCAAACATAATCCAGGGCTTCCCTGGTGGTGCAGTGGTTGAGTGTCCGCCTGCCGATGCAGGGGACACGGGTTCGTGCCTCAGTCTGGGAAGATCCCACATGCCATGGAGCAGCTGGGCCCGTGAGCCATGGCCGCTGAGCCTGCGCGTCCGGAGCCTGTGCTCCGCAACGGGAGAGGCCACAACAGTGAGAGGCCCGCGTACCGCAAAAAAAACAAACAAAAAAACATAATCCAGCAACAAGTATGGGGACTAGCCATCACTCCGAGACGTCCAGACCACTTGCAGGTAATTAAGATATATATTAGTGTGTGTGTTCACACACACACACACACACACACACACACACACACACATACATATTTGACTGTACATTTACAAAAATATGTATCTGGTTTGGAAAACTCATAAAGTTTATTTTCTCTAAGGCAACACAGAGGGGACTGCATTCTACAGGTTCTAATGTCATCAACAAAGCTTTGCAGGCCTTAATTCTCATCCCACCCCAGCCTCAGTGTTCTCTAAACCTCTTTAGCACCAATAACCTTCATCACTAACCCACTTTTGGCTCACCTTTGATCTGGATGAACTTGAGAGTTCATCATTACTTGGGTCTGTCCTCCCACCCTGCTCGCGTCTTCTTCTTCTCCCTGGCTCTTTTCTCTTGACCTCACTTCTTCTCAACTTGTTCTCTGTTCTCACTGTGACCTCATCGAGTAGGTCCATTCCCTTCGGGCTCCACTCACCTCCCTGACCAGCTGGACACCAGGCCCTTTCAAGTAACTCTGAATCCTTTGCACCCTTTGAATTCTATTGTGCCTGTGATGAGAACCACCAGCCTGCTCTCTGCCCAACCCACCATTTACTTGATTTGCATCTACTCTGGGTAGCTAAGAATTCCATACGAAGGTCAGAAAACGGAGCCAACTGGGTTTCTATCTAACTTCATAATAGCTTTTAATGCTTCTTGGCAGATAATCTTCTTTTGCTGATACCAAATTCGATGTCCAAGGGTGGATTCTAATATATTTCCCCATTGTCCGTGAATCCTCAAACATACTCTTATTCCTCTCACTTTTAACGGGCATTTACATCTTCCTATTATTCACTAAGAAGGTGAAGATTATCTTCTTTGCTCAACATTTTCAAAATATGTGTATCTTCATCCTTTGTCCTCCATCTCTCCTTTCTCTCATTTGGAAGATGCTATACAACTAGTCAGCCTAAGGCTAACTTCTCTGCTTTGGCTCTCATAGCACCTCAGCGTTTTCCTCCATAGCATTTTTCACAGAATATAATTACTATCTATCTGTCTGTCTATCAATCTATCTATCTATCTATCATCTATTATCTATATATCCATTGTCTATATCTTTCACCTATCTCTTACCATCTATCATATCTATCAATTATCTATCATCTATATCTAACCATCATCTATATCTACCTATCATCTACCCATCTACTGTCTCTATCACCTATCCTATCTATCTATCTATCTATCATCTGTAGTTTACTTTAAGTCTGTCTTCCGTATTAGACTTTACAGGGTATGAGTATGCTTTGCTTACCACAGTGCCCAACATAGTGCCTCAAATACAGTTGTCTACTGTGTTTATAAGTTGTCTACATTATAATAGTGACTGAAATAGTAAATACTTTAATGGTGAATGGATCCTTTCTTCCTGCCTGCTCCAAAAACTTGATCCTCTCTTTCTAGTCCACATTAAATTCATTCCTCTCTGTTGGCACCATCTCTTCTGTAAACAACATGCTTAGCTCTTCCCCATCCAAATGAAAATATTTCCACCGTTGTCTGTATCCTCTAGCTATCTTTACATTCTTTCGCTTTTTTCCAGTAGCCTGAAACTGCCCATTTCCATTTCCTCCTCTTTTATTGACTCCTTAGCCTCTTGCAAGCTACCTCCTACCCTCATCACTCTCTGAAATTGATCTTTAAAGTTCGACAGTGATTGCATAATTGTCATCTTATTCAATGACCTTCTTCTAGTCTTTACTGTCTTTGACTCTTTAGTAGCATTTAACACCACTGATAAACATCTTAAAATTCTCTTTTCCCTTGATTTCCAGACACATAATTTGCCCATTTTCTCTCCCTTCCTTTGCCAGGCAGAAACTCACAGAGAGTAGAAACTGCTTTATTTATATTGGTCTCCCCACAGAACCCTGTGAAGTATCACAGGCAATTGTTGAATAGAGTCAATGTCTAGGAGGCTTATGGCCCCACAAGAGTGACAACTATATTCCTTTTCCCATTAAAGGAACCCTGGACCAAAGGAATCGAGTTCTAGGTTCACACCCCAGACCTTTATCTGGTGAGATGACTTTAATGGAGTCACTTATCCTCTCTGAGCTTCAACCTCTTCAATTACAAAATAGAGATGATCAAAATGCCTATTGGTTGTGAGGACAAAATGTGATAATGCACATAAATTGCTTGGAACGGTAGCTGGCACGGTGAAATACTCAATAAGCATCATGTTTATTGTCTGTAAAATGAGGCAGCTTGTGTTAGTGCTGCCTAGAAGTCCTCCCAGCTCTAACATTCTGTGCTTTTACAAAGATTAGATACATTATTTTATATTGTGGTACTATTTTAACATCTTTAAAGACAGCCTTCACAGTCACAGCCTGTGAAGGTATCAAATCTTCTGTAAATCAAACTAGCCTATTTTTAGATAGTCCTCAGTGTTGTTTAAAAATCTATCAGATTTCTACCTCTTGAAATATTTCTTTCTGTCTGAATGAAAATGGGCTTCAAGATCGGGTTCAGGTTTTTGTAACTGAATGATTCCTATAAGAGAAAAGCTATTCTGCCATCACATCATGAAACGACTGTGCCCTAGGAATGATCCTCAAGCACTGTGGGCCCTTGAGTCACTTTAAATATCCTGTATCTTGGATGAGCTGTGTCACCATGCAGAGTTTCAGCAGGGTTGCTGGGAATTGGCTCTCTCTGACCAGAAACAGTTACGAAAAATAGATCTTTATCCTCAAAGACTGTATCTCTATTCGTTCTGAAATGCACTGCTGCTTCAGGTTATTTGCTGAATAGGATGAAGAATGCCAGTGATAGGGTCAGCTGAAGGTTATGTGGAAGAATTTCACACGGGACTGGGAACTTCTTGATAGCAGGGACTGTGCCTTATTTATTGGTACGTGGTGTATAGTAGGCACGCAATAGTTATCAGATCAATCAATGAATAAATGACTGAATGAATGGATGGTGAATGATCTGGGAGCTTCAGGGAGGTAGCCTCCTAACATTGGGAGTTAGGAGACCTTGGTTCTAGACCATTCCTGGTTTGAACTAGCCGAAAGATCTTGGGAGAGTCACTCTGCCTCCTCAGATGCTATAGCTTCCTTGTCTGTAAATCAGAGTCTGGATTAAATTAGTGTTTTCCTGTGCTATTTTATATTACATTTCCTAAATATTCCAGCTTCTCTTCAATAGTGCTTCTCCCCGAGGAAATATTACTCATCCCCACCTTTTGAACTTAAAAGTCCCCAAGTGACTTGCTTTGGCCAATGAACTGGGGGCAGAGGTGGATGTGTGTCATATTTAGGCAGAGGTTCTTTTGGCCAATGCATGGTTTTCTGTGTCTCTTTGCCATGAAACTAGTAATATTTTGGATAGTAGGGGCTCCATCAGAATGGTTACTTGAGTGAAGCCCAGTCAACTGTTGACAAACATGTAGCATTAGTCCAGAAAAAGAAGACGAGGCGGAGGTGGAGGAGGAAGAAGAAAAAGAAGAAACATCTTTGTTGTTCTACATCACAGAGAGTTTTAGCTATGCTTCTTACTACAGCGTAACTTAGCTTCTTCTGACTGATACGTTCCCAAACTTGACTGTGCATCAGAGTCACCTGGGGAGGTTGAAAAGTTGCTGAATCAGCAGATCTCTGAACCTCTGGGGTTGAGGCCTTGGAATTTATAGTTTTAGAAAGTTCCCCAGGGAAAGTATACAGATATTGGCAATTGACTTTGAAATATGTAAGGAAAAAAAGATGTATTGATGGATGGATAAAGGGGTGGATAGAGGGAAAGATACGTGATAAAACAGTTATTGTAAATGTTAATGGCAGAATCTAGGCAGTGGGTTTACGAGTGTTCACTATAAAATTCTTTCAGCTTTGCTGAATATTTGAAATATTTTCAAAATAAAAAAAGATCTTAAAAAAAATTTCCTCAGGTGATTCTGATGGTTGGCTTGATTTGAACTTCTAGACTAGATAATCTAAGGAAGGCCATTTGCTGCGAATGCCCCAGTGGTCACTGCAGGGAGTCTGTAGTGTTGATCTTTCTTTTAATACTTACAATGTAATAATTCTGAGATAATGATTCTTTCTGAGATAAAGATTCTATCATGAGTGAATACTTTGGTTATATATGGCTATAATGGTTAATGAGAATCCATATTGCCTTATCAAAAGCAAGGCTATCCTTTCTGTTGCAGATGAGGGAACTTTTTGTTTTCTCAGCATCGAGCTGGAGGTAACGGGAGGGGGACTATGGACGATTTTATACCAACAGAGTGGGTCAGGGACAAGTTCGAGAGGTCACTGCAGACCATTCAGATAAAGGTATCTGGTTCACAGTGCTTTTGGCTTGATATTTGACCCTAACAAGTATCTATCTATATGTTTTATTTGTAATAATTCATTTAATGCTTACAACTATGTGAAGTAGGTGCTCTTTGTAACTCTATTATACAGATGAAAAAACTATGCCCAAGGGTCAACTGTACCTTGGTAACCACTAAGCTCTATAGCCTCTCATATGTAAGGTCATTCTGGAAATCAGACCAACTTGCTGTGCAGAAAAGCACTGTACAGTCTTCAGCCAATCAGAATGGTCACCGGGAGATGGGTTTTCATCATGGACCCCTAGGGTTGCCCGCTGAAATACGGGCTGTCCAGTAGATATTGCATGAAACATACTTATACTAAACACTGTCACTGCTTATCTAAAATCCAAATTTAATTGTGTCTCATATTTTTATTTGTTAAACCTGTCAAATCTATCAGGCCCCACCAGTTATTAGCTTAGAGACTTTTGGGAGACATGATTTTATCTCTGTTCTGACAACTGTAATGGTTTGTGATTCTGCGATTCATTCAGCTAATACCATCACAGCCATAGCGAGACATGTGAAATGTCTAATTAAGACAAGACGCTGAAACTGGTTTCCATGACTCTAGCTCTTACGTAGACAGATGACAAGGAAGGTTCAGGTCTTGGGGGAGAGGAAATCACAGGCACCATGATGGTGATTCCTAAACATTTACACCCCATGATGCTCCTACAGCTCATAGCATCCCAACCCCATCTCATCGCAACAGGGACAGAGACAAGATTTCCAAACTGCTCACAAGTAAATACCACTAAAAACCCTGTCCTCTGTTTCTTCACCCGGAGATCTCCAGGGTCTATACCAGACACAACTCAACAAACTTACAGACTGGAGCCTTCTAATAGGTGCTTCATCAGGCTCTGCTTGTTTGGGTCTCTGAATTCTTGGACTTCATTCTTCTAGAGTACTCATCCTCTTCCAAATTCTTAAACTTATCAAGCCACCTTTTCCCCTGTTTTGTAGACCCTTCACACTATGATCTTAGGCACACATTAAATAACTATAATAGGCAATTTATGATCCAACTTCTCCTCTCTATTTTTTCCCTTCTTTTATTTTTTTTAATTTTTTTTTTCTTTGCGGTACGCGGGCCTCTCACTGCTGTGGCCTCTTCCGCCGCGGAGCACAGGCTCCGGACGCGCAAAGCTCAGCGGCCATGGCTCACGGGCCCAGCTGCTCCGCGGCATGCAGGATCCTCCCGGACCAGGGCACGAACCCGTGTCCCCTGCATCGGCAGGCGGACTGTCAACCACTGAGCCACCAGGGTTGGCGCCACCTCCCTTCTTTTATATAAAATAATTTTTCTTGACTGTACAAGAAATATATGCTCCTTATTGAATATTTAGACAACTTGAAAAAGTGAAAAGAAGAAAAATCTCCCATGGTCTCACTCCCCAGATGTAACTGCCAAAAATACATTTTGTTTTGTTTCTTTGCAGCTTTTTTCTTCTACATATGATTTTCTGGTTTGGTTTTTGTTGGGAATCTGTCCGCTTTGATATTTCTCCTCTTTGGGCTTTTGTATTCTCATATGAAAATGAGCTTGTTGGACTAGATAAATTCCAAGGTCCTTTCCAACACTACCCTTCTATGTTTTTGTCTTTGTTAGGGAACTTGGAGAATATTTGTGCTTGCGGTCTATTTTTGTACTGTAAAAGGAAGTGAGGATATTTAAGATGGTTAGGGACATTTGCAGTGAATGTTAGTTGGATTCCATCTGGGGTTTTGTGTTCAATTTTGGGCCATACCATGGAAACTGGAAGTCTTATGCACTGTGATGAGAATATAAAATTGGTGTAAACTTTCTAAAGGGCAACTTGGTAATATAAGTCAAAAGTTTTAAAAGTTTTCAGGTCAATGGATTTATCCTAAGGGGAGAAAATCATGTTTTAGTTACATAGATACTCAGAGCATTTTTAATGAAAGCAAAAAATTTAGTAAAAGTGCATGACAATAGGAATAAACTCAATAAATTATAATATAGCAATACAAAGGAATAGTATGTGGTCATTAAAATGATGCATTGAGGAATGTAGAGTGGAGAAAGGACAGCCTCTTCAATAAGTGGTGCTGGGAAAACTGGACAGATACATGTAAAAGTATGAGATTAGATCAATTCCTAACACCATACACAAAAATAAGCTCAAAATGGATTAAAGACCTAAATGTAAGGCCAGAAACTATCAAACTCTTAGAGGAAAACATAGGCAGAACACTCTATGACATAAATCACAGCAAGATCCTTTTCGACCCACCTCCTAGAGAAATGGAAATAAAAACAAAAATAAACAAATGGGACCTAATGAAACTTCAAAGCTTTTGCAAAGCAAAGGAAATCATAAACAAGACCAAAAGACAACCCTCAGAATGGGAGAAAATATTTGCAAATGAAACAACTGACAAAGGATTAATCTCCAAAATTTACAAGCAGCTCATGCAGCTCAATAACAAAAAAAACAAAGAACCCAATCCAAAAATGGGCAGAAGACCTAAATAGACATTTCTCCAAAGAAGATATACAGACTGCCAACAAACACATGAAAGAATGCTCAACATCATTAATCATTAGAGAAATGCAAATCAAAACTACAATGAGATATCATCTCACACAGGTCAGAATGGCCATCATCAAAAAATCTAGAAACAATAAATGCTGGAGAGGGTGTGGAGAAAAGGGAGCACTCTTGCACTGCTGGTGGGAATGTGAATTGGTTCAGCCACTATGGAGAACAGTATGGAGGTTCCTTAAAAAACTACAAATAGAACTACCATATTACCCAGCAATCCCACTACTGGGCATATACCCTGAGAAAACCATAATTTAAAAAGAGTCATGTACCAAAATGTTCATTGCAGCTCTATTTACAATAGCTAGGAGATGGAAACAACCTAAGTGTCCATCATCGGATGAATGGATAAAGAAGATGTGGCACATATATACAGTGGAATATTACTCAGCCATAAAAAGAAACGAAATTAAGTTATTTGTAGTGAGGTGGATGGACCTAGAGTCTGTCATACAGAGTGAAGTAAGTCAGAAAGAGAAAGTCAAATACTGTATGCTAACATATATATATGGAATTTAAGAAAAAAAAATGTCATGAAGAACTTAGGGGTAAGACAGGAATAAAGACACAGACCTACTAGAGAATGGACTTGAGGATATGGGGAGGGGGAAGGGTAAGCTGTGACAAAGTGAGAGAGTGGCATGGATATGTATACACTACCAAACATAAAATAGATAGCTAGTGGGAAGCAGCCGCATAGCACAGGGAGATCAGCTCGGTGCTTGGTGACCACCTAGAGGGGTGGGATAGGGAGGGTGGGAGGGAGGGAGACGCAAGAGGGAAGAGATACGGGAACATATGTATATGTATAACTGATTCACTTTGTTATAAAGCAGAAACTAGCACACCATTGTAAAGCAATTATACTCCAATAAAGATGTAAAAAAAAAATGATGCATTGAAAGAAGACAGATAAAACCGAATACATACAGTGTGATCCCATTTACATAAAGTTCAAAAATATCTATGGCATTTTTTGCAGGGGGCAGTGAATAGAAGAGGGCACAGGGACACTTCTGGGATTTTTGTGGTTATGCTTTTTTTTTTAACATCTTTATTGGAGTATAATTGCTTTACAATGGTATGTTAGTTTCTGCTTTATAACAAAGTGAATCAGCTATACATATACATACATCCCATCTCCTCCCTCTTGCGTTTCCCTCCCACCCTCCCTATCCCACCCCTCCTAGGTGGTCACAAAGCACCGAGCTGATCTCCCTGTGCTATGCGGCTGCTTCCCACTAGCTATCTATTTTATATCTGGTAGTATATATGAGTCCATGTCACTCTCTCACTTGCTCCCAGCTTACCCTTCCCCCTCCCCGTGTCCTCAAGTCCATTCTCTACATCTGCGTCTTTATTCCTGTCCTGCCCCTGGGTTCTTCAGAACCATGGATTCTGGTTATGTTTAATCTCTTGATCTGCGTGTTGGTAAGATGCGTGCGTCCACTTAGTGAAAATCCATCAAGCTAAACACTTATGATCCAAGTGCTTTTCTGTTTTGTTTCAGTTCAGTTACAAAAGAACCTTTAAAAAATTAAATCATTTATTCAGTTTTACAGTCTTGGAAAGATGCCCATGATATCTTGTTAAGTATAAGAAGTAGGTTTCAAAGTTTCATGCTCTCATTTTGATGAAAAACATATACTTAAAATATATATACATAGAAAAAAATCTAAGAGGAATGTAAGTCAAAATCTTAATACTATTCACTCCCAGGCTTTGGGATTTTGGGTGATTTGTTGTTGTTGATACATGTTTTCTAGAAAGAAGATGTAATATTTTGTAAAAAGAAAAATCCTTAAACAAAAATTCTGGAGAAATTTTGGCTACATGTGTTCAAGAGACCTGATGGGGTGAAAAATGATGAAATTAGAATTTATGCATTCATTCCATAAGTTAATATGGAGAATCCACACGAGCAATACAGCATTTCAGTATTGAGGGCACAAGGATAAGACAGTGCCCAGCTCTCAAGGAGCTTACAGCCTATAGAATAACAGAAGAAGCTGGATGTTCTTAATCAGATGAAAACATGACTCATAGGGAAGTTATACATGTCTTCAAATATTTGAATGGCTACAATGATGGAGAGGAAGCTGATTTGTTCTGTGCTGCTCTGCAGGGCGGGATTAAACAAAACAGCGGAAGTTTTGACAGAGCAGGTTTTGACTAGATCTTAGGAAGACCTTCTTAAAGACAGTAGCTGTGCAACAGAAAGAGACCCTCTCACCTGCAGGGAGACCAAGCACATGCAGCCAGTTCTCTCCACTGGGGCCCAAGGATAGTCCCCTCCAGTGATGTTGTGCAGTGTTGGAGTTAACATTTTAATTTAGGGCTCTTCCTTCTTCGGAGAGGACTTGAAAACAAGGGCTCTAACCAGTTGTTTTTGTTCAGTCTGAGGTACTGGAGATGCAAACCTTTTCTTTCTTTCTTTCTTTTTTTAAAAAAAATTTATTTATTTTATTTTATTTTTGGCTGCGTCGGGTCTTAGTTGCGGTGTCTGGGCTCTTAGTTGTGGCACGCGGGCTCCAGAGTGTGCGGGCTCAGTAGTTGCGGCATGCAGGCTCAGTAGCTGTGGAGTGCGGGCTCTCTAGTTGTGCGGGGGCTCGAGGGAGTGGGCTCTGTAGTTGTGGCATGCGGGCTTAGTTGCCTCGTGTCATGTGGGATCTTTTCCCCGACCAGGGATTGAACCCACGTCCCCTGCATTGGAAGGCAGACTCTTAACCACTGGACCACCAGGGAAGTCCCACAAACCTTTTCCAAGTTTGCATCCTCCTACCCCTATTTTCCCTGAGAACATAAAAAAAAAAATCCTGTAAAACTAGAAGGTAAATATGAGAGGTATACGGACAGATTCATCAAGGGAAGTTTTTCCCTCCTGGTGCTTCCTCGCCTGTTTACCAGCCCTGGACTGGTCCTTGGTCAACATCTCTTTGACTACATCATTCCTCAGCATCCAGAGCTACTGTGATTTGGCCATTTCTTTTCTGTTCCTGGGCCAGGAGGGGCATACTCCTACCACTGTGATTGGTTCCTTACTTAAAATTTCCCTTCTTGGAGCCCCCCATCTCCCCAACCCTCTCCCAAACTTAGGGGTCCCCACCCATTCGCTGAGGCTCCCCTTGGTTCTCAGCTTCTCCAAAAAGGGGCTCCCAACCATTCAGCCATTGTGCTTTCTTCATCCCCTCATCCCTGCTAACACTCACTGAATAGCAGCTTTGTCTACCTGTCCTGTATTGGTTCTAAAGTTTTCATAAGCATTAATCCTTGCTTCATCAAATAGATTATAAGCTCCTTGAGGGGTGATGACATTAAAAATTTTAAAAATTCTCCCTTATATTTACTGTAGTGATGATGCATAGTTCAGCTTTTTCTTGCTCTCCTATCTTTAATGACAATTTAGCAACATATGAACTCCAGTCCATACTCCCTCCTCTGAAGGATGGTGACACTTGGAAATCAGTACGACCAATGGAATATTTGCTAGTTCTTTGTTTTGTATTTTGTATGCTTCCTGGCATCTATGCTAGCTACATAGTGGTGACTGGAACTTGATTCTGATACAGAAGCCACATGCTACCTTACCCAGCAAAAGCCATATTTGTTTTTGTCTTTGTTTGGTGAGAAGGGGCCAGGAAGACTTCGTGAAGAGTCCATATTGCTCTTTCAGGACCCATCCAGAGGAAGAATCTCTTAGTTACAGCTGGTTCTTAAAAATGGCCAAGCCTTATAGTTTTACTTAAAACCTCTGCTCTTATAATTATGACTCCAAATGGTTATTAGAAGACAGGTTAATACTGTTATTTCTGACACCGTGTCTTTATTTACCACAGCTGAGCATGGGGAACGTGGGGACAATAACTTAATCTTAGCTCATCATCATCTTGCTTTCTCATTCATTCATTCATTCTAAAGACTTATACTGAACACCTACTAAGTGCCAGGTTTCTCCCTGCTTAACATTCTCTTCCATTCTCAACAATAGATGTTGGAATGAGGGACAGTCTGGGGGCTTGCCCCCCCCAAGACCAAGCTGAGGACTTCCAAGAAAAACACAACTGTGCTCTGCATGCTGCTCTGCCCATGCCAGCTTCCCACGTGTTTACTCCAGGAGTTAGTCCAAGCAGAGAAATATATAATTGGACCAAATATGTTCCTTCCCCTTTAAACTAAGGTCATTGGGGAGGTGTGTGGTGCGAACATGGTGATCAGCTTTCTGGTAGAAGATGTTCCTTGAGGAGTGGTAGGACCATCAGGAGTGCCCCAGAAAATATGGGAAGAAAATATCAACTGGGTCGCAGGAACCTGTCACGTTAAAGCAAAATAGCCGCATTCGCTTACGAGGAAAGAGTCCTTCATTGCCTTGACCATCTGATGGTTTAAATATATTTTATTTACAGCTAAAAAGGGACTCCCCTGGTGATGCAGTGGATAAGAATCCATCTGCCAATGTAGGGAACACGGGTTCAATCCCTGGTCCGGGAAGATCCCACGTGCAGCAGAGCAACTAAGCCAGTGCGCCACAACTACTGAGCCTGCGCTCTAGAGCCCGTGCGCCACAACTACTGAGCCCACAAGCCACAACTACTGAAGCCTGCGTACCTAGATCCTGTGCTCTGCAACAAGAGAACCCACCGCAGTGAGAAGCCCGTGCACTGCAATGAAGAGTAGCCCCTGCTCGCTGCAACTAGAGAAAGCCCGCGTGCAGCAACAAGGACCCAATGCAGCCAAAAATAAATAAATAAACAAATGAACATGTTTTTATAGCTAAAAAGGTGCTCTGAGACTCTCGGTCCTAGAGCTTGGAGCAAAATGAGAGGGAAATACTTTGGGAATGTTACATATAGGAAGGCCAAAGGCCAAAACAGTCACTGCCCCCTTAATCACTGGCTTGTTATTCTGCTTCGTTCCTCAAGGCTAAATATGGTCTCCCAGAGTAAAAACTTGTTGTGTTGTTGTAAATAACTTCAGGAATGTGTCCACAAGAGGAAATGGCAGCCAACAGGCAGTCCTAAGCCAAAGGTCTAAGAGATACTTTCTCACCTCAACTCACCCTGATCCTAGCCAACCACACTTATTCTAGGTAACACCTCATTTAACAATCAATCCCTTAGGGAGTGTTTAATTTGAATGAACCACATCAGAAGCAGATACAGGAATTTAACCAATCTCTTAACATCTGTCATGGCTGCTGATGGGTTCCAACTGTAGGTTCCAATTAACTTCTGATTCCATCTTCGTCCCCCTTTTATCAAGATATTCTCTTTCTTATTGGTTGTCTCCCCTAACTCAATATACAGTAGTTATACTGATGGCTACTGCTTGTTGAGTATTTACTAAGAGCGCTGTGACATGTGTTAACTCATTTCATTCTCACGTCAACCCTATGACCTTGGTACTGTCATTGTTTCCACGTCACAGATGAGGAAACTGAGGAAGAGTGAGTGTAAGGATGTTGCCCAAGGTCACACAGCTAGGACATGGGAAAGCTGGGATTTGAACTCAAGTAGTTCATACTCTTAACTAGACTCTGTACTGTCTCTCTATTTATACAAATGTGCTTGACTCTCTTATATTTAAGAACTATTTCACTCTGGAGCTTCCTTTTCCTTTAGATACTGCCCTAAGTCTTTTCTTTCTCTTAGAATTGAGTACATCTTCATTCCCTTACCTCTTAATCACCCCAAACCCACTGGCTTTACTTTCTCGTTTTCCACTGGAATTGCTTTTACCAAAGTTACCAATAGCTCTTTGGCTGCTAAACCCAACAGACACTTTTCATTACATTTTATTTAAACTTCCCTGGATGAAAACTCTCTCCTCCCTTGCCTTCTATGACACTATTTGCTCCTGTTTTCTTCTTTCCTCTCTTTCCTCCTTCGGCTCTGGCATGGGTGTTTCCAAGCCTCCAGATCTCAGCTTTCCTCTAGCCTCCCTCTACCCAAGCTCACTGGGTGATCTCTCCCACATACATGTCCTCACCTACCATTGATATCGTGGTGAATTCTACATCTCTGTCTATAGCCAGAATTTGTATTCTGGGTACCAGATCTCAAAAACCTCTTGTTGAATGGACATTATCTCTGGATGTCCCAGAAGCATCTCAGTTTTGAAATGTTTAGAACTGAACTCTTTATGGCTCCCCAAAACCCACTTCTACCCCACATTCCTTATCTCCTTGAATGGCACCTCTGTCCACCCGGTGGTCTAAACCAGCCACTTCTGAGTCATGCTAATTCTTCTCATTCACCTGTACACACAGTGGATTTTTTTTTTTTTTTTTTTTTTTGCAGTATGTGGGCCTCTTACTGTTGTGGCGTCTCCCGTTGCGGAGCACAGGCTCTGGACGCGCAGGCTCAGCAGCCATGGCTCACGGGCCCAGCCGCTCCGCGGCATGTGGGATCTTCCCGGACCGAGGCACGAACCCGTGTCCCCTGCATCGGCAGGCGGACTCTCAACCACTGCGCCACCAGGGAAGCCCTAGATCTATAAAGCCTGTTGATTCTACACCCCACAATCTCTTGGATCTGTTTCCTCTTTTCCCTTTCGACTGCCTCTTTGTTCCTCACCTGTATGACCATCCAGATGACCTGTGGACTGACCTCCCCACCGTAGCCTTGGCTCCCATTCCCTGCTGTCACGGTGCTCTTTCTGAAACCTGCATCAGATGACACGTGACTGAGGAAAAGCCCTGACGGCTCCTCACTGCTACAGGATTAAGTTCATATTTCTTAGCCTGGTCACGATCCAGACCTTGTCTCATCTCCAGCTCTGCCTCGCACCACTTCCCACCCCCTCACCTCTGGGGCTCCCTCTTGCACACTTTTTCCCTCTCTGTGCGTGGGCCCACCCCAGTCATCTTCCCACTTGCACTTCGCCAATTCCTTTTCTTCCTCAGGACTCAGCTCTGACTCTCCCCTCTCCACCCTCACGTCCCCACTTCATCTTTCTGTCCATCACCTATGCTTCTGCCATTGCATGTACCAGCTGTACCATTTCTTTGTCCCCTCCCTACAACGTGAGCCCCTTGAGATTAGGTAGCCTTGTCTTTTTTCTTTGTACACTTAAGTCTATCTCTTTGCTGACATATAGTAGAAACTCAAAAAATGTACCAAATGAATTAATGAAAGTAACCCAAAAGAATATATACCTAATGGAAGAATTTAATATAGCAGCAAGGGAACAGATTTATCATTCGGGGAGTTAAGCAGCCCCCTTAAAGTCTATGTATCCTTTAGCTCAGGCCATTTTTCCTCCACCTCCATACTAAGCCATCGTTTGAGATCAATATGGAGTCAGGGTACTCCATCCAACCCACAAGAAAGCACCAGAAGCACCAAGCTTCCTCAGATCCACCCAGCACCACATCCTCAGACATTTGCTAGTTGCAGCCCTTGGCCTTCTGAAATAGTTTTGGTAAAGCTCACAAAAAGGTACCCACAATATGTCTTAGTAAAAGATGCAATGTATCAATATATTCTGAAATCAATGTGCTTTGGGAGGGGTTCAGTAATGCTTCAGATATGGGATCAAATTGTTTCCTTTTTTGAAGTTAATATGGAATTACACATAACTGGGAGAGACATAGCTGGGGCACTCAGAGGTCTTTTTCATTGATACTCATTTGATGTCTTATTATTTTGTCATTGTTTTCAGACATCAATAGCTAAATATCCAGGAACAAAGTAAAATAGAAAATTGAGGTACTTATTCAAAGAATTATGGCAAGCCCTTCCCTCATCTACCATATTCTCACAACCACACCTAGATTTTGGCCTCCTCACTATATATTTACATACCCTTCGATAGCATGAGCTTTGAAGTCTGAGAAATTTGGTCTGAGTCTTAAGTCTGTCACTTACTAACTGTGCAACCTTAGGAAATTTACTTAACCTTTCTGGACCTCCATTTCTTCATCTGTAAAATGGGGAAGTATACGAGTACAGATGATTGGTCTGATGATTAAATAAGATAATATGTATAAAGACGGCACAGTATACGGAACACAGTAAGTCCCCAGTATATGCCAGTTTTAATATTCTTATGAGGTAAATAAACATTTTTGAGGTAGAGGATGGGAACTTTGGCTTATTCAGTTGTCTTCACACTTCATTTCCTTGTGGCCACGTCTCTGCTGTACATGCTTCCAGTTAGGAAAACAGTTCGCAACATGTCAACTCATTGGCTATTCAAACTTGGGGTGAATAGAGGACAAACATTATTTTGCCATTTAAAAGAAATTCAGAGAGGCTAGGGGGTGAGTGACCAAGATGGCAGAGTAGAAGGACCCTAAGCTCACCTCCTGTCGTGAGCACACCAAAATCACAATCTAAAGAATGACCATTGTTGAAAAAGACTGAAACCAGCTAGAAAAGATCCTCTACAGCTAAAGACATAAAGACGGAACCACAAGATAGGTAGGAGGGACAGACTAGAGATATAATCAAATCCCATACTCTTGGGTGGGTGACCCACAAACTGGAGAATAATTATGTTATAGAGAGGCTAAGGGATTGGTCCAAAGGCACACAGAGCTTGGACACAAACATAAGATTTTGGGTGTTCTCTCATCTCCAGTGCTGGGTCTTGGGTCTGTAGCATCTGACAGCGTCCAGTGATCATTCTTCATGGGTCTTGGAACAAGCAAAAGGGGCTTTCAGTGAGTCAAGCTTGGAGATGTGGCCTTGACTGAGTGAACAGGCTCAGCACCTAAAACTTCACCAGGTGACTCTGTTGGTGAATTAATGGCATTTCCAAAAAGAGCTCAACAAATGGGTAGGAAGACACTTTACCTGGTAAAACTTACTCACTTGTGCTCTTTTCTTTTTAGCAATAATTTGCCCTTCTGGGTGACTTAACTCAGCAACATTCTTTTCTTTGAGGAAATAATTTTTAAAAACATGGAGAAAAAAATCCCCTCTGCCATGTCATGCAGTGTTCCAAGGATTGTTTAATGTCTTTTTGAACCTCACAGTTCTTTAAGCATAGTGAGCCCTTGATAAAGGTTTATTAATTTGGTCTGTATAAATGAAGAAAGTGTTTTGTTCTAGTCAAACATACGTAGAGCTTTTTGCAGTGAAAAGATTTATGTAATTAAGTAGGTTCATAGTCAGCACACAATGCCTGCATTTCTCCAACGTTAGAAGATATCCCATTGTTTTGTAAATATATTTGAGATTGTCTTGGTCTTTCCAGTGTGTCTCCCGTTACTTCCATCCTGAATGGCCTGGACTTTGAAAAACAGGTATCGGCCAGGGTGAGTGCCAAAGGGGCCCTTAGTAACTGCACCCCTTCAGGGGAGAAAGAGCCGTGGCAATCACGCGGCTGTGTCTAGAGCAGGGATGATGTTTCACAGTTAGGGCAAGCCACAGGCTTTGGAGTCAGATGGAAACTTATTTCTCTATGTGAACTCAGCCTAGCTCATGAGCTGCCTGTTTTCTTTTCATAGTGGAAACAACCAAGTCTAGGCTGGGTTTTCTTAGCCTAATCCAATCATTTTTGATAACCCTGATAGTCCAGTTCTTTGTGTCCCCCCCCCCCCCCCCCCCGCAATTCCTATGTTAAATCCTAAAGTCTACTGTGATGGTATTAGGAGGTGGGGCCTTTGGGAGGTGCGTGGGTCACGAGGGTGGAGACCCCATGAATAAGATTAGTGTCCTTATAAAAGAGGCCCCAGAGAGCTCTCTAGCCCCTTCCACCATGTGAGGGCACAGTGAGAAGATGGCTGTATAGGAACCAGGAACGGGTTCTCACCAGTCACTGAGTCTGTCGGTGCTTTGATCTTAGACTTCCTGTCTCTAGAACAGTGAGAAATAAATTTCTGTTTTTTAGTCTATGGTATTTTGTTAGCCCAAGTGGACTTAGACAAACTCGAAGTTCAGTTTCCAAGTCAGGGCTGTCACCCACCTGGAGGGTTTTCTTCACCCTTCCTTCAGTCCTGGTCTTCCCGGTGCTGTTGGTTCCCCGGGGTGTGTCCCTTCCACCTTCCATTCAGCCCCTTTTCTGGAGTCTCCTCCCGGTCCTCCAGATGCATTTCTCTTTGCCAGTTCTGACTAGCACCCAGACTTTCCTTTCAGGCATCCCTTGCACCACAGGGTATAGAGAAGCATTCAGAACTTTTCCAGGCCCACAGGAGCCCCCAGAGAAACAGGGACTTTTGGTAGATGCACCCCTTTCCCCTAACTGCTTCCTCACATTTGTGAGATTATTTGCTTTTTTAAAAAAAATTTATTTATTTATTTATTTATCTTTGGCTGCTTTGGGTCCTCATTGCTGCGCTCGGGCTTTCTCTAGTTTCGGTGAGCAGGGGCTACTCTTCATTGCGGTGCACGGGCTTCTCATTGCGGTGGGTTCTCTTGTTGCGGAGCACAGGCTCTAGGCACGTGGGCTCAGTAGTTGTGGCACACGGGCTCAGTAGTTGTGGCACACCAGTTTAGTTGCTCTGCAGCATGTGGGATCTTCCTGGACCAGGGATTGAACCTGTGTCCCCTGCAATGGCAGGCAGATTCTTAACCACTGTGCCAACAGGGAAGTCCCGGTTATTTGCTTTTGAAAGGACAAGTGAAAACAAGGCACAAGGGACTTTTTCCCTCCAAGATCTCCCAAACGCTAAGTCTGGGGTTTCTTATAGCTGCCCAAAAAACACACCCCCAAATCTAATTAACCCTAGAGTTCTCATAGTGTGGTCCACAGACTCCGGTCCCCTATTTTGATTACAATACTAAGAGGTTATTTGCTTTTCACTGATGGTGCAAAAGCAATGGCTGTAAACCTGTGGTGCCAATCAAAGCCAATTATTCTAGTATTCTTCACCACCATGAACTCACAGAAAAAAAGAAAGAAAGAAAGAGAGAAAGAAAGAAAGAAGAAAACAATGCCATTGTTACTTAAGAATGCTCTTGATGAAGCAATGAAAAAGTTTAATTTTGACCTTAAGTACATATTATTGTAATATTTTGTGAGACAAAATGGGAAGATGCGTAAGGAACTTCAGCACAGCCAGGTACATTTAATGTTTTTCTCAAGAAAAGCACTGTGTGATCGTTTGAGTTGTTGAACTAGCTGTTTTTTAGTTGAACATCATTTTTACCTTCTGAAAGACTGGATAACAGATAAAACTATGGTTTTTCAGACTTGAGTATCTGGCAAACATTTTCTTGAAAAGTAATAAAGTGAGCCTGTCACTTCAAGGAAAACAACTGGCAGCATCTTTGCTAATGATAAAATCCAAACTTTCAAGCCCTGGATCCATCATTTACTAGTAAATTACTTAACTCTCTGACGTCTTACTTGAAAAATATGATGGCGATAATACTCCATAGGCAGATACATTAAGTAAGATAACATTATAAAGCATTTTGTACAGTGCCTGCTGTGTAAGTGTTCAATAAACATTGGCTTCTATTATAGCTACATCAAGTTAAAACAATCAGATTTCATTTTCATTTGTAATTTGACCAAATACATGAGTCAATTCCACCAAAAATGTTTAACCTGATCTCCAAGGAAATACTCTCTAAAAATTAGATTTATTCATAGTTCTTTAATAACAGGACAACTATGAAATGACAATAGACCTTAATAAAATAATGACAGGCATTGAGATATTGGGTTTTAAGCAAAAATTCTCATTTCTTTAGTTTTCCTCCAGGAAATAAATAGGACTAGTTGTGCGGTGGTGAAAAAATGCACAGAATAACACAAAATATTATACAAGTACCTCCCAAAGCTTACTAGTTAAAAGCGGTAGTTCAGCACCAATGCCAAGGTACACAAGGCCCTCTGTGTTCCTGCTACACTGAAAGCTACAGCCATTGAATGATGTCTTGATCATTATGCCATTAGTCTCACACTTCTCCTGTAAAGTCAGATGATTTTCCAAACTGAAGAACTTCTACCAAGGCTTTGGATAGGAATTAATGGGAATTCAGGTTATGTTACATTTGGGGGATAGGCAGGCCATGAAAAGCAGAGAAGGGAAAAAGAAGCCAAAATAGATGGATAATAGCAAGATAATGATCAAGAGATTTAAAAAAAGAAAAAAGGAAAGAAATGTACCAGAAAAGGTTGTGAAAAACTGTAGGAGCCTGTTAATGGGATGTCACGGGGCTCTTTAAGATATTTTTGCATTTTCCAAATAATTTTCTGTTTTCGGCAACGATTGTGACCCAGTCTTGTACATCAGCACAGTTCTTCTTTTTTTTTCTTTTTAATTTATCAATTAATTAATTCTTGGCTGCGTTGGGTCTTCATTGCTGTGTGCGGGCTTTCTCTAGTTGTGGCGAGCAGAGGCAACTCTTCGTTGCGGTGCGTGGGCTTCTTACGACAGTGGCTTCTCTTGTTGTGGAGCACGGGCTCTAGGCGCATGGGCTTCAGTAGTTGTGGCTCACAGGCTCAGTAGTTGTGGCTCGCGGGCTCTAGAGCACAGGCTCGGTAGTTGTGACGCACGGGCTTAGTTGCTCCACGGCATGTGAGATCTTCCCGGACCAGGGCTCGAACCCGTGTCCCCTGCCTTGGCAAGCGTATTCTTAACCACTGCGCCACCAGGGGAGTCCCCAACACAGTTCTTACATCTTGTTTGTGAACAACCATAGAACCCTTTTCAATCCTTTTGATCACCAGGCCCTATCCTGTGAGATATCTTATCTGTTCTTTGGAAGGCATTTCTCTATAAATAGCTACTGAGCTGCCTTCTTCATGAACAGAGAGGCAATAATTTTCACAACAACATTCAAAGGGCCAACTAGGTCCATCCTTGTCATTTTTCCCTCTGATCCAGACGGTACACTTTCTCCGAACATTTTTTCGACTCAGAGGGCAGTCAGTGCAATTATTTGTCCCCAATTAAAACTATTTTGCAAATGAGGAAGAAAAAGCAGCAGCTTGGAATGGGGAGGAGTTGTGTGGCTTGTTCTCCGTGAGAAGGCAGCAGCCACATGGCGTAAGAAGCGTCTGGTTAGGTTCATAGTTAACCTGAAAACCATCCTGGCAGAAGCAGCCTGTCAGTTCTGGTCCAGGAATTCCAACTGCTATTTCAGTTGTTACGGAAACTGACCACACTGCTTCCTAAAGAATTCATTATTCCAACAATATTTGTTGTTCTAGTCATTCTGGGGCATCTAAATGAGTGATGCAGACACAGGGATAGAGAAGCACAGCGGAGGAAGGCTGGAGATCAGAGAAGACCGCACAGAGACCTAAGAATTAAACCTGACCTTGGGGCATGATTAGTCAGGGGAGAAGACATTTCAGGTGAGAGGACTGGCAAAAGCAGAGGAAAGTTCAAGAGATAATAATGGTGCAGGTGAGGTTGGGGCTGAAGACTCCTGTGTGGGAAAAGGGGAAGACACGTTGAGGCCAGTAGGGAGAGAGCTTTGGAGGCCAGACTAAGGAGTTGGACCCTTCTGTGGGCAAAAGGGAACCAGGAGACTTTAAACCAGGATACTTTAGGAATATTAATATTATTATCTTAAGACTAACAGTGAAGATGTCAACCTAGGTTCTGGCTAATACTACAACCCCACCTGTCTTGGTAGCTGTCAGGACAATAATTTGAAAAATGAAAAATTCAGCCATCTTCTCATATAGACAAAACCACACTTACTTTACTGAAATCAGCTGACTGTGGTGGTTAAAGCTCATCATAACTGCTATGGGTGTGTCGACGACAGCCCGAGTATTTTTATGAGCTTCAAATTGACCTGCAATAATACAGCCTCAAAATACCATCCTGCCATCTGTCGAGAAAGTACAGTTGATCCTTGAACAATGCGGGGCTTAGGGGTGCGAACCCTCCCTGCAATTGAAAATCCATGTATGACTTATAGCCAGCTCTCTGAATACTTGGTTCCTGCTGATACATGGTTCTGAATCCGTGGATTTAACCAACCTGGACCGGGTAGTACTGTAGTATTTATTATTGAAAAAAATCAGCGTATAAGTGGACCCGTGCAGTTCAAACCCATGCTGTTCAAGGCTTAAGTATATTTAGAACTAAAGCCTTAATTTTCAAGCAGAATCCAGTAAATAGCCTAGAAGGAGAACCATCATTTTCCTTCTCATTGCAGTTGCTTTGTACATGGCCCAAACAGTAAGCTGAAATCCTTCTTTTCTAGAATAGTGACTGACTAACAAGTTGAAGTACAGGACAGTCTGGTTGATATAAAAAAAAAGAAAACCTTTATTCAGAGCGGCAGTTTTTAGTGTGGTCTGTGGACCCTGGAGGGTCTTAAGGTTTGTCTGGTGACAGACTTTTTTTTTTTCTTGGCCATACTGCATGGCATGTGGGATCTTAGTTCCCCAACCAAGGATCAAACCTGCATCCCCTGCATCGGAAGCGTGGTATCTCAACCACTGGATCACCAGGGAAGTCTTGATGCCAGATTTTATATTGTGCTATTTCACCTTCTGAAGGGCACAGGGCTTAGTAACAGGTGAGCTGAGATCTTTAGGCCTGGCTAGATAGAAGCAATATTTGAAAATACACTCAAAATTCAAGTATGGTGTCAAACAATGGGTAAATCTGAAATAATATTATTCTTAGAGACAATAACAACCACCACAAAACATGCTGTACTATTTTAAAAAGCTTTTTTTTGGACCACATTATTAAAAACACAGATTGCTATGTGATAATAAAGCCTCATTCTTTGGATTCCTGAACTTCAAGTTTAAAGAGTTTCCCCTTTTCCTAATTTGGCCTCTAAGATAAAAGCTGGACAGAAAGTATAATTTATTGTGTATACTCTAGATGCCAAGATAATTGATTAAAATTTGTGCGGAAAGGGAAATATTCTTTGAAATTATGATGATGAGTTTCTTTTTGGTAAGGAGTAGACATAATGTACTTTTACTTTCTGAAAAGAATGTAAACTAAGTGAGGCAATTGTCCATCCAGTTCCCAAGGCTAAGGTCAACTAGAGACAAGCAGGTCAGAAACAGAGCTCAGTTGAGCTCAAGAATCCTCACTGCTTAGACACGCTGTTCACTTTGGCTAGACTTCGTCTTCCTCTCACCTGCCACTAATCCCTTCAGTCATCCATCTTGTCCTTTAGTTCCCTGCTTAAATGTCGCTTTCAGAGGGCCTTCCCTGATCACCCATTTTTACCCCAAACACTTCACCCTGCTTGTTCGCTGTTTCAGCTCATTTCCTTCCCAATGCTTTTCAAGGTTTGTGATAATAACCTGATTAGTTCTCCTTTTCCTCTAAGATGGAAACTCTCTGATCCCTGCTCACTGCCCAGCATGGGTCCAATATTCAGTAAGTAGTTGGTGGATGATTAAATGTGGGGGACCGTCTAGGGTGACAACCCACATAACTCAGTTGTGGGGTGAGGAAGGCCTGGAAATGGGGAACCACAGCCACGGACCCTGGTCTCCTCTCTGCCACCAGTTGTTTGAATGACCTGCTTCAAACCCCTTAAATTCTCTGTGACTCAGTTTCTTCATCTGACAATGAGGGAGGTTTACTGAAAGATTTCCAAGGAAGAATACTGACTTTAGGGTGCAAGATTCTAAGTATATCTGAGTATATTTCTAGGGTGCTGATAACCATTCTTTTTCCCACTCATTGAGGAGGTGTGGACCTTTTCATTATTTCTGAATATAAATAGGTATTTTCTGAAAAATGTACAGTATTGAGTGTATTAACTTTTCTATAGACTTGACTAGCTAGAGGGAAAAGCACTAAGTTTTGGGAGGTGATCTGACGATATTTTGTCCTATTCTATGTAATTTTAACTGCTGTGCAACTAGTCCCATTTATTCCCAAGAGAAAAACTGGAAATCTGGTTCTCATACTAATAAGCTCTGTGACCTTGGACAAGTTGCTTAACCTTCTGAGGCTCGCTTTTCTTGTCTGTGTAATAGATATATAATAGGGATAGACTGCCAACCTATAAGACTGTGAAAGGATTAAACGAGATAACTTGGAACATAATAGGTGCTCAGAAAATGCTGGTTAACCCGAAATGAATTTTGTCCCACAATTTATTTCCCAATGAGTTTCTTTGCACTAGGGCATAAAACAAACAAGATTGTTTTTGTTGCTAGCTGTATGGAATGCAGGGTATGGTTATTAAGGTATACTTGAATATGTGGTTACTGACATATTTAGTTTAGGGAGGAGCAGGTCATTGTTCAAACAGAAAAGGTGTTAGATTTTAATAGACATAGGCATCCTTTTACCCGTGGGATTATAATGCATTTTATTATCATAGAGCTAAACTCAGGAGTTTGATATTCCTTAGAGTCCTGCTTTGTCTATGCTGAAAAGATACAAAGCCAAAGTAATATAAAACTGTATAAATGAAAGGAATGATCTGGAAGCCTCGGGGGTGTAATCTTGACTAAAAAAGGGCCAAGACTTCAAAACAGGTTGAGAAATGAGTAGTCTTTTTTCCTTACCACATGGTTATTATTAGCAATTACAGTTGAAAATTTGAGGGCTGTTACTCACCAATCAGGAAAATAATTTTACACTTTCTCAAATCTTCCGTGAAACCTTTAAAATAAGAATAATTTAAGTTATACAGAAAGAAAAACTGTATTGAAACCCTGGTTTTATACTATATAGTATATAGTATTATATAGTATAGTATAATATATACTATTACATTATGTATTATAATATACAGTATTCTATATAATATATAGAGAATAGATAGGATAGAGATAAAACAAAAGTCATGAAGGTGGGGAGTGAGAACTGAATCTTGGGAACCACTGCTTTAAGGCAAAGGAATGATTAGGGATTTTTGGCAAAGTGTGAAACTCTGCAGAGTTTGAGGAGCCCTAAAAGATTTCCAGTTGTCACGTGATGTAGTAGGTAGTCATGAAATGGTTCACTTATATACACAATGCTACATTTTTGCAGGAATCCACTATTAGTTGAGTGAAAGGCCCAACTCTACCAGAGAGAGATAGAGACAGAGAGCGACAGAGAGAGAGAGAAGAGAGAGAGAGAGAGAGAGGGAATAGGGCATGAAGAATTGAGTTGGGGTAGAAGAAGAAGGAGATAAGGCAAAAGAGCTGGAAACAGAGGAAAGAGGTGAATTTGGGGGTCTTTGGAACCATTTGGTTTTCACATGAAAGGATTTTTTGTTATCGTTCTCTGAAATCAAACAGATGCTTCAGTCTCTTTACAGAATAGCCCATGCTGACTGGAAAAATCGAGTATTATCTGGAGCTTTCTGTTAAAGGCAGATAGATTGATGCTTTTAACACATGGAGCCAAACGGTCATCTCATGTTCTCCATACTTCGTTTACTTTTTTCTTCTAGTTTACTTTTATGAAGCTGAGCAACATTTAATGTATTTGCAATCTAGGAAGGTGGTTATTATTGTTAGTATTAGTATGGTTATCTTATTCCAGTTTAAAAAAATAGTTATTTTTTAAAAATGACTAGTTATTTTTAAAAATTAATGATGGTACATTCATAAAATGATAGTACATTCATACAATGTGGTCATTACAAATTAAGTTTATAGAGAGTTTTCAATGACATGGGAACATGCTTATGTTATGATAGGTACAAAATATTGGAGATAATGTTTGTACGTACACATGTATTCTCAACTAGGTAAAAATAGGTATATAGACAGTACACTGCAATAAAATAAACCAGAATGTTACCCATGATTATTCAGAGGTCATAAGGTCTTAGATGGCTCTTATTTTCTACCTTAAAAAAATTTCCATATGAATGTGTGTTAATTTTATAACCAGGAAAAGAGGAAACGTTATTCAGCAATCAATCAATCCCCATCCAGTTGGGGCTGAGTTGATTATTTGCACTTGCTTCATGTTTATGTGCCTTTTCCTCATGAGTCACCATTATGTCATTTGGTGACTGCAATTTTTACATCCTGCTCTTGCCATTATCATCAAATGACACTTTATCTACTATCCCATGCTCATGGAGCAGCAGGATTAGAGCTGGGGTTATTTAGAAAGCCAATTCACTTACTTGTATATGCTCCCAGTCAATGTAAATATATTTCCACGGACCATAATTATAACAACAGTTATCACAGAGTGGAAATGATAGCAGGTATTTTTTTTCTAGGGCAATCATGAAACTTATCTTTTTCTGGACAAACTCAAATTCACATAATTTTATCTATTTTCAGTTCCATGTGTAGCTAATTATGGTTGGATTTTTTTAGTTTTGGCAAGACTTTTAACATGACAAAATTATGAAGCAGCATAATTTAGGTGTTTCTTAAGTTGCATCCCAATGGTACACTGCAGAGTAGTAACCACGATGCAGGAAAAAGACTTTTGTGTTCCAATAAAATTTGAAGAATGGTGAATTAAAGATAGCCAGCTCTCTTTCCTACAGGACATGTGGGAGTCTTGCTGTGCTCTTATATATGTGAATCTTCCAAAGGGGATTGGGTATTGTGTTTTCCAAACATTTTAACCAGAGCATCCTCTCTTCACTGAGCGTCTTGGGGCTCATGTTCTCTGGGCAGTGAGGAAATGCATCTCTTAGTAAGGCGTCCCTTTGATTCTTTACGTGGACCAAAAGGGGAGAGATCCAAAGAGTCCCAATCTTAATCATGTTCCCTGGCTAAGGGAAAAGTACAAGCTGTTGGTAGATTGTTATCTCTTAGTGGTGTTTAATAAAAAAAGACATGCTCAGAGCTACTAAAATGACAACTTTGGTCTGATCAGTAAAGAAAGCTCACCTCCTATGGTGTCTTCTTCAAACACATTTAACTGGTCATCACCCTGTTTATAAAAAATGAAAATATTAGATGATAATACTAACAGGCATTGTACTAAACTTCTTGCCAGCATTAACATACTTAACCTTCCAAACGACTCTGTGAAGGAGGTACCATTATTACCCAGCTTTTACAGATGAAAACCATACTGAGTTCAAGAAGTTAGTTGCCCAAGGCCACATAGTCGTGAGGGACAAAGCCCAGATTTAAACCTGGGCTGTCTGTCCCCAGAGTTCATGCTCTTTGTAACAGGTGCAATATCCTGCCTTTTTCCTTGGTGCATAACTCTCTGTGGTCAGAAAAGCTGACGTAAAGAAGACAAAACTGACAGAAGTACTTGAAGCTCACTGATAGGAGGAGTACAGCTATTTTACAAACAACTCCATGATTTACAGCTGGACTTGGCAAACTTTCTGCAAAGGGCCAGATAGTAAACATTTTCAGCATTGTGAGCCACATGGTCTCACTACTTAACCAACAGCCTCAGTTTGCCAATCCCTGAACGAAAGCATGAGATAAGGGAAGTTGGAATGACCAGCTTTGATTGATGCCTGCCTTTTAAATTTCCATTTTATTTTTTAATCAAACAGCTCCTCCCTTTTCCTTACAGAAAAACCTATGATGGTTGGGAAAAAAATCCAGAAAGGAAATCTGTAAAAAGGCATTGGTGAGATTTCTCACTCCCACCTATGTCTCTATCCATCCCATTTTCTCACTCCCTCATCCCTTAGAGATAACCACTCATAAAAGTTTTTTGGGGGGTATCTTTCCAGATACACAAAAACTGACTTCTAGATATCTATGGATACACTTGAGTATAACTATATGATCTTATTACCTCCATTACACAGAAAGAAGCAAACATATTATGTATGCATATGTGTCTATAATATACATACTAATCTGATAATACTGTTCTTCCCTTTGCTTTTTCACTAATCAATATATCCAGGAGAACCTTCTGTACCTGTACAGATGTTCTTGGGTTATACAGTATTCCACTGTATGGAAGGTACCATAGTTGTTATTGTTTTTAACTAGTTCTTTATTGATGGACCATTGAGTTGTTCGCAATCTTGGACTATTTTTGAAAAAGTAGCACAATGAATAAACTCATATAAATGTCATTTCACACATATATACCTGTAGGATAAATTCCCAGAGAGCGTGCTGTGCAGGCAAAGAATAAATGTATTTATAATTTTGATAGATGTTTCCAAACTGCTCCCCCTAGAGGCTGTGTAGTTTTTCAGGGACAGCCTCTGGCTCATGCTTTACTCCAGCCCCTTGCCTCTAATTTGCTTTGATACAGGAGTCAGTTAAATGAGGTTGCCTGGTTGTATTAATGCTCCCTTTAGGTAAATTGCCACAAAAGCACTTTGTTTGAAAACAGAGCCTTGCCATCCTTTTTTAGAACATACGCCTTCAGGGCAACTTTATTGCTTGTCTTCCTAGATTTGCCTGTGTATCCAGAGCTATTCCAGGTGAGGGAAGAGTATTCAATGGACTAGTTATTCAGGGACACATTTACATTAATTAACTCCTTTCCATGAATAGAAGAAAACAACCACTATTCCTCAGTGAGCCTCCGCCCACTACCCTTACTGAAATCATTGCATTTCACATTGTGCAGGGATCGTCTAATCCAACTCTACCACCCCTGCTCTCCCATTTTACAGATGAGGAAATTGGTAGTTGCAGAGGCCATGTGAGGGGCCCGTGGCCATATCATCATGTCCTTAGTGAGGCCAGGGTTGGGATGAGAACTGCATCTCCTACCACACAGTCTGGCTCCTAGAGATTTAGTCCCATCATCTTAGCTACCATAGTGGACCTGTTAGTGTCCTGCTGCTCAGCTGGCTGGTACACCCATCCCCCAGCTGCTGCTAAGAGCACACAGGAGTCTGGTCCCTCCCTCAAGCTGGGATGACTCTGGTATAAGTTGTTCCCCAGTGGTCCCCTTGAGATCAAGTTGAAGCTAATATCCAGCTGGCTTCTCCCCCTGCCCTATCCTGCGTCTCTCCCTGTCTCGCAAGAGCACACCCAATAACACACTTGCAAAGAATCCCCATCTTAGCCTCTGCTTCTAGGGAAGCCCACATGAGACAGGGACCTATTTGAAGCAATTAATATGTTTGCCTAAGATGCAGCTACATAGAAAGAGGCTCAGTAGCCTTTGCTGGAAAAGAATCGTTTAATCAGACTCTGCTTATTGCTTGTCAAACAGCTATTGAATATATTCAGGTAACGTAAAGAGGAAACCATGAGGTCTTTTCTCTCGATTTTTAATATTATTGTTGAATTATCAGACTTACACCCACCTTATAGACCAAACTGTAACAGATCTTTCTTGTACCTGGCTATCATGTCTTGGGAGTTTGATCAGGGTTAATCTGAATTCATAAAACAATGCACCAGGTTATAAAAGGGCCTTCCTGACCTTTATTTGGCTTCTTGAGTCTGACCTGCTTTTATCCACAGCTCTTATTCACAGTCTTCTGTTCTGTTTGCCCAAGTGCTTCAGATGATCCCCAGCTTCATTTCCATGAATGCATTGATAGTGAACAAGTTTCTGGAGCATAGATGCAACCGTCAAACACTCTCCATCAGGAAAGTGCTACACTGCACTCACTGACATGAAAACCCAGGTGAATGGGATGTTTGATTGCAGGGTGTTATTTTCCAGTGATGCCCAATAAACTTCACAATTGATCTTTTGTAGATAAAATTTATCTGACATCTAAACACACACACATACATGAAACAACCAGTGAAAGGCAAACACTTCTGGTTTTGGTGAAAAGATGTCATACAGCCTCCGGGGGCCCTAATTCTTTTTCTTTTCAAATGCTAGGTGTGTTCTGCATAAGAGGCATTAATTTCAGAATGTCAGTTATATAAGGTGCAAAATGTTAGATAAGCTTCTTGGAGAAATGGCTGATAAGGTGTTTATATCCAGTTCCACTGTAGCTGCATCTTCTGTGAGGCATTCTTGGAGAAAACACAACCCACCAACAACCCAGTTCCACCCTGGGTACCTGTGGGTGCCTCTGGGGGTTGCAGCCTTTTGCTTTGTTGCTGCTCTATCCACTAAGCCCTTTGTTGCCTGTAAGTCTGAATGCGGGGTTAGACTTTGTGGGTACAGTGAGACATAGAAGACTTTCTGCAGTGTAAAACTAGGCTTTCGGGGCATGAAGCGGCATACCAAGTATGAAGAAGCTTACAAAGAGAGGTAGTACAAAAACAAGCACAGATTTATGTAAGTGCCATTTGTGACTCACTAGTCTGGAACCCAGACACAGCCTGCAATGACGCTGTTAATACTGGCGAAGGTAGGAAAGCCTGCAGCAAAACCACTAGCCCCCCTAAACCCAACTCAGGTTGACACATTTTTTTGTGTGATCGGTATTTGATAATATGTTGGTAGTTGATGGTGAGAAATCTAGAATCCTGTTGAACACATTTAGAACCTCAGGGTAGGATTGGTGGCTTTATGGGGAAGCTGGATTTGGACTACAGATTGGTTTTGCTCTCTATCCCTCATTCCCAGTCAAGCCAGAGCCGTAGGAGAGTAAAAGCAACCTGCATTCAACTCTACTTCCCTGCGTGGATCCGTAGGCAAGCAACTACTTCTGCAAGGCTGGATTCTGGTATTCTTTGTAGGAAGAGCAGCTAATTGGTATGTGTTTGTGTTTTCCTTTTGGATCAGAGGTCCTATTATCTTCACCTTGAGATATGGATGTTTGGTCGCTCCCAGTGCCTTGAATTATTGAAGTTTTGGTGGGCAAGATCAAAACAGCATAGCTTCATAGATGGTTCACCATCTATGGTGAAGTTCTTCATCCTGCTTTGATGTCACCACAGCATCTGCTCCTGGTTACGGGACCAGCGGCCCTGTCACAAGCAGATCATGTCATAACATGAAGCTGACACTTAAGCAGTGCTTTACAGCTCTGGCAGCATTTCTACAGATATGATCTTACTGTATCCTTGCTGCAACCCTGATAGGAATGATGTAACTAAAGTTCTGTTGTACCACTGGATTGGGATGTATCTGAGCTTCCACTGCGCGCAGAGCTGGGCTGAGGACTGACCTCAGTGCCCTGATACCAAGCTACATTTCCTCATCAGCATCCTCTTACTGTTATGTGGGGGGGGGGCAGTCATCAGATCCTCTACTGCCCCTCCTTGAGTAGATGGTGTTGATTTTTAAAATCCTTTTGGGGACCACAAAACAAAACCTCCCCTGGGAAAGAGAGGGAAGTAGTAGGTCATTTTGGGAGTGTTTTCCTAGTTCTCGTTTGTATTAAACAGTGTGTGTGTGGATGTCCCTGGTGGCACAGTGGTTAAGAATCTGCTGCCAATGCAGGGGACACGGGTTCAATCCCTGGTTTGGGAAGATCCCACATGCCGCGGAGCAACTAAGCCCCTGTGCCACAGCTACTGAGCTTGCGCTCTAGAGCCCGCGAGCCACAACTACTGAAGGCCATGCACCTAGAGGCCATACTCTGCAACAAGAGAAGCCTCCGCAGTGAGAAGCCCACGCACCGCAACGAAGAGTAGCCCCCGCTCGCCACAACTAGAGAAAGCCCATGCGCAGCAATGAAGACCCAATGCAGCCAAAAAATAAATTAAAACAAACAAACCAGTGTGTGTGTTTCATGGCATAAAAAATGTGTATAGCTTCAAGTGGGATTATGAGAAAGAGGCTTTATATAATAATAAAATGTCACAGCAAAGATTAATTTTTGGCCCTAAAATTCACAAATACTGCAAAGAAAAAACTATTTTCTTTCTCTGGCACTGAGCACAGATAACAATCCATTTTTAATTTCTTTTCAAAATCCAAAAAAAATTGATTTCAAAGAGATTCTGTAGTTTCTGAGACAATGTGAGGAGCAGTGTTTTCTAACTTTTTCTTACTTCAACTAGTACTAAGCAGATCATCCAAATTCTGGAGAATCATGACCCATGAAATGCTAGCATATGAGGATTTTCTATTTAAGTTTGTCTAAAGACACTATCTCTGATTATAAGAAGCAATAGCAGGGAAGTAGGGCTGGGGTTGAGATGCAAAAGTTCCTGCAGTTCTCAGAAGGGTTCATCTTTACTGAGAACCAGAATCTTAACAGGAAAGAAGAATAAGTAAAAAGGAACAAATAAAACAGTACCATTTCCCCATTTTGGAGCCTGAAAATGAGATTTTTGGATTCTCTTTCTTTATGCCTGTTAAGGAACAAAAACAGCAAAACATCTCACATAAACAATTTTAAAAATGGTTATCGGGGGGTTTCCCTGGTGGCGCAGTGGTTGAGAGTCCGCCTGCCGATGCAGGGGACAAGGGTTCGTGCCCCGCTCCGGGAAGATCCCACATGCCGCGGAGCGGCTGGGCCCGTGAGCCATGGCCGCTGAGCCTGCGCGTCCGGAGCCTGTGCTCCGCAACGGGAGAGGCCACAGCAGTGAGACGCCCGCATAGCCGCAAAAAAAAAAAAAAAAAAAAGGTTATCGGAACTGCTCTTTGGGTAACATTTGGAGTGTTTGCAATATGTGTGATTTCATCTGGTCCTCCAGAAAACACTAGCAGGCAGGCAGGTTTGCTATTTCCCATATTTCAGATGGGGAAACTCAGGCTCAGAAAGCTTATGTGACTTGTGCAGAATGCTCCAGCCAGTGGGGTTTCCTGATCCCCAGGCTCGGGTTCTAAACACCTCTCCTGCTGCCCCAGAAGGAGGGTGATGACTTGTCTGTGTGTCAAGTGCAGGAGGACAGAGTGTATCGAGCGACTGCACCACAGCAGGGTAGGGAACGCTCATGGTGTCACATGAATAGAGATGAAGATGGATTCATCTGCTAAAAGAGGGACTGAAGCTGGATCCTGCTCAGCAAGTGATTTGAAAATGGAACTCTCAAGTTTTACTGGTGAATGAAGTTTTGAAATTCCTCAGATCTTCAGCAGGAGAATATTGGAAAATGGAACAATGCCTACATTGTATCAGCAGGAAGAAGGGAGAACGGTCCTTGAGAAATGCTTTGAGTGTTTACAGTCCTTTTCTAAAAATGTTTTCATTTAAAGTAATGGGCAATTAAAAAAAAAAGTGTGGGAAGTGGTATGTAATTTAATTACACCCAATAATTTATTTTACAGCAAGTTCCATTTCTCTTTCACTGAAGTCTACACAATTAGAGGTCTTGCTGTGGAAGTACTTGTATAATTGAGTAAACAGGGAGGAAAAAAATATAGGGGATGCTAGGCTAGCCTTTTCCTCATCTTATTAAATTGCAGGTTCTCTACATGAACTACTTTAAATAGTGGTTTACACATCTAGTTCTTGAGGAGGAATGATAATTTTCTTCTTTTAGGTATAAATTGAAATGTTTGTGTCTCTAATGAGAAATTTTAAAGAAAGAAGTTTTTCCCTGATGTTTTCCTGTAAGTTCCTGTTTTCATCATCTTAAAAATACGTCCAACTCAACTCATTGCTGGAAGAGTACGGAGGAAACACTTGGTCTCGGCTTCATGTGCCAGATTTGGCCCTAGGGCTTTGCAAGGCTGGTGGTTTAAAGAAGGGACCAAAGTTCTCATTCTGATTTCATCTCATTTAAAGTGAATGTTGGCCATAAAGTCACACCTGACTAGAGTCTTACCAAGGAGAGTTATTTGGCCTTTACCACTTTTGTTTTCTGATTCCTTATGAAACAGAAATAAAGTGGCAAAGCTTAGTGTCAATCATTGGGAACTACAGAGCATACTGGCCTGTCTTGGGTACTTTTGTAGATGCTATGAGGATATAGGCTCTTTATGAGATAGCCTCAGCAAAATGGAAAATCAGATTACTAGATTAAAGCATACTGTATGTGTCTTCATGTGTTTTTCAGAGAGAAAAATATTGCACAGAATCATTCATCATCCTTTGTCCCACCATCTTTCTTTAAAAAGGAAGTAAGGTTAGGAGAAGGCATATCTGCATGGGGTGAGCAAGTGGAGGGTTGGAAGAGCTCCTTGCAAACTCCTCCTGATTCCTCTTCCTTCTGAGTCCTCTGCTCATCACGGGTGTGCCCACTGCTTCCTCGGTGGCCTGAAGTACCTCGTGCTTATCACTATTAGAGATGCAACAAACAGCTTTCCATGGACCACCCATACATCTACAGTCTAGCTCTGACCTTGCCTCTACTTCTCTCACTTTCGTTATTCTCCAACTTCAGTGTCTGTCTTCAGTTCCTTGAGGTTTTAGGGGGTAAGGCTGAGTGAGGAGTGGGACAGGGTTAGTTAGTGGCCATGGAGCATAGAGCAAAGAGGAGCTAAAGATGATCTCCAGGCTGGAGTTGGGAATCAAAGAGGCAGGTCGAAAGAAGTGTTCTTTCCACTAGAAGCAATCACTAGACTTGAGACCATGGGGCTTAAGTCTCTACAAGTCCCAGGAAGGGTTCAGGAGCAGAGAACTTGGAGAGACTTCGGGGCAGTTGCTATCTACAGCTGCTATCTACAACTTGGATAAAGTTCATGCTGCTTTGCCCAAGCTAGTTAAGATAAACCCTACATGAGATAAATAAATCTGTTCATTTTCCTAGAACTTGACCTGTTTAATCTGGCCTCTGAACACCTGCCTTCTGTGTTTGTCCAGCGTGGAATGCCTTCCCCTTTACCCTGAGTTTGTTTACATTCTGCCTCTCCTCCCATCCCTCCTCCTCCCTGAGCCTTCTGCAGTCACTGCTGCATCAGCGAACTCCAGGTGCATCAGTAGCTTGGCCCAGAGCATCTGTGAATGGTAATAACAGCAACAGGAGCAGGTAACATTTTTGGATCACTTGTTACATGCCAGGCACATTACTGAGCACTTAACATGGATGAACTCATTTAACTGTATTGTTATTTAACTTCTTATGTGTAGGATTCACTTTCACAATAACCCCCCTGAAGATTGGAGGCTGTCTTTCATCTTTTTGTAACCCCAGTTACTGAGATGGAGATGTGCTAAGCGAAGATTTGTAAATGATAAAGACAATAAGTCATTTTTTTTTTCTCCAAAATTGGGGAAGAAGAGTCATATAGAAGATACAATGTGTAGATTTCTCCAGAAAGAAGGGCAGAAGTAACCTAAGGAAGAAAGGTCTAAATGTCTAAGATCTATAGCTGTCCAACAGTGGAAAGGTTAATTTGGAAGGTGGAGAGCCCCCAGCGCCGGAAGTATTCAAGCAGACATGGAATGACTATCTGCCAGTGAGGAGATTCCTAGACCTTGTAAGAGGTTAGACTACATGCTGTCTAAAGCAGCTTCCAGTGCTGAGATTCTGCTGTTCATTCAACAATTCTACAAACATTTATTGAGCTCTGTGGTAGACAGAATGATATGCACATCCTCAAAGATGTCCACCTCCTAATTCTTGGAACCTGTGGATATGGTATCTTACATGGCCAAAGTGACTTGCAGATATGATTAAGTTAAGGTTCTTGAGATAGGGAAATCATCCTGGATTATCTGGGTGGGCCCAATGTAACCACAGGAATCATTATGAGAGGCAGGACGGACGCAATCAGAGAAGATGTGACGGCAGAAGATGTCGGAGTGATGCCATTGCCGGGAGGCGGCTACAAGCCAAGAAATGTGGGCAACCTCTAGAAGCAGAAAGAGGCAAGGAAATGGATTTCCCCCAACTACTCCAGAAGGAATGCTATCTTGCCAGAACCCTGATTTTAGCCCTGTAGACCCGTTTTGAATTTCTGACCTCCAGAACTGTAAGATAACAAATTTGTGTTATTTTAATCCACCAAGTTTGTGGCAATTTGTTATAGCAGCAATAGGAAATGAATACAAGCTCCTCCTATATGCTAGGAACTATCCTGGATGCTGGGAATGTAATAGTGAACAAATAATTTTGACTCACTGACTTATATCAGGTATTAGTATATTAGGTATTTGAGTTTGCAGCAAAGGGTTACAGATGATGTTTATCCACGGAAGCTTTTATTTGAGCAGGATTCTATGTGGAAGAAGAATGGAGCCACTCTGGGTGGAGGTGGCATGGAAGGCACCAGAGCTCTTCCAGGGCCACCTCCTCTGCCCTCCTCCCTAAGCCCTTCTGCAGACACCCCTAGACCCCTACTCAACAGCCCACCTTCTTCTTGCAGGCTGCAGCCACCTCCCTCTTCCTCTGCATGATGGGTACAGGCTTGTGGCCAAATGTGGGCCAAAAGGATGTAAAAAGCAATCTTTGAGGGGTGGGTGCTTCAGAGGAGAGGTTTCCTTCCTATTCAGAAGAGAGAGGGACACACACGGGGAGAATCAGCCTCACTCACCCATTCCAGTTTTGCAAATGGTTGTGTGGGGAAAAGCGCTGTTTGGAGGCACTGCTGCCATCTCGCGACCTTGAAGGGAGGTCTGCCCACACGCCGAGAAGGGCAGATAGGAAAGAGGGAACCGGTCTGACAGTGTGTGGCCACTGCTGCACCAACCCCACAACCATTTATCCCTGGACTGCGGTTAAGAGAGAAAACCACCTTCTAAATTGTTTGAGCCAACTGTAGTTAGGTTACGTGCAGGCAACCTCACTGAATCCTACTGAATTTATCCACAGTTGCAAAATCCTTTCTTGGGTGAACAATGGTGCAAGTATATAGAATTTCAGTTTTTGCCTCTGCCTGAAAGCATTTACCACTAATTTGATACAGAAGTTATTAAAGGTTAATAATGTTCAGAATCCAGACTTAAAGTCAGCATGCTTTTAGAGCTTTTGGAGGACTCTAGTTCAGTACTCTAAGCATTTGGCCGCTATACAGGTCTGGCATGTACACGTGCTGAAACTGGCAGTCTTACAGTTTCCAGGAAGGATGCTTTGTTGCTGCTCTTCTTGCTTTTCCATTACAAATTATGATTCCTTTATATTCCTTATCATCCGCTTAAGTTGTGAGTTGTTTACTTAATGCTACCCGCTTTGCACTGACAGTCTTTGTGGACAGACTAAGATCAGCAAGTTCGATGGTTCACGGATAAACTTCCAGACTATTCCAGGTACAGAATTTGCATCTCTAAACACCCCAACCTGCTGGTGCAATAACACCCCGATGGGCAGAGTTAGTTTTTTGGGAGAAAAAGGCTAACAGGTGAAGTAGGCAGTGGAGACAACTTTAAAAAAGCATTTCAGGGGCTTCCCTGGTGGTGCAATAGTTAGGATTCTGCCTGTCAATGCAGGGGACACAGGTTCGAGCCCTGGTCTGGGAAGATCGCACATGCCGCGGAGCAACCAAGCCCGCGAGCCACAACTACTGAAGCCCGTGTACCTAGAGCCCATGCTCAGCAACGAGAAGCCACTGCAATGGGAAGCCTGCAC
This sequence comes from Monodon monoceros, assembly GCF_005190385.1. Classification (NCBI taxonomy): domain Eukaryota; kingdom Metazoa; phylum Chordata; class Mammalia; order Artiodactyla; family Monodontidae; genus Monodon; species Monodon monoceros. The sequence continues at coordinate 113,830,473 of NW_021703774.1, forward strand.
ACCGCAGCGAAGGGTAGCTCTCGCTCGCCGCAACTAGAGAAAGCCTTCGTGCATCAATGAAGACCCAAAGCAGCCAAAAATCAATAAGCAAATAAACTTATTAAAAAAAACAAAACAAAAGCATTTCAGTGCATTCTAAACCCTGAACTAATGTTTCCATCATTTTATCATATTGGTTATAATAACAATAGCTACGTTTATTGGGCATTTTCTCATTTTCAGCCTACTGAAAAAGGTGCTATCGTTCCCAGTCTACATATTTTAAGCTGTGTCTTAGGGGTTAAGGGAGGTGCCTGAGTCATGGAGCTAATGTGAGGGCTGAGATTCGAACTCAGGTCCGTCTGATTCCAAAACCTGGGCACCAACATTTAAAACTATAGCTTCTTGGGCTTCCCTGGTGGCGCAGTGGTTGACAGTCTGCCTGCGGATGCAGGGGACACGGGTTCGTGCCCCGGTCCGGGAAGATCCCACGTGCCACGGAGCAGCTGGGCCCGTGAGCCATGGCCGCTGAGCCTGTGCATCCGGAGCCTGTGCTCCACAATGGGAGAGACCACAACAGTGAGAGGCCTGCGTACCACAAACAAACAAACAAAAACAAAACAAAACTGTAGCTTCTAAATATGCCATTAAAATAAGAAAATTCAAAACCATGGAGACAAATTATGGGGATTGGGTTGTGTTTGTACACATATGGTGTTTTTTTTCCTTGCAAATTCAAACACTGTTTTAGAATCACCACATACTGACCAAGCTTTTTGTCAAATAATTATTTTGTATTAAAAATAATTTTTATCTATGAATATTTCTTATTGAGGCACAATTGACAGATAACATTATAGTAGTTTCAGGTGTACAACATAATGATAGTTGTATATGCAAAATGATACCACAATAAATCTAATTAGCATTTGTTACCATTCATAGTGATAAGAACGTTTAAGATCTGCTCTCTCAGGAACTTTCAAACATGCAGTAGAGTGTTATCAACTATAGTCACCATGCTGTACCTTATATCCCCATGACTTACTTATTTTCTAACTGGAAGTTTGAACCTGTTGATCCTACCTCCCACCTCTGGCAACCACCAATCTCTTCTCTGTACCTATGAATTTGTTTGTTTTTTGATTAAACATATAAATAAGGTCATATAGTATTTGTTTGTCTCTATCTGGCATATTTCACTTAGCACAATGCCCTCAAGGTCCATCCTAGTTGTTACAAATGACAAGATTTTCTTCTTTTCTACAGCTGCATAATATGCCATTGTATGTGCATTCATTTTCTTTATACATTGATTCTACCTATGCGTAATGACGCTGCAAAAACACTTAAAAAAATGTCCAGTCCTGTGCCTCAAATATATTTGCCTTCTCTTTTCTAGCACGCAGTAGGTGCTCAAGTGTTACCATCAAAGAGAAGTATCATTTGTTGAGTTCCTGCCAGGCACTACAGCAGTTGCTTTCACAGATATCTCATTATTCTTATGCTAATATCATGAGGTGGGCTATACTATCCTCCATTTGCAAGTGAGAAAATTAAGGCTCTGAATATTTTAGTTTATAGTTTTACTGCCTTAAAAAGAGGGAAAAGGCATATTGGTTGTTACAAAATAATTTTAAAAATTTATATTGGAGTACAGTTGATTTACAATGTTGTGTTAGTTTCAGGTGTACAGCAAAGTGATTCAGTTATACATATACATATATCCACTCTTTTTTTAAAGATTCTTTTCCCATATAGTCCACTACAGAGTACTGAGTAGAGTTCCCTGTGCTATACAGTAGGTCTTTATTAGATATCTATTTTATATATAGTAGTGTGTATTGTTACAAAATAATTTTGAGGTTGTTCCTTTTCTGTATCATCATATCAAACAGTCTGTGATAGGTTAGTGGCAACTGTGGCCTCACATTTTCTCTCTTCTCTGCATTCTTGCTCTTGCAATGTCACTTTGCACATACTCTCATTGAGAGGTGAATCTCATTCTGTGCCCTTGAATCTGTGCCAATCAGACTTGCTCCAGCCAACAGAATGAGGAAGAGTGCTGGTGCGCCATTTCTGAGGCTATGCTTCAAGAACCTTTCTTGCTTCCACATTCTCCCTTGGTCCCCCACCCCTGCCATGAGGATGAATCTGAGGTAGCCTGCTTGAGGATGGGAGGCCGTGTGGAACAGAGTTCCATTCATCCCAGAGAGGCCATCCTAGACCAGCCGGGCCCTGGCTGACCCAGCAGTTGACCAGTTAGGGCTCTATAAAGAAGCAGAACTAGCAGGATATAACTCTACCTATGTATCTCTATCTCTATCAGAGATTTACTACAAGGAATTGGCTTACACAATTGTGGAGGCTGGCTAGGCAATTCTGAAATCTAGAGGACAGGCTGGCAGGCTGGAAACTCTAGGGCAGGAGGTGACACTGTAGCCCATAGAATTTCCTCTTCCTCAGGGAAACCTCAGTTTTGCTCTTAAGACCTTTCAGCTGATTGGATGAGGCCCATCCGTATTATCAAGGATAATCTCACTATTGGTAGAAACGTAAATTGGTGCAGCTGCTATGGAAAACAGTATGGAGGTTCCTCAAAAAATTAAAAATAGAGCTACCATACAACCCAGCAATTCCACTTCTGGGTTTTTATATGAAGGAGATGAAATCACTCTCTTTTTTTTTAACATCTTTATTGGGGTATAATTGCTTTACAATGATGTGTTAGTTTCTGCTTTATAACAAAGTGAATCAGTTATACATATACATATGTTCCCATATCTCTTCCCTCTTGTGTCTCCCTCCCTCCCACCCTCCCTATCCCACCCCTCCAGGCGGTCACAAAGCACTGGGCCAATGTCCCTGTGCCATGCGGCTGCTTCCCACTAGCTATCTACCTTACGTTTGTTAGTGTGTATATGTCCATGACTCTCTCTCACCCTGTCACAGCTCACCCTTCCCCCTCCCCATATCCTCAAGTGCGTTCTCCAGTAGGTCTGCGTCTTTATTCCTGTCTTACCCCTAGGTTCTTCATGACACTTTTTTCTCTTCTTAAATTCCATATATATGTGTTAGCATATGGTATTTGTCTTTTTCTTTCTGACTTACTTCACTCTGTATGACAGACTCTAGGTCTATCCACCTCACTACAAATAGCTCAATTTCGTTTCTTTTTACGGCTGAGTAATATTCCATTGTATATATGTGCCACATCTTCTTTATCCATTCATCCGATGATGGGCACTTAGGTTGTTTCCATCACTGGGCTATTGTAAATAGAGCTGCAATGAACATTTTGGTACATGACGCTTTTTGAATTTTGATTTTCTCAGGGTATATGCCCAGTAGTGGGATTGCTGGGTCATATGGTAGTTCTATTTGTAGTTTTTTAAGGAACCTCCGTACTGTTCTCCATAGTGGCTGAACCAATTCACATTCCCACCAGCAGTGCAAGAGTGTTCCCTTTTCTCCACACCCTCTCCAGCATTTATTGTTTCTAGATTTTTTGATGATGGCCATTCTGACTGGTATGAGATGATATCTCATTGTAGTTTTGATTTGCGTTTCTCTAATGATTAATGATGTTGAGCATTCTTTCATGTGTTTGATGGCAGTCTGTATATCTTCTTTGGAGAAATGTCTATTTAGGCCTTCTGCCAATTTTTGGATTGGGTTGTTTGTTTTTTTGTTATTGAGCTGCTTGTAAATTTTGGAGATTAATCCTTTGTCAGTTGCTTCATTTGCAAATATTTTCTCCCATTCTGAGGGTTGTCTTTTGGTCTTGTTTATGGTTTCCTTTGCTGTGCAAAAGCTTTGAAGTCTCATTAGGTCCCATTTGTTTATTTTTGTTTTTATTTCCATTACTCTAGGAGATGGGTCAAAAAGGATCTTGCTGTGATTTATGTCATAGAGTGTTCTGCCTATGTTTCCTCTAAGAGTTTTATAGTTTCTGGCCTCACATTTAGGTCTTTAATCCATTTTGAGCTTATTTTTGTGTATGGTGTTAGGGAGTGATCTAATCGCATACTTTTACATGTATCTGTCCAATTTTCCCAGCACCACTTATTGAAGAGGCTGTCCTTTCTCCACTGTACATTCCTGCCACCTTTATCAAAGATAAGGTGTCCATATGTCCGTGGGTTTATCTCTGGGCTTTCTATCCTGTTCCATTGATCTATCTTTCTGTTTTTGTGCCAGTACCTTACTGTCCTGATTACTGTAGCTTTGTAGTATAGTCTGAAGTCAGGGAGCCTGATTCCTCCAGCTCCGTTTTTCATTCTCAAGGTTGCTTTGGCTATTCGGGGTCTTTTGTGTTTCAATACAAATTGTGAAAATTTTGTTCTGGTTCTGTGAAAAATGCCAGTGGTAGTTTGATAGGGATTGCATTGAATCTATAGATTGCTTTGGGTAGTAGAGTCATTTTCACAATGTTGATTCTTCCAATCCAAGAACATGGTATATCTCTCCATCTATTTGTATCATCTTTAATTTCTTTCATCAGTGTCTTATAATTTTCTGCATACAGGTCTTTTGTCTACTTAGGTAGGTTTATTCCTAGATATTTTATTCTTTTTGTTGCAATGGTAAAGGGGAGTGTTTTCTTGATTTCAATTTCAGATTTTTCATCATTAGTGTATAGGAATGCCAGAGATTTCTGTGGATTCTCTATGTATAGTATCATGTCATCTGCAAACAGTGACAGCTTTACTTCTTCTTTTCCAATTTGGATTCCTTTTATTTCCTTTTCTTCTCTGATTGCTGTGGCTAAAACTTCCAAAACTATGTTGAATAAGAGTGGTGAGAGTGGGCAACCTTGTCTTGTTCCTGATCTTAGTGGAAATGCTTTCAGTTTTTCACCATTGAGGATGATGTTGGCTGTGGGCTTGACATATATGACGTTTATTATGTTGAGGAAAGTTCCCTCTATGCCTACTTTCTGTAGGGTTTTTATCATAAATGGGTGTTGAATTTTGTCAAATCTTTCTCTGCATCTATTGAGGAAATCACTCTCTTGAAAATATATCTGCACTCCCATGTTTATCATAGTATTAATCACAGTAGCCAAGACAAGGAAGCAATCTAACTGTCCATTGACAGACGAATGGATAAAGAAAATGTGGTATATACACACAATGGAATATTATTCAGCCATAAAAAAGGGAATCCTGCCATTTGCAACAACATGGATGGATCTTGAGGGATTATGCTAAGTGAAATAAGTCAGACAGAGAAAGACAAATACTATATGATCTCACTTTTTTGTGGAATCTAAAAAAGAAAACAACCATAGATACAGAGAACAGACTGGTGGTTGCCAGAGGTGGGGCTGGGGGATGAGCAAAATGAGTGAAGGTGGCAAAAAGAACTACAAATCTCCAGTTCTAAGGTAAATAAGTCCTGGGGATGTAATAATATACAGCATGGTGACTATAGTTAATAATATTGTATTGTATCTTTGACAGATGCTAAGAGAGTAGATCTTAAAAGACATCACAAGAAAACAAATTTGTTAACTATGTGTGGTGATGAATGTTAACTAGACATATTGCAGTGATCATTTTGCAATATATACATATGTCAAATCATTATGTTGCATACCTAAAAATAACACAATATTATGTCAGTTATATCTCAGTTTAAAAAAAGATGATCTCCTTTACATAAAGTCAACTGATTGTAGATATTAAACCATATTTACAAAATACCTTCACAGTAATGCCTGGATTGGTGTTTGATTAAATAATGAGGGACTATATCCTAGCCAAGTTAACACATAAAAGTGACCGTCACACTGTGGATGTGTGAGAGCTGAGTCCAGCTGACTTCAGCTTTCATCAGTGGATCTGCTCAGTCAATGCTAGTGTCTCAAGAAAAATAATAAATGGATGTTGTTTTAAATTCTGGGCAGTTTCACAGCAGTAGTTCACTGATACATAGCACCTCTTATTTTGAAACAGTATTTGGAAATCCTTCATCCCAAGCACTCTGCCCTCTCGATTTGGGCTCTCTGTTATAACTTTCCCAACACAATGCAGAAGAGAGCTAAGTTTGGTTTCTGGAATGAACTAGCTGTGAGCCTCCTGGAACATGTTGTACTTTATATCACTTCTTTGTTTTAAAATCTTAGTACAAAGTTCCACAGGAGGAAAAGAGAAACATTTTATAATCTTTTGAAAAACTTTTGACAAAGAGTATTTGGGGAATACTTAAAAGGTACTGATGACATCATATTGGAAAAGCGCACATTCAACCCACTACCAAAAAGCAACCAGATATAGGAGACAAGGAAGCCAGCCTGCTCTCTACTACTGCTCAGTCCCTCGTACAGAACGCTGCGCAGAGAAAAGAAACAACTGCCAAAGCAGAAATAAAGGAAGCTCAGGTAAGACAAGGTTTTGACCATTAGCTTCGCAAATACACACATACACTGTCAGCCTTGGCCTTCCCTAGTGTTGTCCCTGCTCTGATTATACTCACTACTCAGAAGCAGGCCCTGTGCAAGAGATTGCAGGGTGGAAAGAGGGATACTCATGGTTGTGAGTATGTTCAGGAACCCTGCGCAGGAGAAATCAGGACCCCTGCTTTACAAGAAAGGAAACCGAGGCCTGGGGGTAGGGGTGACACAAGTGTCAATGTCACACCTCTGGACGTGAGCCAGGGGATCAGATACAAAGACCCAGTGAGCTTTTCCCGATCTATGAATGAACAAGAGAGGAGACGACATTATTTTCTACGCAGGAGTTATGTTAGCACATATTCCAGGAGTTACTATTTGTTATACATCCACACATGTCCACATCTAAGTTAATCTGGTCCCACAGAACACACTGTATTTTCTCTAGATTTCAATGTCTTGTATTTGTGTAGTGTCTCACTCAATGGAGAATGTTTCCATTTCTAACACCTGCCACGCAGTGTGGCATGCTAAGAAAGGTGCTGGATTCCTAGGAGTTGGGTTTGAGTCCAAACTGCTGGGTGTTTTTGGTCATGTCAGTGAGGCCTTCATTCAACACCGAGGCCCGCTCTGCCAAGCACCGGCCTGGGTGAGCAAACACACATGGTCCCTGCACTTACGAGCTTCGTGTCTAGCTGGTGAGACATATTAATTAGATAATCACATAAAGAAATGTATATTAAATATGGATCTATATAAAACACAGGGTCTTAGGAAAGTTAAATCAGGAGCTCTGGGGCTTCCCTGGTGGCTCAGTGGTTGAGGGTCCGCTTGCCGATGCAGGGAATGTGGGTTCGTGCGTGCCCCAGTCCGGGGAGATCCCGCGTGCCGCGGGGCGGCTGGGCCCGTGAGCTGCGGCCGCTGAGCCTGCGCGTCCGGAGCCTGTGCTATGCGGGGGGAGAGGCCACAGCAGTGAGAGGCCCGCGTACCGCAAAAAAAAAAAAAAAGTGAAACAGGAGCTCTGGTATGCACTGGGGTCAGGGAGTGGGCGCTAAGTTGGCCAAGTGGGCAAGGGGGAACGGTGGGTGGGGAAAGACAAGCCTGTCCCAGCCGGAAGAGCCCTCAGCTGCTGCAGAGGAGGAGCAGACCACACCCTAGAGGAGCCGCGGGAGGCCAGCAGGGCTGGACACAGAGTCAGGAGGCTGGGAGGACGGTGCGCTGAGGCATCCTGCGGGGCCTCAGGGCCACGGTGAGGACTCAGGTCTTACCCCAGGAACAAAGGGCAGAGAGGCATTGAGGACAAGCAGGGACGTGACATGATTGGTTCCGTGTTGCATTAAGATTATTCCGTGAACCATGGCTTAGAGGTGTCCTTCTGTCTAAAGTGATGAGAGCAATGCGCACGCCAGAGGGTGGTGGTTAAGAGGAAATGAGGCAATTAAAAGTTTTATAAATAGCAAATTATTGTACACATCTAAGGTGCTCTTATTATATCCTTTGTTTCTTAGTATATCAGGCAGGAGTGTTTTTTTTTGTTTTTTTTGTTTTTTTTTGCGGTACACGGGCCTCTCACTGCTGTGGCCTCTCCCGTTGCGGAGCACAGGCTCCGGACGCACAGGCTCAGCGGCCATGGCTCACGGGCCCAGCCGCTCCGCGGCATGTGGGATCTTCCCGGACCAGGGCACGAACCCGTGTCCCCTGCATCGGCAGGCGGACTCTCAACCACTGCGCCACCAGGGAAGCCCAGGAGTTATTTTTTGTGTCTTCAGAAAAGTCACATCTCTTGTTTAATGTTCTAAGTCTGGGGTGCTAGAACCCACCCACTGTTCCCACCTACTTTTCCCTTACAGGATCCACTCCACTACCTTAACAATAGAAATCTATAAAAGCGGCCTTCCGTGGAAGTTGGAGGTAAGCAAATGTTACCCCAGAAAATTCTGAGATGAAATCTGGGGCTCACGTTCCCAACCACGAAGACAGCAGGCCTAGCATCTGGCTTGGCAGGGAGAGGGAAGCAGGACACGCTACTTGAAATGCAAAGTGAGGCTCAGAGTCTTAGGAAAGACTTGGGGAAAATATCTCACCACACGTTACCTTCTTTCTTTCTTTTTAAAAAAAGAATGTTCAGCTCAAGAACAACTAGAGTACATTTTTCTTCCTTTTTTTTCACTTAATTGAGCAGTTGCCACAGCAACTCAAGAACAGACTACTCACTGCCTTCAGTGAATTGCAGATACACAGTTTTCATCAACTGCAAGTGGCAGTGAGCTTTTAAAAAAGGTAATCTTGAGCTGTTGCTTTTTTTTCCTGGCCTGATATCAGTATTCTCTGTCCATAGCACCCTGAAGTGGTAGCACTTTGCTTTCATGAATGAGAAAAAATGAGAAAAATATGTCCCGGGGAGAGAGGGCTTAGAAATTTCATCAGGATTTGGACCTGCCAGCAAGTCAACAACACCCCTCCAGGCTCATCTGTGTCATTGTCTGCTCCCACATACCCTCCTGGCTGTTCCCCTGTGTGCACAACCATTTCCAACCTTGATACTCAGCCTTTTATTTTTACCTAAACGACCTGCCTAGCTTCCTACAACTCCTCTTGTTAGAAGGCCCATTTTAAGACTGAACTCAAGAAACTCTCTCCTTCCTCTCATTGGGATTAATCTCCTTCTCCGATGTGCTCACAGAGTGTGTTATGTCTCTGTGATAGTGCACACCATATTATACTCTCAGTTAGTTGTGAATTTTATTTATCTTTTCATCTTCCACAGTGCCTTGAACACAGAACATAGTAAGTGGCTCCCTCCTCATTAACCCATAGCACTTCTATAATTTCTCAATGCAATGAACATTTATTGGACTCTCTGCTCAGCCCCCATCCTGCCCCTAAAATGTGACTCTAGCCACCGGTGACTGGATCAGCAGTGCACCCAAACCAAGTTTGGACAATTAACATCCTTCCCTATGAATTCAGATGGAGAGAGATTGGCTTCTGTGTTGGCTGGACCAGTTGGTAGACCACCATGTAAATACGACTAGCAAAAGAAACAGGTCTGCAAAGAGAGAAAAGAAGGTAATGCATAGAGGGGTGCAGACATACAGTGGAGGGAAATTCTTAATGGCCTTTCAGCACCTAATTCAGCATTGTTCCAAGTGCTTGGGTACATTCTTCTTTGGATGTGCGAGAGGTCCCCAAAGCTTTATAATAAGTTTACCTTTATGGTGAAGCTAAACAGGTGTTTGTAACCTGCAACCAAAAGAATCTTAACTAAGGTACTCACATAATGAGGGTATGTTTTTGTAACATGCTTATCTTTCCCACAAGCCTGAGATCTTTGAAGGTAAGGACTAAGAGAATCTTAATTAAATTTGGTAACCCCAGAATCTGGCACTGTGTCCGGAATTTAGTAGGTGTTAAATACATAGTTGTTGAATCGACATATTGACATTTTCTTGACTCAGATGAGATGCTTTATAAAAGCACTAAATCAATGTGGGCCTAACTTATTAACAGACTAACTCTGCTGAGCTCTGGCCACTTACTCCTCTCCAGAGGAGAGGGGGAGTATTTGGGAGAATTCTCAATTGTTCCGAAGTCAGGCAGGGAGAAGGGGTGCTAGTTATTGCGTCTCCCTCAGACATTAGGAGGGAAGAAGAAGGTCCTCCCTCCCACATTCTCCTGTAATTTTTTGAAATGGTTCATTAATTCACACCCAACTAATCCATATTTATGATAATCCCACAGGATTATCCATTAAGATCAGAATTCTTTGCATGCCATAAAAAAGGATTTGATGTTAAGCTTCAGATAAAGCAGCAGGGATACAATTAAATTAGTCAAGAGAAAAAATTTTCAGATACCCTGAGGCAATGCAGAGGTTCTAGTTTACCACAGAATTGATATAAATTACTTTTCTTCATTAAAGCAGGGTTCAAGTTATTAATAATAATATTCTTAGCTTATCTCAAGAATATTTTCAGCAAATCCAGTTTTATTATATTAAGGTATAGAGACCTACAAAATTCCCCAATTATTGTGTGTTTTTTCTACTTTTATGCAACTACTCAAAAATGGTGAGGAAGCATATTGACTAGTATTGAAAGAGGTTCACAACATAGTGTTATGTGAATAAATAGGCAACTAAAGAGTAGAAATACTGTGATCCCATTTTTATAAAAATATATGTATACACAAAAGTTCTTTATAAAAATTAAAATGTTAGCATATTAAATGGTTTAAACGTGGGTCCATGGTTATAGATCCTTTTCCTTTTATTTATTTGTTTGCTTGTTTCATTTTAAAGTTTTTTATTTTTTTTATTGTGGTATAACTGACATATATTAGTTTCAGGTGTACAACATAATGATTTGATATTTATATATATTGCAAAATGATCACCACATAAGTCTAGTTAACATCTTTCACCATACATAGTTATAATTTTTTTTGTTGTGATGAGAACTTTTAAGATCTACTCTCTTAGCAACTTTCAAAAATGCAATACAGTACATTATTAACTATAGTTGCCATGTTGTATATTACATCCCCAGGTCTTATTTATTTTATAACTGGGAAGTTTGTACCTTTTGACCCCCTTCACCCATTTCACCTACTTCCCCCCAGCCCCTGCTTCTGACAACCACCAAATTTGTTCTCTGTAACTATGAACTTGGGTTTTAAAAAAATTTTTAAATTCCACCTGTAAATGATATTATACAGTATTTGTCTCTTTTTTTTAACATCTTTATTGGAGTATAATTGCTTTACAGTGTTGTGTTAGTTTCTGCTGTATAACAAAGTGAATCAGCTATATGTATACATATATCCCCATTTCTCCTCCCTCTTGCATCTCCCTCCCACACTCCCTATCCCACCCCTCTAGGTGGTCACAAAGCACAGAGCTGATCTCTCTGTGCCATGTGACTGCTTCCCACTAGCTATCTATTTTACATTTGGTAGTGTATATATGTCCCTCCTACACTCTCACTTCGTCCCAGCTTACCCTTCCTTTTCCTTTTAAATACATCTTATAATTTCTGTAAAATAAACATGTACTACTCAAGTAAAAAAAATATTAAACAGAAAATTCAGGACTCACATATAACTCATCCATTCATCCTTCCACCCATCCACCCATCCACCCATCCATTCATCCATCCATCCATCCAGTTATTCAACAAATATTTGTTAAGCCCCTACAACGTGCCAGGCCAAGTTAACCCAGATCAAGACAGTGAAAGTGTTCCTTGGCCTGTTCATCTTCTTGTGTGGAAGCTGTAATGCTAAAGTTTATGATGTGGATAATATAGACCATCTTGTCTCTTGTCTACAACTTTTTATTAGGATAAGAGCTTATGGACCTTGGAAAGACAGGAAATAGTCTTAGAAAGTAGAAAGTCAGAAATGCTTTCTACTTTGTTTGTCCTTCTACAAAGGAAATTACTGTTTGTCCTTCTACAAAGACTACTTGCTGTTTGTCCTTCTACAAAGAAAATTTTCTGTTCTTCAAATGATATTCCTAGTATATTTTGGTTGACCCTCTGAATCATTTTAAACCAACTTGAAATGTAGATTGGCAGGATTGGCAAATTAACATCCAAAAGACAATGGGTATTATGTTTTTTCATTTTTACTGGTGCTAATGTACATGAGCAAATGAATGTTCTAATCTGGGTTTGGTAAAAAATCCCTGTTTAAAGGATGGAGGAGTGTGTCTACATAAAAATATCCATTCTTTCTTTGTCATGCTTTGTATATTTCCTGTGACATTTATTATCATTTTAAAAGCTCTTCATTTGATTCATCTTTTGCAATGAAGCTAGGAATGACATAATCTCTATCTACCCCTTTGCTTATTTTGTGCGTATGGTGACCCATTCTGTTAAGGTCCGAGTCACTTTATCAGCATCCATTGGACACAGTCCCTGCATTTGAATATGTTCTTTTTTCTGTCTTGATGACTTTTTTTTTTTTTTTTTCTGTACGCGGGCCTCTCCCTGCTGCGGCCTCTCCCGCTGCGGAGCACAGGCTCCGGACGCGCAGGCCCAGCGGTCACGGCTCACGGGCCCAGCCACTCCGCGGCATGTGGGATCCTCCCGGACCGGGGCACGAACCCGCGTCCCCCGCATCGGCAGGCGGCCCCCCAACCACTGCGCCACCAGGGAAGCCCTTGATGACTCTTTTGTTAAAGAAATTTATATTCTTGGACAAGACCTAGAACTGTGTCGTATTTTTGAGATTCTAGATGTACCTGAAGCCTGAAATGATCACTCTGCTCATTGTAACACTGAGATTTAGAGCCTTCACAGATTTCTCTGAATGTCAGTGTTTCCACTTGGTACTTGCACAGTACCAGATAAAAGATTGTAAGCTTTATTTCTTTAAAATAGGATAAAAATTTTTTTAAATTTAATTTAAATTAAAATTTTAATGATTCAAAAGTCACAGATATTTAAGCAACTATTTCCTAGTTCAAGAAACTTAAGACAAATTTAAATAGTATCTCTTCTTCCTGCCCCAGCTCCTTATATTAGTAATGATGATAATAATAGCTCCCATCGATTGAGGCCTTACTATGTGCCAAATACTATGCTAGCTGCTGGGGATATAGAGGTGAACAAGACAATGCTCATAGGTATGTATTAGATCTGTATGTAGTTCTCAAAGTGTGGTTCCTGGAGTAGAAGCATCAGCATCACATGGGAACTTGTAAGCAATGCACATTCTCAGATTGTATCTCAGACTTACTGACTCAGAAGCTGTAGGTGTAGATATAATTACATGAATTCTTTTTTTTTTTTTTTTTAAGTTTTGGCTGCGTTGGGTCTTTGTTGCCGCACGCAGGCTTCTTCTAGCTGCAGTGAGCGGGGGCTACGCTTCACTGTGGTACGCAGGCTTCTCATTGCGGTGGCTTCTCTTGTTGTGGAACACGGGCTCTAGGCACGTGGGCGTCAGTAGTTGTGGTGCATGGGCTCAGTAGTTGTGGCTCGTGGGCTCTAGAGCTCAGGTTCAGTAGTTGTGGCATATGGGCTTAGTTGCTCCGTGGCATGTGGGATCTTCCCGGACCAGGGCTTGAACCCATGTCCCCTGCATTGGCAGGCAGATTCTTAACCACCGTGCCACCAGGGAAGTCCTTACATGAACTCTTAAAGAGAGGGGTAGGATGGTCAGAGTCCGAATAGGAGATGTAAGAAAGTAGTAGTTGTCAGAGAGGGATGAAGGGAGGGAGGCAGAGGGATAGATAGGTTTGAAGAGGCTACACTGCTGACCTTGAAGGCAGAGGAAGGGGCCACAAGCTAAGGAATGCAGGCAGCCTCTGGAAGCCAGAAAAGACAAGGAAACAGATTCTCCCCTAGAGCCTCCAGAAGGCAGACAGCTCTGCTGATATCTCGACTTTAAGAACTTCTGACCCCCAGAACTATAAGTGATAAGTTCGTGCAGTCTTAAGTCACTAAGTCTGTGGTAATTTGTTATAGCAGTATTAGGAAACTAATACACTGTCTGACCATGCTGGACTAAAGCTTCCTACTTCAGAGCCCCCATGCACACAGAGCTGTTAACCTGTCTCACCTTTAATATAAATGGACAGCTGTGGATCCCAAAATTTAGGAAGAAACCTTCAAATATGAAAGAAAGGGGTCCAAATAAACAAAATACGTCCAGAAGAAATAAAAATAATGTAAGAAATGAGGAAAATTTAGAAAGTAATCTAAACATTTTTATTCTCAGAAAATATATGAGATATTACAGCCCAAAATAAAAACTTATGACATGTGAAAGGAACAGTTAGAAAAGAAGAAAGAGCTCTTGAAAATTAAAAATATAATAGCTGAAATAAATTCAGTAGAACAATTGGAAGGTGAGCTTAAGGAATTTCTCAGAAAGCAAAACGTAATAGAAAAGTTAAGAGGCAGAAAATGGGAGAAGAGAATGAGAGGGTCAATTCAGGAAGCCTAACATCCAATAAAGCAGGAACAGGGGACATTCTTGGTGGTCCAGTGGTTTAGACTCAGCCCAGCCAATGCAAGGGGTGCGCGTTTGATCCCTGGTTGGGGAACTAATATCCCACATGCCGAGGGCGCGGCCAAAAAGAAGGATTAACTAGGGCTTCCCTGGTGGCACAGTGGTTGAGAGTCCGCCTGCCGATGCAGGGGACACGGGGTCGTGTCCCGGTCCGGGAAGATCCCACATGCCGCAGAGCGGCTGGGCCCGTGAGCCATGGCTGCTGAGCCTGCGCGTATGGAGCCTGTGCTCCGCAACGGGAGAGGCCACAACAGTGAGAGGCCCGCGTACAGCAAAAAAAAAAAAAAAAGAAGAATTAACTAAAAAGCAAGAACAGCAATAGCAGAACGTAGAAAATGAGCCAAAAAAAAAAAAAGATTATAAAATGTTCCAAGGTTGAAGGACCTGAGTCTCCACCTTGAAAGGTCACATCAAATGCCCAGTGCAATGAATGAAAAAAGATCCACACCAAGCCACATCACTGTGAAACTTCAGATCTTTAAAAACTTCCAGGGATGGGGGGAGGGTGGGAAGACATAGGTCACAATGACAGAGGATGGAAAATCAGAATAACCCCAGACTGCAGTCCGGTGAGGTAGAAGGCAATGGCATGATGCCTTCAACATTTTGAGGAAAGCTGACTGCCACTCTTGGATTAAATACCCAGTAACCCATCAGAAAATTATGAGGAAAGAGTAAAACCATTTAGTAATGGAAGACAAAAAGTTTTACCTTCCATCAGCTGTTTTTAGGGAAGCTATTATAGGATGTGCTCTAGAAAAATAAAAGAAACTTTAGAGAGGAAGACATCAGACCCCAGACACTGGAAAGAGGGTCAAACAGGCCCATGCAGAGGAATTTTATAGACCTTCAGAACAAGCTGCACAAGACAGGTGAGAAGAGCAGGCTTTAGACTTCAGTGATGCCCTGCACACCACTCCTTATCGGTCTTTGAGACTAGAGTGACCAACCATCCCTGTTTGCCAAGAGCAAGGGGTTCCCAGCATGTGGAACTTTCAGCTTTTAAATCAAGACAGAGCCAGGCAAGTTGGGATGCTTGGTAATCTTACTTGGAACTGTGGGCCCTGCTCATTCTTTCAAGTCTGTGCTTTTACATGTGTTCTCTCTTCCCTGCACACACGCTCTCTGCCTGGACAAATCCTACTCATCTTCTAGGCCCCAGCTCAAGTTTGGAGATGGGGAAATGTACCCATGTCCAGGTGGCTCTGCTCCAGCAGGTGTAATACCAGAACACAGTCTGTTAACCTCCTGAGAAGTCTTTTTTTAATTAATTAATTAATTAATTAATTATTGGCTACGTTAGGTCTTCATTGCTGTGTGCGGGCTTTCTCTAGTTGTGGTGAGCTGGGGCTACCCTTCATTGCAGTGCACGGGCTTCTCATTGCAGTGGCTTCTCTTGTTGTGGAGCATGGGTTCTAGGCACAGGGGCTTCAACAGTTGTGGCTCGCGGGCTCTAGAGTGCAGGCTCAGTAGTTGTGGTGCAAGGGCTTAGTTGCTCCGTGGCATGTGGGATCTTCCCAGACATCGAACCTGTGTCCCCTGCATTGGCAGGTAGATTCTTAAGCACTGTGCCACTGGGGAAGTCCCCTGAGAAGTCTTTATTCAGGCTGATGACGAATGAGACCTCTCCCTGCTCAGAGGGGAAACGGCTTTTGGAGTGGGGTTTAGTTCCATTTTCCTGCAGGTTCAGAGACTACAGTCTAATCTTTGTAGGTATTTAAAAACTGTAAATCTTGAGAAATTATTTGCTGTTTTAGGAGCTTCTCTGGTGGTTTTCTCCACCAGACATTTTGCAAAGGCAAAGCTGAAAAACTCTATGGAACTTGCAAAATCCCTGGCACCCCACTTACACTTACTCTGACTTGGGGTCACCTTCATGAACTGGCACATATTTTTCACATTTAAACAAATTTGAAAAGATCATATTTTCTTACATTTTGGAAAGCACTGCTCCGGTGCTTTTGATCTGCTCTACTATTTTTGGGCACTTGATCCCTTTCAGCTATCAGCCTTCTAAGCTAGTGGCAGTGGGTCTCACGCCAGCTGCCCATTAAAATCTCCTAGAGAGCTTTTAAAACATAGTTTTGTCCAGACTTCACTTTCCATAGTGAAGAGCTGCAGGTAGAAAGAAGTGCTATCTATTCAACTGACAGTGTTTTTTTTCTTTATTAATAAATTAATAAATATTAACTTCCTGCTTTGGTAAATCTATTTGAAATCTCTTTGGAAAACATAAAGCCAACCAGATAGCTATGGTCTGGTTTATAGAATTTAAATATATGTCAGTTGAATGCAATCATTCTCAGAGTAAATAACAGCTGATGAAAATCAAAATGATTAAAAATCTCTAGAAATAAAGCTAGTGAGATGTGTGATGAAGAAGTAATCATGTCTTATTTTCTGCTGTTGGTTCATTACAAAAGCAAATATAAATAAACAAGAGAATGCTAAGCGCTAGGAGTAGCATTGTCCAAGAAAGGGTACGATTAAAGTAGGAATTGAGGAGAGGGGAATGGGCCAATACTGCCTTTCCCAGCCAGGAGAGTGCAAATATTCCAGCAAAAAGGTTGGTAGTTTGTGAATTGAGGGGACCTGACCCCACTCCTACACCAACAGTCCCAGGAAACACCAAGACCAATAGTGGGTTTGGAAGGTGGATGTCTGGGATCTCAACTGCCCCTGTGGTCCAGCTGGTCACAGTAGCATGCCTGCCGTGAGCGCAGCAGTCCACTTTTGAGTGGATAAACACAGGCTTGAACAATAAGCCATCTCATGTGGACCATAAAGAGCTGAAAGCCAAAGACTCTTCCTCAAACTTTTTGGACCAGATAAGTCTTCTCAGACTCTACTAAGAACCTGAAGGAGGGGAAGAAGGGGCTTCTCATACCATGACTGAGAATGAAACTTCCATTACCTACAAGGACAGGGCCTGATTTAGAAAAATACAGAAATGTTACATGGAGGCAGTCTACAGTCCTTACCTAACTACTGTACCACTGTTTCTAAAAATGTTTCTAATTTAGCGTTGATATGTATACTTCAAGTACAGCATAACTGTGCTTACACAGTTTTTTACTGATAGAATTGCACAAAGTGACGGAATTGCATAAATCCAGTTACTTTGGGTATATAATTATTTCATTTAAATATTTAAAAGAATCAGTTTGGTGAGAGCAGTTTGGAAATGTGTAGTAAAGTTGAAGATGTACAAACCCATTGAAAGATTAGCTGGCCAACTGGCTCCATTTTACTTGTGATGCCCAGAGGGCTGTGCTGATTTCCCATCTTTCCATTCACCCCAGCAGAGATTTGGAAGAGGAAGAGATTTAGGAAAGACAAGGGCCAGTCTCTTTCCACTTTCTCCCCTGTTATTTGTTATAGAGAAACTCCTACACAATTGAATAAGAAAGTGCCAGGATGTTCACTGCACCAAATTTACAGAATTAAACATTGGAAACAACCTAAATGCCCATTGTCAGAAGAATGGATAGCTAAATTGTGTTATAGTCTTACATTGGAATGCTATGTTGCAGTAAAAATGAATGAAGCAGAGTTACGTTATCAGCATACATGGAGGAGGATATGTACAACATGGAACAATTTATAAGGGTCAGAAACATGAAAAAAAAAACCCTACATTGCTTGGAAATACACAATCTATTTTACATAAAATAAATCTTTATTGAATACCTGCCCTGTGCCAGATGGAGTTTTAAGTGCTGGTGATATGGCAGTGAATAAAGCAAAGTGCCTGCTTTCCTGGAACGTAGATTCTAGTGACATAGCTGCACACAGAGTAGAAATATAAAGACAGATGTGGGATTGATAAAGACTGAATTCAGAATAGTAGACACCTCTGGAAAGGGCCAGGGGAAGTGATTGTGGCAGGGCACAGAAGCCTTCAATTTTTTGCAATATTTTATTTCTTAAGCTGGAAAGTGGGTAAATGGTGTTTGCTATATCATTCTCTATATCTTTTAGTCTGTCTTATATATCTTATAAAAATCAATTTAGTTTTGTTTCCTACTTCTGCTTCTACAAATTTCTTTCATTCCTTTAAAAACACGTTTTCCTCCATAGATAATAGGAAGGTCAAATGAAACATAAGAAGATTAATGGAGATGTTCTGGGAACTAACTTTAAGTATTTAAGAAAGCCTATGTGTTTGGAAATGACACAAACTCTTGGACATTTTGAATAATATTGTTTCTAGAGAAAGCAAGAAGGTCATGAAAACACCAGCACAGAGCCGGGCCCAAAGAAACTAAGCAACTGCTTGTGAAATTAAGGACTGATTGTGGACTTAACTTGTTTGCAAGGAAAAGCCTGGGAGGGGTTCTGCTACACGTCCTAGAGACTTCATCTAGCCTGGCCACGAGGGTGACTGACATATTGGAGGACTGGCCTCTTGATCAACGGACTACAGATATTTTAGTATTTAATGTACAGTCTGCACCCTGAGTCATGTGGGACTAAATCTGACCCAGTTTGACAGCTCTTATTTCAAACAATTTAGATAAACAGCCTTATCTAAAAACTCTGCCTCCTTAGAATTCTTTTGTCCCATCAATAATCCTTGCTTTATTATTGAAGTGTATCTAGTTAAAAAGAAGTGGAAATATTGCAATACTACCCTTAATACACTTTGGCCCAATAATCCCAGTATTAGTAATCTCTCCTAGAATAATGATCAGAGATTTGGGCAAAGTTGATGTGTAATGATATGCCAGGGCAGCAATGTTTATAGCAATGAAAAGATGAAAAATAAGTGCCCTGCAGTGGGGGAATGATGAAAATAAATATAGTACTCCTAGCACTATATTTATAGTAGAATAGTAGAATTATATTTTATACTGTCATTAAAAATGTGTTTACAAAAGTAATTCAATGACATGGGAAAGTCTATATTATTAAATGAAAAATTTGATTATAACTTGATTAAATATCTATCTAGTAATCAATGAAATGCTCCAAAATATTAATGTTAATTTTCTTTTTATACTCATTGTAATTTTCCAAACTTTCCCTGGCATGTAGTTTTGATTTTATAAATAAGAAAAAAGTTGTTAAACTAAAAAAAAAAACAAAACAACAAGGAAATGGAAGCATATGATGTACTGAAAGAGAAGCAATCTTGACATTTTGACAGACTTGACATTTTTTACAATCTTAGACATTTGTTTACAGGGCTTGCTCATTTTATATAAGCCTGTGAAGAGATTAACTCCTATGATTGCAAATACTAGGATAAAATATAAGCTAGTTTTTGTGTGTGTGTGTGTGAAGAGAGGTTTTCTGGGGATCATTATTATAGATACTGGGGCAGCAGCATGACTTACTGGAAAGAGATGAACTTGGAGTGAAGACATTACTAGTTGTGTGACCTTGGGGATAAATGATACTTTCCTCCCAGGGTTGTGGTTAAGATGAAGCCAGATCATGAGAGCTCTGGGCACAGGATAGGCACTTAATAAAAGCTGCTGACTCTGAATTTTCTTCAAGGTTATGAACATACAGTAAAAAACTGCAAGTTTTCGGTTGTGTTCTCTGCCAGTTTCCTCCAGACAAGATTAATTAAAAAGCAAAGTGGTTTTAAAAGGAGTGTTGTTGCATTTACTGTTTAGAACCAAGCGTGTTCTTCATGAGTCAGCAAGCTTCTAAATCAAAGACAAGACAAGCAGGGCTTCCTTGGTGGCGCAGTGGTTAAGAGTCCGCCTGCCAATGCAGGGGACACAGGTTCGAGCCCTGATCTGGGAAGATCCCACATGTCTCAGAGCAACGAGGCCCATGCACCACAACTACTGAGCCTGCGCTCTAGAGCCCGCAAGCCACAACTATTGAAGTCCGCGCACCTGGAGCCTGAGCACCGCAACGAAGAGTAGCCACCACTCGCCACAACTAGAGAAAGACCGTGTGCAGCAACAAAGACCCAATGCAGCCAAAAAAAAATAAAAAGACAAGACAAGCAAACAGAAGCCCCATCCCTAGCGCTACATGGTGTGCCTCCAAAGTCTATCCCTTCTGTTCTTCTCTGGGCCCATTCCCACTCCTGACCTCGTGGGGAGTTCTAGCAAAATCATCCAAGGGTAAATGAGCTCCAACTGTCTTTGATTCCTCCTCACCCCAACACCCCGTCTTCCTTTAGATCTTGGAACTGAACAAGGTTTCTTGGTTTTCCAAGGTCCCCTTCAAGGGCTATCCTGAAGTGGAACCATAGTGTGGTGGTTAAAACTTAGTCTCAGTGATGTCAGACTGCCTGGTTTTGAATCCTTGACATGTTACTTAACCTTTCTGGGTCTTAGTTCTATATCTGTAAAATGGGAATTAAAAAAATAAAAAGCCTCACAAGATTGTGGCCAGATTTAATGCGTGTAATGTGCTCTGAATAGTGCCTGAAACATAGAAAGCACTCAGGAAATTTTAGCTATTATTATGATTACTTTTCTTGCAGGTTCTTACTCTAAAAATCCCTCATAAATGCAAGGCTAGAGAGCAACGTCCTCAGTGAGGAGGTGGTGGAGGCTAGGAGCACAGGTTCTGGCACTGGAGAGGATGGAGAGGGTGCAGTGTGGTACAGCTCTGCCTCTCTCCTGCTGTGTGATCTGGGAAAAGTTGCTTAGTATCTCTAAGTCTCAAGTGCAACTTGGGGCTGCAGGTAGGGTTGTTAAGATAACGGAACACTACTTACCATTGTGCCTGATTCTCTGTAGGTACTTGATACATTTTAGCAATTATTATTGTTCTAAATGTATGGTATATATTATCTCATTTAGTCTTCACAAAACCCCCGTTTTGCAAGTGAGGAAACTTTGGCATTGAGAAGTTCAAGGTCACATGGGTAGTAATTGGCAGAACCAGAACTTAAATCCAGACGGTCTAACACCCCAACCCATGGTTTTAACCACAGTACACCCCTGCACAACACCAGCTCTGCTTAATGATAAGGAAATCATTTGTGCTTCAGGGTCAATGGCCAACAATTACTTAATATGTTTCTACTCCTCCTAATAGGGTTACCTTTTAAAAGAAAACTCCTATGATTTTTGATATTTCATAATACAATAATTTTTACTGGTCTGAATTTAAGCCTGAAAAGGATTGTACAATTAAAAATGTTATAAGATGATAGAAATTTTATTCAGCTGCAGTTAGTTACATTTGGTTAAATGATATAAGCTAAAGATGAAAAACTGAGAGAGGCCTTCTAGTGACACAGTAATACCCCCCTTTAGATTCCACAGAGATAGGATTTTAGGTACTGAAGCAGGCTAGTGGGGGTGATATTTAGATATTTCTGGGATAATGATGGTGGGAGTTGATGTTACACACACACACACACACACACACACACACACACACACTTTGGCCCTTTCTTAAACAAACAGACTCAGAGATGGGAAGGACCTTAGGAGGCATATAATTTTTCCACCCAGTTCAAAAATCATTTTTTGTAAGCATCCCTGAAGAATGGCTACCTAGAATTTGTTTGAATATCTTCAGTGAGGTATCCAGCTGGATAACACTAGTTAGAAAACTCCTTCCTACGTTGATCTGAATTCCACCTTTGTAATTGGCAGCTCTAGGACCTGATTCTCTCTTACATAGTAATATAGAAGTCTAGTTCCCTCTTCTAAAATAATATAGTCCCTTACAGATAACCGAACTTCTTCACTGAACAGTTAATTGTTGAGCATGAGTCAGGTGCTGTGCAAGGCACTGGAAACAGAGTTGTGGACCAGACCACAAGCCCCGCCCACTATGGCGTGGGCAGGCCATACTCTCAGGAAAACGTACTTCTCCACTTAGATATTTCCAGATCCTTCAACCACTTCTCGTCTGATAGTCTTTAGGTCCCTTAACATCCTGCTACCCTCTTTTGAAAACATGTAAATTAAAAAAAATGTCACCATTGCATGTAGATTTGTTTTAATCCCTGTTCTCTGTTTATAGACTATCAGGCTTCTTCCTTGAGATTCTTCTTTATTCTGTTTGTGAAGAAAATATTTCTGAATTGCCTTCCTATACTTTCTCAAGCATTATTCAAAGAATTGAGGAATTATAGTGAAGTAGACATTGTCCGGGTCCCTAGGTATAATCTCCTGGGGGAGAAAGACATGTATACAAATGACCATAACACATGTGATGAGTGCTATGACAGAAATAGGTATAAGTGCTGGTAAAAGTAAGGCAAGTCTGCTGAAATCTTTCAGGATGGGACTGGAATCCCAAGTAAATTTTCACTGTTTTATTATTTCCTTCCTCTCTGTGCTTTTATTTAATGTATTTTGAAGGGAGGGGTCCTTCCAAAATCCTGAATGGTCAAACTGTTGTTCTATAGTATTTTCTATCTACATTCAAAAGAGGATATGAGAAACTTACAGTAAACAATCATCGTGTTAAGACTTTATGTTTCTGTACCTACACGTATACTGCTGTACATCTGTTAGAATGCCTTGATAGAGAAATCAGCTCTTTAATTTTCACATTATTTTCTTCATTCTACAGATTTGGAAACTGAGGCTCAGGGAAGTAAGTGGATATGTCAACATCACGAAGCCACTAAGTGGTAGAACCAGAACTCAAACCCGTCCAGACCTCTAAGCCTGGGGGCCTTTATTTGCCTAGCTGCAACCACCATTCCTGATAAAACCATGGATTTGACACAAAAGTTCCTGAAACCCCATAGAAAAAGACAGATAATTCATCAGTTGGTGGACAATGGTAACCTCGCTCCTTGGCAACCGACTCCGAGGAGCAAAGGGCACCCTCCCCACATCCCTTTCTTGCCACTCACATTTAAGTCTGTATGAGCCTGTGTTTGCTTTTAGATTGGGTTTTCAGGCTTTTGTGCACTCTCCCCACCCTTGCTTCTGTAAATACATAATAAGCCCAGAAGGTTATCTGGTTTCCCATTAACAACAGTTTCCTGTCTTTTAAGGCTCCAAGGCACATCACATCACGGGTCACACATGAGTTCTACTTCCTTTCCTTTATTATGCAGGGATGCTATTATGTTATCACAAATATTTTCGTTTTGCCTTCAAAATGACAGGACATTCAAGGTTATTCCGGTTAATAAGATGTCACAGGAATGAAATTATTTATAAAACCTGTCTGACAAGAATAATAAGGTTTTTGAAAAGAGAAAAACAAGCAGTCTCTACTGATCAGTCCTTCACATGTTTTTACCCCTGGAGTGTATCCTATTGCTTTGAAATAAGGAATTCTATCAGTTCTTATTTCCTTCTGCAAAGATTTCTCCTCTAGTCCTGTGATGGGTCACACCAGACCTGCATTGTGATGAGGCATTCACTTTTACGTCTCAGAGTTTGGAAATACACTGAACTTCTGGCTCAAAATTGGTAACCTAAGTGACAATGTTGCTGTTTAATGTTTAATATCTATACTGAGAATACGAAGGATACCCCTGACTTTTCAGTGAAGAATGGTGAAAATACATCCTTATATAATTTCTGAGGTTTGAAAATGGGACTTGTCTTTCTTCTTACAGAATCAATTAGCTGCAAACGGCCCGTGGCCCATGGAGACAGTCAGGAAGGGCTGGCTGCCTGAATGTGCAGCAGATATCTTTGTTTTAATGTTTGGGGAAAGCTAGACTTACATATTTCTGACCTTGGCCCTTCTCCCTCTCCTAAGTCCCTGCTTTCGTGCTTCCAAGAGGCCACCAATAGTTTTCATACCAAGTACAGGTACTTCTTACAGAGCTGAGAGGTAAACCTGGCCATTCCAGCTTCCCAGCTTCAGTCAGTCCTTGTAGAACTTGCCGGAAAAACCTGACTTATCCATTAGAATAGGACTCAGGGTGTCAGCTACAACTCGATAAATCTCCAAATTATGATCGGTGCTGTACTGCTGAAATATACTGCTTTGGGAATGGCACTATTTTAAATCAGCTTTACACATACAACCTAACACAGGTTTTGGCTTAGTGTAATATTTCTTGATTTAGAAGCCGAATATCTCTACGGAAATTCTTTTGAAATACACACGTGTGCACACACACGTTAAAGTCTGTTATCTGCTCTGACCGGGGAATGTGGCATTATGATTTTATTCAGTCAGTCTATTTTGATCCTGGCACTGTCCCTGTCACAGTGTAGTAGACACAAAAGAAGTACATGATAGCATCCTCCTTCTCAAGAAGGAAAGAAAGAAGAGGAAATATTTACTGGATGGTCGACTGTGTCAGGTGCTTTTATGTGGATCATCTCTTTTAATGCAAATAGCCTGGGGGTATTATGTCTGTATTTTCAGATGAAGAAACTCAGGCTTGAAGAGGTTAAGTAACTTGCAACCCATAAGTCTGGCACTGAATTTGAACTAGGTCTGTCTGGCTCCACAGTAATGCTCTTTCTCATAATGGATGCATGAAGGAGACAATCAAGGAGTAATATGAGTCAGTGTGCAATGAAATACAAAATTACATATAATCAAGTGTTAAGACTTAGGGTATGAACCTCAAGTGCTTTGGGTGTTCAGTGGGACAGGCAAGAAATGAATGTCTTCTCTAATTATTAAAGAAGGTCTCAAGGAAGAAGAAGCAGGGTTTGAAATGATCCTTGTAGGATTGCTAGGATCAAATATTCTTTTTAATAAAGAGCCGGTTCATATTTGTGACATAGAGTTATATTTTTAAAGAAGTCAAATGTACTTCTAGGTCTTCTGGGCTTTGCTCCCTAACTGTGGTCTGTCCACTTCCCTTCCTGTCCTTGGTGCACCATCCCTTACACTGCTAATGCTCTGCCCTGTTAGCATATTCGGTAAAATTCCATTACTGAGTGAAGCATACTATGGACAATCTCAGTGCCCCTTGGGAGTTCCTCCTCCCTCTTTAGTATCTTTAGTCCTAGAAGAGTGTCTGGCATCTCTGGGACACCCAACTAACATTTGCTAAAAAAATGGAAAAAAATGAAAAGGATCGATTGGTCAAAAACCAATTTTCAGGACTAATGTCAAATGGGCTCTCATACTCTATATTCGACTCCAATCCTGTTAGGTTTCCTTAGTTCATTCTTTGCTGGATTCCACAACATTTCAATCCTCCACTTGCTTCAAATCTTGCACTCTTAACAGATGGTTTTGCCTCATCAGCATCCCACTATTAAACATACAAACCCGCACTCCCATCCGATCAATGTTCCTTCTGTTACAACGCGCGTGTGGTCCCTCTTCTGTTCTTAGGCCTGTCTCTCCACCTGTGCTTGAAAACCCTGTGCTTTAGTTCCTCCTGCATTCAGAGGAAACTGCCTCTCTGCTGTCTATTATCCTTCTCATGAATGAGTGGATTCTTCCTATGAGTTTTTGAACATGTTCAAGTGTCTTCTATTACAAACAAACAAGACAGCCTCCCCCAGCAGCTCTTTGGAAGGTCAACATTTTCGTTTCTATATACAGTGGTCATTTTCCATTCTTCCTTTTTCTAATCTTTGAATCAACACTTGACACTCTCTGCTTCTTGAAATACAGTTTTCTTTGGCTTTTAGAATACCACATTCTGCTGACTTTCCTCCTATCTTTCTAACAGCTTCTTTCACATCTTTTTTGCTGCCTTCTCTTCCTCTACCCAGCCTTTAAATTTCCTCAGTACTCAGCTTTAGACCCCCTTCTGTCTCTTCTCAATTCTGCTCTCTTTCTTTAAGTATCTCATCTCCACTCAGTTTCAAGCTCTACCTATATTCAGAAGCTCACAAATTTATATGTCCAGCCCAGATCTTTCCTCTAAGCACCAGACCTGTGTACTTAACTCTTCACTTGAATTCTCTACTTGGGTGCATTAAAGCACTTTGTACTCAGCATGTCTAAGATGATACTCATGCTCTTTCCTTATGGAGCTGGTGTCTTCTTAGTGTTCTTGCTCAGTGAATGTCACTACCATCCACCCAGCTGTACAAGATAAAAACCCAGGAACCATCTTCAACAGCTTACTCCCTCTTGGCTCTCATTTCCATTCCAACACAAAGTCCTGTTGATCTTACCTCACAGGTACCTCTCAAATTCATCCCTTCCTGTCCATCTCCTCCACTACTCCACTCCAAGTTACCATTCATGATCTCTTGCCTGGACTGCCGCAGCCTCTCCCTGGACTTCCCAGATCCATTCTCGCCTTCCTCCAAGTGTTCTTCATATTGCAGCCAGAACAATCTTTTTTTTTAAATTTAAACACAAATATAATGTTAACACACCCTCCTCTACCTGAAACAAGAGAAAACAACTCTTCAGTACTCCCCACTACCCCACTCTCCAGGCTCATCTCACACCCCTTACCCCTTTACTCTGCAACCAGTCACACTGGCCTCATTCCAGATGCTGTGCCTCTTCCTGCTTATACAGGCTATTTCCTTTTTCTGAACATCCCCTGTGCCCCCCATCCTTTCCTGTTCTTTCACTTTCTCACACATACCTGGTTACCTCTTACTCATCTTTCAGATCTCAACTGAAGCATCTCTTGTCTTAGAAAAGCCTCTCCTCACCTCACTGATCACCTGAGCACATCTATGCACTGCACTATGTACTTCTTTTATTTTTTTAATTTTTATTTTACATTAGAGTTTAGTTGATTAACAATGTTGTGTTAATTTCAGGTGTACAGCAAAGTGATTCAGTTATACATATACGTGTATCTATTCTTTTTCAAATTCTTTTCCCATTTAGGTTTTTACAGAATATTGAGCAGAGTTCCCTGTGCTCTACCAATAAGTAGGTCCTTATTGGTTATCTATTTTAAATACAGCAGTGTGTACATATCAATCCCAAACTCCCAATCTATCCCTCTCCTCCTCCTGGTAACCATAAGTTTGTTCTCTAAGTCTGTTAGTCTCTTTCTGTTTTGTAAATACATTCATTTGAGTCACTTTTTAAGGTTCTACATATAAGTGATACCATACGATATTTGTCTTTCTCTTTCTGACTTACTTCACTTAGTATGATAATCTCCAGGTCCATCCATGTTGCTGCAAATGGCATTATTTTATTCTTTTTAATGTCTGAGTAATAGTCCATTGTATATATGTACCACATCTTCTTTATCCATTCATCTGTTGATAGACATTTAGGTTGTTTCCATGTCTTGGCTATTGTAAACAGCACTGCAATGAACATTGGGGTGCATGTCTCCTTTTGAACCATGTTTTTCTCTGGATATATGCCCAGGAGTGGGATTGCTGGGTCATATGGGTAG
Source organism: Monodon monoceros (assembly GCF_005190385.1). Classification (NCBI taxonomy): domain Eukaryota; kingdom Metazoa; phylum Chordata; class Mammalia; order Artiodactyla; family Monodontidae; genus Monodon; species Monodon monoceros. Next base: position 113,858,066 of record NW_021703774.1, read on the forward strand.
TTCTATTTTTAGTTTTGAAGGAACCCCCATACTGTTCTCCAGAGTGGCTGTACCAATTTATATTCCTATCAACAGCATAGGAGGGTTCCCTTTTCTCCACACCCTCTCCAGCATTTATTGTTTGTAGATTTTTTGATGATGGCCATTCTGACTGGTGTGAGGTGATATCTCATTGCAGTTTTGATTTGCATTTCTCTAATAATTAGCAATGTTAAGCATTTTAATATGCCTCTTGGCCATCTGTATGTCTTCTTTGGAGAAATGTCTATTTAGGTCTTCTGCCTATTTTTTAATTAGGTTGTTTGCTTTTTTGATATTGAGCCACGTGAGCTGTTTGTAAACTTTGGAGATTAATCCCTTGTCAGTTGCATTGTTTGCAAATATTTTCTCCAATGCTGTGGGTTGTCTTTTTGTTTTGTTTATGGTTTCCTTTGCTGTTCAAAAGCTTTTGAGCTTCATGAGGTCCCACTTGCTTATTTTTGGTTTTATTTCCATTACTCTAGGAGATGGATCAAAAAAGATATTGCTGCAATTTATGTCAAAGAGTGTTCTATGTTTTCCTCTAAGATTTTTATAGTAACTGGTCTTGCATTTAGGTCTTTAATCCATTTTGAGTTTATTTTTGTGTATGGTGTTAAAAAATGTTCTAATTTTATTTTTTAACATGTAGCTGTCCAGTTTTCACAGCACTATTTATTGAACAGAATGTCTTTTTACCATTGTATAGTCTTGCCTCCTTTACTGTAGATTAATTTACCATAGGTGTGTGTTTTTTTCTGGGCTTTCTATCCTGTTTCATTGATCTATATTTCTGTTTTTGTGCCATACCATACTATTTTGATAACAGTAGCTTTGTAGTATAGTCTGAAGTCAGGGAGCCTGATTCCTCCATCTCTGTTTTTCTTTCTCAAGATTGCTTTGGCTATTTGGGGTCTTTTTTTTTTTTAACATCTTTATTGGAGTATAATTGCTTTACAATTGTGTGTTAGTTTCTGCTGTAACACAAAGTGAATCAGTTATATGTATACATATGTCCCCATATCCCCTCCCTCTTGCATCTCTCTCCCACCTTCCCTATCCCACCCTTCTAGGTGGTTATTCAGGGTCTTTTTTGTCTCCATACATATTTTAAGATTTTTTGTTCTAGTTCTGTGAAAAATGCCATTGGTAATTTGATAGGGATTGCATTGAATCTGTAGATTGCCTTGGACTGTGTAGTCATTTTGACAATATCGATTCTTCCAATCCAAGAACATGGTATATCTTTCCATCTGTTTGTGTCATCTTTGATTTCTTTCATCAGCATGTTATAGTTTTTGGAGTAAATGTCTTTTGCCTCCTTAGGTTTATTCTTAGGTATTTTATTCTTTTTGATGTGATGGTAAATGGGATTGTTTCTTTAATTTTTCTTTCCCATCTTTCATTGTTAGTGTATAGAAATGCAAAAGATTTCTGTGTATTAATTTTGTATCCTGCAACTTGACCAAATTCATTGATGAGCTCTAGTAGTTTTCTGGTAGCATCTTTAAGATTTTCTATGTATCATGTCATCTGCAAACAGTGACAGTTTTACCTCTTTGTTTCCAATTTGGATTCCCTTTATTTCTTTTTCTTCTCTGATTGCCATGGCTAGGAGCTCCAAAACTATGCTGAATAAAAGTGGCAAGAGTGGACATCCTTGTCCTGTTCCTGATCTTAGGGGAAATGCTTTCAGCTTTTCACTGTTGAGAATGATGTTAGCTGTAGATTTGTCATATATGGCCTTTATTATGTTGAGGTATGTTCCCTCTATGCTCACTTTCTAGAGAGTTTTTATCATAAATCAGTGTTGAATTTTGTCAAAAGCTTTTTCTGCATCTATTGAGATGATCATATAGTTTTTATTCTTCAATTTGTTGATGTGGTGTATCATACTGATTGATTTGTGGATATTGAAAAATCCTTGCATCCCTGGGATAAATCCCACTTGGTCATACACACTGTACTATGTACTTCTTCTCCCAAACACTAAATTCAGTTTTAATATTATATTTATGTGATTATTCTACTATTATCTATTTCTACCATAAAAGCCATGATAGTAGGAACCGTGTCTTCTTTTGCTCACCACATATTTTCAGTAGCTCATATAAGAGTCTGGCACATCAGATATTCTCTACTTTAGTTGAATGAATACATAAATTAATAAAGTTGAAGTCATGGGCATGGCTGAAGCAGCTGTAAAAGAAGAGGGACCCTCCCACTCCTGACAGAGCCCATTAAGGCATCTGGATGGGTTTTAAACAGAATGAGTATATAACAGTGTCAGACATATTCTTCCTTCCTTGAAAGCTGGCATTAAACAAACAAACAATAAAAAGGAACTTGGTGAACACAATATTTTAAAGGCAGGGCAGAGTAAGAAAAACCATGCTGGGGGGTGGGGAGGAGACAAAGAAATAATGGCCATAGAGGTGGCATAAGCCAAGGGAGCCAAGAGTTCTGAGAAAGCAGAAGTGCCATCAAGCATCTGGATCCCCAGACATTGTAAGAAACAGGAAATGTTCTCCTGACTTGACATTAATTAGATGACTCTTAATTGTCTCTTAGGGGAATAGGTAGGCAGAATTTGTTTTATAGGACAGAATGGAAGGTGAGGACGTAGGAGCAGGGCAGCTGACATCCCTTTCACCAAATATGGTGTTGAAGGAAAGGGGAGAGGAAAGACAGTATCCTACTTGGCCTTTCTACGACACTTGGCACTGTTGATGGCTACCTCTTTCTTCAAAGTGGGGATGGTGGCTTGTTAGATAGAGAAAAAAGATACTCTGAAGATGAGAACTTTAGAAAGATAAAGCAGTATCAGTTAATGGCGCAAGGTCCTGGGGCAAATGGAAGGAATGGGATCAAGGACTTGGGCAGATGCTGCATCTAGAAACTCTGTTGTTAGGAGCATATACATTATGAATTGTTATGTCTTCCTGGAGTATTGACCGCCCCCCCTTTATCATTATGTACTGCCCTTCTTTATCCCTGATAACTTTCCTTGCTCTGAAGTTTTGCCCTGTCTGAAATTAATATAGCTATTCCTGCTTTCTTTTTTTCTTTTCTTTTTTTTTTTGGCCGTACGCGGGCTCCTCACTGTCGTGGCCTCTCCCGTTGCGGAGCACAGGCTCTGGACGCGCAGGCTCAGTGGCCATGGCTCACGGAGCGGCTTGGGATTCTCCCAGACCAGGACACGAACCCGTGTCCCCTGCATCGGCAGGCGGACTCTCAACCACTGCGCCACCAGGGAAGCCCCCTGCTTTCTTTTAATTAGTGTTAACCTGACATATCTTTCTCCATTCCTTTACATTTATCTATATGTGTCTTTATATTTAAGATAGGTATCTTGTAGACAGCATGTGGTTGGATCTTGTATTTTGATCTACTTTGAAAAACTCTGTCTTTGAAGTATTTAGATCACTGATATTTAAATTGTTTGTTGATATAGTTGGAATATCATCTAGCATATTTTTTACTATTTTCTATTTATTGCCCATGTTCTTTGTTTTTATTTTTGTCTTCCAAACTTTTTCTGCATTGGTGGCTTTAACTGAACATTTTATATCATTCCATTTTCTCTCCTTTCTTAGCATATCGATTATATTTCTTTTTAAACCTTTTTTTTAAAAGGGTGGTTGCCCTAGAATTTGCAATATACATTTAAACTAATCCAAATCCACTTTCAAATAAGTGGACAGTACAAGTACCTTGTAATAACAAAATATTCCTAATTCCTCCCTTCCATCCCTTGCTGTCATTCATTTCATTCATACATAAACACACATAATCAAATATATTGTTGCTATTATTTTGAGCACACTATTATTGGTTAGATCGAATAAGAAAAATAAGTTTTTATTTTACCTTCACTTATTCATTCTCTGATACTCTTCCTTTCTTCATGTAGATCCAAATTTCTGACCTGTATCATTTTCCTTCTCTCTAAAGAACTTCTTTTAGCATTTCTTGCAAGGCAGGTCTAGTAACAAATTGGCTCAGTTTTTGTTTGTCTGAGATAGTCTATTTCTCTTTCACTTCTGAAGGATAATTTCACAGGATACTAAAGTCTAGGGTTTTTTCCTTCAACACTTTAAATATTTCACTCCACTCTCTTCTTGCTTGTATGGTTTCTGAGGAGAAGTCAGATGTTTTTCTTATCTTTGCTTCTCTGTAGGTAAGATATATTTTTCCTCTTGCTTCTTTCAAGATTTTTTTCTTTGTCTTTGATTTTCTGCAGTTTGAATATGATTATGGGTAGATGTAGTTTTTGTTTGTTTTTATATTTAACCTGCTTGGTGTTCTCTGAGCTTCCTGAATCTGTGGTTTTGGGCCTGACATTAATTTGGGGAAATTCCCATCATTATTGCCTCAAATATTTCTTCTGTTTCTTTCTCTCTTTCTTTTCTTTCCAGTATTCCCATTACATATGTTGATATATTACACCTTTTGTAATTGTCTCACAGCTTTTGAATATTCTGGGGGTTTTTTTTCAGTCTTTTTTCTCTTGACTTTCAGTTTTGGAATTTTCTCTTGTCTTATCCTCAATATTAGAGATATTTTTCCTCATCCACGTCCAGTGTATTATTGAGCCCAACAGAGACCTTCTCCATTTCTGTTACAGTGATTCTGATCTCTAACATTTCTTTTTGATTCTTAGGATGTTCATCTCTCTGATTACATTAGCCCTATGTTTTTGCATGTTGTCTACTTTTTCAGTTTAAGCCCTTAGCATATTAATCATAGTTTTAAAGAACTCCTATTCTGATAAGTCCAGTATTCCTGACTTATCTGAAGACTCTTGTTCTAATGCTTGTTCAGTCTCTCCAAACTGTGTTTTTACCTTTAGTATGCCTTATAATTTTTTGTTGAAAGGTGTATGTGATGTACTAGGTAAAAGGAACTGCAGTAAATAAGCTTTTAGTACTGTAGTGGTAAAGTGTGGGGGGAGGAGACACGTTCTATGAAGTGTACATAGTCCTATGATTAGGTCTCAGTCTTTTGGTAAGCCTGTGCCCCTGGACTGTGAACGTCACCACTGCTTCTCAGGTTCCCCCACCTAGATGAGACAGGATGGCTAGTTCCATTCTCCTAGGTAGGTTAGGCTCTAATAAAACCCCAGTAGGTTAGTTTCTCCTGAGAGCAGGCCTTGTTAAGAACAGAAGGCTCAGCTGGCTTTCAAAATGATTTTTTTTCTCCTCCGCCTGCTGGAAGCATGAGGAGACCGGTGTTCACTGTGAGAATCTGGTAGAGCTCCTAGTGGTAAAACCCACAAAAGTTTGGGGACCCCATGACTGGATGCCCATGGAGTTTTTATCCTCAGACTTGCCTACATTGAGTCTCCAGCAATTCATCAATTACAGTTTAGGTTTTCTTACCCTGGCCCTGGTTCTTGTGGAGGTTTTCTGCTCTGGTAAGTTGTGATTCTCTGAATCTGCCTGTTTCTCCAGTTTTAGGAGCAGCAGTTTGCCTTGTGACCTCACTTCTAAGAAGAGACTTTTCAGTTTGTTCAGCTTTTTACTTGTTAGGACAGTGGTAATTTTTAAGCTCCTACATGCCAGAAAACCATAAGTGCTCCATTAGGATTCACTTAACTAAAGCAATGGTGGCCTCTGTCAGCTACAGAAAGACGCTGATTGCTGAAAAGTTGGGTCTGGGGGAGGAGAGAAAGGGATTCATATTTACGAAGCATTTGTTCTGTACAAGGTACCTTACACTCCCTACTTCTCCAAACAGCATGTCTAAGTGGGGTTACTGTCATCACTTTTGAGAAGAGGAAACCCAGGCTCGAAAGAGTTAGCAAGAGGTAGCAAGTTATCAAAACGTTACATATTAAGTAGAAGAACTGGAAATCATTTCACTGACTTTTTTAAAAAATGGACATTTATTGAGCACATACTGTATGTTGGGCAGGAGAGCAGAACACAGTCCCTGCAATGCAAGAGGATATTACAACACAGGGTCTCATGGATCCCCCAAGAAGGTGACATGTAATGAGAAGGGCTTCCTCAAGGAGAAGCGTGGTTCTGATGGAGCATGGGTAGGGGTTATCCAGAATAGGGGTGATAGGGTTGCGGAAGCTTCCATATAGAGGAAAGAGACTGTTCAAAGCACAGCCCACTTGGGGGGAACGGCAAATGGCTTGGTGTGGCTGGAGCATTCAGTGTGTTTTGGTGATTAGCAAGGGATGAGTTTGGGGAAGGAGGGGAGAGGGTCAGACTCTAATTTGAAAGTTCCCATGTATTATGATAAGAGGTTCTGACTTAATTCTGACATCAATGAGGAGCCATGAAGAGTTTTAAGCAGTGGAATGTGATGATTGACTTGGCTTTTCAGCAAGATGATTTTGATGGGTGAGGAGCCTGGGGAAGGGAGACTGGTTAGGAGACTGTCTCAGTGGTCCTGGGGAAGAAGGGTCAGGGTGGGAACCAGGACAGTGGCAGTGGAACTGGGGAGGGAAGGAGAGATGCCTGCACAGGAGAACTGACCAGGTGACCAGCTTCTTGATCAAACTGATGTAGGGAGGGAGAGAAAGGAAGGATACTAGGAAGATGCCCTGGTCTCTGGCTTGGGCAGCTGGGAGGATGGTGGTATCCTTCACAGAAATAGGGGAAACAGAAGGAAGAACAGATTTTGTGGGGGAAGATGGTGAGTTCAGTTTTGCACATGTTGAGTTTGAGATGCACATGGGAAATCCAGCCAGTGCTGTTTAGCAGACAGACATAGGCGCTGGGAACCCACCAGGGAATTCTGAGTGAAGCTGAAATGCTCACATTTCCTCACTATTCCTTGTGAACAGAGCCCCAACTTTGTTGAGGTTTCCATGCCTTAGGAAAAGAGAAACTGGCTGTGGTCAAGCTTCTCAAAGGAGAATATGTGCAGTGAGGATTGAAGGGTCCCTGGCCAGGAGGCTGGTGGGTACCCGCACTGAAATAATAGACCAACAGAGCAGAGCTCAGCAAGGAAAGCAAGAAAGAGTGAGCCAAGAAGTAGGAGGAGTGCCAGAGACAGAACACATGGTGGGGGTCAGAGCTTTGTGGCCCAGGTTGGCTTCGCACTCACTAAACCTGTCTCTCTCTTCCCGGGCACCTGAGTAAGCTCCGTTTCCCATCCTTTTGCCTCTTCGCCCGGAGGTAGAGCCAGTGACTAGGGATGTCAAATGATCGTGGGAGGAAGAAATGTGCAATGAAGAGCAGGTCCCCCTTCCCATGCTTTTTCCCTTCCCATCCACGATCCCTCTGGAGGTCTCGCTGGAAGGAAAACACTCAGATTTTGAGTTTTATTTGTTACCGTAGCAGAGCCTCACCTATCTTTCCTGATCCTGGCTCTGCAGTCAGACGGCTGTGTTTCAATTCTGTCTTTACCTCTTGCCAGCTGTGTGACCTTAAATAAACTGCTTAATTTCTCTGTACGTCACTTTCCTTATCAGTAAAATGGGGGTAATAATATCAGTTTCACGTAATTGTCTCAGGATAAAATGAGGTAATAAATGTGAAGCACTTAGAACAGTATTAAATACTATAGAAGTGTTAGAAGCTAATGGAGAGGACACTGTCAAGAAATGGGGATGGTTTATAGCCTTGGTCAGCAAACTACGGCCTGCAGGTCAAATCCACTCTGCTGCCTGTTTATGCACAGCCTCTCAGTTAAGAATGGGCTTTACATTTTCGAATAGTTGAAATAAATCACAGGAAAATATGTGGAATTCAAATTTCAGTGTCCATAAATAAAGTTTTACTGGAGCACAGCCATACTCCTGTTTAAGTATAGTGGTGGCTGCTTTTGCACTACAATGGCAGGCTTTGAGTAGCTGCAGCAAATCCCTTATGGTTCACAAAGCCTAAAATATCTACGACCCAGCCCTTTACAGTAAAAGTGTGGTGGATCAAAGGCGCAAAGGTCAAGAAAGATAACTAAAAAGTGTTAACTGGGGGACTTCTCCGGTGGCGCAGTGGTTAAGAGTCCACCTGCCTATACTACAAAGCTACAGTAATCAAGACAATATGGTACTGGCACAAAAACAAAAACATAGATGAATGGAACAAGATAGAAAGCCCAGAGATAAACCCATGCACCTATGGTCAACTAATCTATGACAAAGGAGGCAAAGATATACAATGGAGAAAAGACAGTCTCTTCAATAAGTGGTGCTGGGAAAACTGGACAGCTACATGTAAAAGAATGAAATTAGAACACTCCCTAACACCATACACAAAAATAAACTCAAAATGGATTTGAGACCTAAATGTAAGACCAGACACTATAAAACTCTTAGAGGAAAACATAGGAAGAACACTCTTTGACATAAATCACAGCAAGATCTTTTTTGATCCACCTCCTAGAGTAATGGAAATATAAACAAAAATAAACAAATGGGACCTAATGAAACTTCAAAGCTTTTTCACAGCAAAGGAAACCATAAACAAGACCAAAAGACAACCCTCAGAATGGGAGAAAATATTTGCAAATGAAGTAACTGACAAAGGATTAATCTCCAAAATATATTAACAGCTCATGCAGCTCAATATTAAAGAAACAAACAACCCAATCCAAAAATGGGCAGAAGACCTAAATAGACATTTCTCCAAAGAAGACATACAGATGGCCAAGAAGCACATGAAAAGCTGCTCAACATCGCTAATTATTAGAGAAATGCAAATCAAAACTACAATGAGGTATCACCTCACACCAGTTAGAATGGGCATCATCAGAAAATCTACAAAAAACAAATGCTGGAGAGGGTGTGGAGAAAAGGGAACCCTCTTGCACTGTTGGTGGGAATGTAAATTGATACAGCCACTATGGAGAACAGTAGGGAGGTTCCTTAAAAAACTAGAAATAGAATTACCAGATGACCCAGCAATCCCACTACTGGGCATATACCCAGAGAAAACCATAATTCAAAAAGACACATGCACCCCAATGTTCATTGCAGCACTATTTACAATAGCCAGGTCATGGAAGCAACCTAAATGCCCATCGACAGATGAATGGATAAAGAAGTTGTGGTACATATATACAATGGAATATTACTCAGCCATAAAAAGGAACAAAATTGAGTCATTTGTTGAGACGTGGATGGATCTAGAGACTGTCATACAGAGTGAAGTAAGTCAGAAAGAGAAAAAGAAATATCGTATATTAACGCACGTATGTGGAACCTAGAAATATGGAACCAGTTTGCAGGGCAGAAGTTGAGACACAGATGTAGAGAACAAACATATGGACACCAAGTAGGGAAAACCGCGGTGGGGTGGGGATGGTGGTGTGCTGAATTGGGCGATTGGGATTGACACATCATTGACACTGATGTGTATAAAATTGATGACTAATAAGAACCTACAGTATAAACAAACAAACAAACAAAAAACAACTAATACTAAAAAAAAAAAAAAAAGAGTCCGCCTGCCAATGCAGGGGACACGGGTTCGAGCCCTGGTCTAGGAAGATCCCACATGCTGTGGAGCAACTAAGCCTGTGCACCACAACTACTGAGCCTGCGTGTTAGAGTCTGCAAGCCACAACTACTGAAGCCCATGCGCCTAGAGCCTGTGCTCCACAACAAGAGAAGCCACCGCAGTGAGAAGCCTGTGCACTGCAGTGAAGAGTAGCCCCCGTTCGCCGCAACTAGAGAAAGCCCGTGTGCAGCAAGGAAGACCCAATGCAGCCAAAAATAAATAAATAAATTTATTTAAAATAAAAAAGTGTTAACTGGAATTGGTGATAGATTACCAGTGACCTTGATAATGGCTTTATTTGGAGTGTGAAAGCATAAACTAGATTTTGGTGTTGGGGTGATCATAGTTTGATTCCTGACTCAACTACTTATTAGCTGTTTGGTATTGGGAAGTCAATTAACCTCTATGAGCTCCAGTATCCTGAGCTGTAAATTGGGGATAAACAGAGCTACCTTATTGAGTTATTGTAAAGATTAGCAATAATGCACATAAACCATAAAACACAGTGTCTGTCTTACAGTAAGTACTCAATAAATGCAAACCCTTGCTTCATTTAATCTTTTGTCCCCCAAATTGCTGTTTCTTTATAGGTAATGCCTTTTCACTTTTAATATTTTATTTTTGTCCCTGTGTTCTCAATGTTTTACATTATATGCCAAGTCTTTGCTCAAATCTCACCTCTTTAATGAGGCCGTCCTAGTTAATATTGACTTTCCTGTTTAATACTGTAATCTGCCCTCCCCAACCCAGCATTCCTAACCCTCCTACCGTGTTCTACTTTTTTTTTCTTCTCATAACACTTAACAGTCTAGAGAATTTACTAATATATTATGTTTATTGTTTACTATCTGTCTTCCCCACCTGTATGGAAGATCCTTGCCTGTTTTATACAATTAGATATTCCAAGTGCCTAAATGGTACCTGGCACATAGTAGGTGCTCTATTAATATTTGTTGAGGAACTAAATGGAAAAAGAATAGGTGAGGATTTTTTTTCCTGCTCAGGACTGGATGTGCTCCTTCAATCTGGGGACTTGTCTTTTCTCACCTCTTTAAATTCTCAACCATTATCTGTTAAAATGCAGCTCTGCCCCATCCACTCCATTTTATCCTCCTGGAGCTCCTGTTAGAATATGTTGACCCAATCATTCCATCCTCAGTGTCTCCTAAGTTCTTTCTTTGACAATGATTTAGCTCTCTGCTTCATTTGAAGGAAATTTCCTCAGCTCTATCATTGTCGCTCTCTTTTTTTACCGGGGTATAGTTGTTTTACAATGTTGTGTTAGTTTCTACTGTACAGCGAAGTGGAGTTCCCTGTGCAGCAGGATCTTATTAGTTATCTCTTTTATATATATTAGTGTATATATGTCAATCCCAATCTCCCAATTCATCCCACCCCCCCACCCCTATCATTGTCTCTTTTTAGCTGTGTCTAGTCTACTCTTCAACCGTTAATTGAAGTTTTATTGCAATGACAATATTTTTTTGTGCCTAGAATTTCTATTTCTGCCTCCCTATTCCTTCCTGCTTCTTCCTTTCCATTCTTTCCTGTACTTGTTTCATGGTTTCTAATCTTCCCTTTATCTCCTTGGATATTTTAAATATTCCCAGATTAAGATTTCTTTCAGGCTTTTCTGTTATCCCCAGTCCTTGGAGTGTGAACCCTTCCATTTGTTTAATCAGCTGGATTTCTTGCTATGGTTCATTCCTTGGTGCAGTCTGTAATTTTGGATGGTGAGCTCACCCTTCACAGTGGTTGTCTGGCATTTGCCCTTGCTGGGGTCTTAAGAGTTAGCAACTGAAAAGGCTCCAAAAAGGCACCACTGAATGGCCTGTCTTTGGAGGTGAGGATGAGGGTGGCAGAGTGCAGGTGTTAAGGAAGGTGCTCTGAGTTCACTTCCCCACTGTGAAACTATTTGCATAACTGTGCGCAAATTACTCTTGGAGTCTTAATTCTCTTAATTATGAAATAAAGATAATAATTCCTATTTCCTAGAGATGTTGTGAGGAATTAGTATGATAGTCAAGTTAACGAACTAAGCACAATGTTTAGTATGTATGAAGTGTTTAATATATGCTAAAAAATATTTTAAATACTTGTCAATATCTTCTCCTTGCTTTGTGATATAAGGGAAGAAACATAATGCTTGTGAAAATAGCTTCTGAATATGTATATGAAACAGAGAGACAGCCATTACATTTGGACACTGGTCAGATCTATCCCCTTTATTTGTTACACATATTAGCTGAAAATGGGGGAAAAACAATTCCAGAAGAACATGCTCACTTGGCTTTCAGCCACCACAGAGGAGCACTGATGAGAGGTGGAAGGAAATTTCAGACATGATGCTTTTTAAAAAATAAGGCCTAATTAGAGACTGGGATCATTTGCCAACTATTTTGGATCATTAAAATAGAGCAGGAGGAAGAGTTCTTCTTCTGAGAAAAAAATGACCCAGAAAAATTTCTTTGGTTTGATTCAAATAGAAAATATATTAATATCTTGGCTGTGTTGTCCTTGGTCATCAGTCCCTTTCAAAGGTTAGAAAGAGAAAAGCAGAGCCCTGAACCTGTAACCAATGCTTAGTAAATACCGTGGGCTTATTACAGGGAAGGGCTAGAGACACAGGCAAATTCTTGGCCAAGAGAACCTCATGTAGCTTCACTTCTATCTCATGTAACTTTTGACCACAAATCTTTCCTCAATTAATTGCCACTTTGAATCTGTGGATAAGGGAGGGTTAAAGGGCCAAAGTTAATGTATAAAAGCTGTATGATTTATCATGGAATAGATTATTTTAGTTCTCTGTAAACATTTCACAGAATGATTTGTAATTCTAATTTTCATGAAACATTTATAAAGACTAAAATTAGAAACATTTAAATAGAGAAATATTTTTAGATTCTAAGTACCTGATCTTCGTAATCAGATCCTGTATCAGTGATCTCTCCAGTGTCCAACAGCATTGAAGGATCAAGGTCACTTGAACCTAAGATTAGGAAAACAAAGATTACCTGATGGAGGCCATCCGTGTACATTTCTGAGGCAAACAAATGCCCACCAAGTTTCCATATTGTCTTATTTACAAATATTTCCAGACTCTTCCCATCTGCCAGGCACTGTTTGGCCTGCAGATGGAAAATGCAGATGTAACAGAGCAGGACCCTATGGGGCCTTCCCAGGACAGACCCCCTCCCCCATATCCTCTGCTTTAGCTCCTCTCTGAAGTACCTAGATAATAGTATCTGATGCACATTTCCTGTGTTGTTTTACAAAGGTTAAAACCACCACCAAATGGAAGAAATTAACTACATGACGATCATGAACACCTAGCTCCCAGATCTACTAGTGCCTAAGGATTGAGAATGTTAACCCCTGTGACACCGCCCAGTTACCTCACCATCAACCAATCAGAGAGCTGCGCACGAGCTGATCACACACCCTGGGACACTCTCCCTCACCTGGCTTTTAAAAATACTTTGTTGAAACCCACAGAGAATTTGGGCTTTTTGAGCACTAGCTGTTCTGAACTCCTTGTTGGTCACCCTGCAATAAATGCTGCACTTTCCTTCACCACAACCCGGTGTCAGTAGACTGGTTTTACTGCATGTGGGGGAGTAGACCCAAGAACGGTTTGGTAACACAGATACCTAGACACTGTCTAGAAGACAATGATCTTGTGGAGGAGATGAATTTATCAACAGCAAGTTTCAGAAACCAAAAAGAAAGACTAATTCTGATTAGTAGTGGAGGAGATGATGGGGGTGGGATTCTTCACAAGGAAACAGTTTGTGAGTCTAAACTGTGAGGGTGAATACGGGTGGTCCAGGAGGAGAAGTGGTTTAAGGGTGTGCAATGGTGGCTGAGGAAGAAGGAACACCAGGAGCAAAGTACAGAGTGAGAGTAGAGCAAGGGGTTTCCAGGAAAAGAAGGGCTGAGTTTGCTCACTCCATGAGAACCTGAGAAGTTTTTCCTCTAGCCTTTGGGTCACCTTAGTCCCCGAAGGTGAGAAAAATCAGGTTAACTTAATGTATTAATATAGAGTTTTTTCCCCCTAGGTACTACAGGTTACACTGAATCACCTTCCCATTAATCCCCAAGGCTCACACTTAAACCAGTAATTGTCTTAATGGGACTCATGAAGCACAATTGATTCATCGTCCTCATCTAATGACTCTTTCTTGCTGGGAAATATATATTACCTAACTAGCCAGAAAGACAGAATTCAGTGCTGTCCATAAAAAGCCAGGCACCCTGTGAAGAAACCAACCACTCCATGCTTCATTGTAAACTTGCCCTTGCCAAATAACTCTTGTTCAGAATATGCAGTGAGTAATGTTTAATGAAGATGAATTTTCAAAACAATGTCAAGCATCTCACACACTTCTCAGATATGGACCTCTCCCAGAGATGCTGCTTCCGTACTTTCTTCCAGAAAAGGAATCAAGGTGTGTCCCCACACAGTCTTTCGTCCTTTCTACTCTTCTCATCATTACCCCTGCTGTTCACCAAATTGACTAAGTACTAACCCATTATCAAATTGACTAAGTACTAAGCAGTAACACCATTGTTTACTGTGTTTGTAATTTAAAAAAAATTTTTTTTAAGTACAGTAAAGGCTTTCAAAATGGAGCTACTTGACCCATCAAACCATTTTGGAAAAGTAACTAACTGTAGAGCTACCATGTATAGTTGCATAAATGTGTACTGCACAATTCTTGGTGATGCCCTTGGCAACACCAGTGTTAATGAGGTGCTTGTAGAATGGAGTTAGGAGGACTATTAATAAAGTGAGACTAGAGGGGTGATATGCAAACATTAATTTTATATATAGTTTTTTAAGTAGAAGGATTATATACTTGTAATTTTTCTGTCTCTGTGCTTTAAGTATTTTTCAGATAAATACTTTTATTTATAAGATGTACCTTATAAATAAAAGGTGTACCTTAGGGCCAAACTACCTGATGTCTCAGAACCCAGTTGGAAGACCATTTTGCACTTATGTGTTGGGAGACAGTAAATATGTCAGAAGTAAAACATACATTTTTCCATTTTAAGATCATGGACATTTTAGAATTTAATATTTCATAGAATCCTACCCTGTCACTTTAGAAAAGAGGAAAATGAGCTGTGGAGAAGTTATATAGCTTGGCCAAGGTCATGCAGAAAGTGACTGAGATCAAAGACAGAAGTCACTGCTCCCATTTCTAACATAGCCTGCTGACTCCAAGTTGTAAGCAGGCAAAATCCAAATGGCTTTATAAACATGATCTTTCATTACAGTGCTCTGCAGGGGAGGACCTTGGAGGAGTGTGCTATCTCTTCTACATTCTGAGAAAATAGGAACAGTGAATGGACGATGATGAAGTGGGTCACTGGGTGGCTGCGGAAAGGGAAGAATAGAAAGTGGAATAAAGAGGTGTCACTCCAGCCTGTGACAGTCAAGGTGGCTGCTATTGACAGCACCGTTAAAGGCAATGCCAGTTTTAACTAGTTTTTGTTACTTCCACAATATGGATATTATTCACCATTGACTAGTGGTGATAGATACTCAAATGATACCCTCCCCTTAGAATTTAGAGTGATTCATGTGCAGTGAGCAACGTGATCTGAACACAAAGGCTCATTAAACATATAGCTGTTTCAGTTCCTGTGTCCTACTTATTTAATTAGAAACTGTTCTTTTGGTCGTTTTAATAAAGTACAATGTGAAGGACTCTTAGACAACCCAGTTAACAGAGATATTACACATTAATATTTGAAAGTGGAAAAAGATTATTAGAAAACTATCTTCAGCGATGGTAGAATGAAGAGGTCTTTGTTTAAAAAGCAAATTCTGCTTATAAGGAAGAAGAGATTGGCTTTCCTAATAAAATGTTTTGAACAGAAATTTTATTGTATCATCAAGGGGTGGAATTTCTTGACGTGCTGTTGCTCTTGGCAACAGTACTAATAGATCATAGAAGGCATAGACAGAGGATGTCATTATCAGCTCAGATAATGATTGAATAGCTTTCATTTTCTTTTAGTATTGGTTGCTTGGTTTGCTGAAAATGGGACCTTTAATAACAGTCTAAGGCTTGACATACAAAATAGGGAGGTAAATATAACCATATGTACACATTTTTGCCATCTTTCATTGGATAATTTAACACATAAAACAACTGCAATGATCTTGTTACTCAAAGAAGACAGCAAAATTAGGACCTTTTGCAAAAGTGATGGTATGGCTTTCGTTTCCCTCTATTTTGAATTTCTTGATTTCTTTTCAGATTTAGAAGTATCCTTCCCATAGATAACAGAGAAAGGTATGAGCTGAAATAGAACCCCACAGGGGGCACTCAGTGTCACTAGTTTTAGACATTGAATGGTCTTCGGAAATGTTTTCAGGTTGTTTCCTTAAATTTAAGTGGGACGATGACAAATTGGTTTCAGAGGTACAGGAAGGCTAACCATACTGCCTTCTGGGACACTGGTAAAGACTTGTTTCCTCCTAGTGGATCTTCGATCTGAAGTTTGAGGAAGGCCCTCCTCCCACTTGGAGTATCAGATAGAGGGAGACTCCTGCAAGGCGGGGTTTCCTGCACAGTGAAGGGAGTCTGCAGATAAAGCTCCTCTCACATTTCTCCTGCCCCGTCTGAGGAAAGCGGTCTCTCCCTTCTCCTGTCTCTTCTGCTAAACCGTCAGCAGCTTTAGGTGGGGTTGTGTTTCTTCTCTGAATCTAAGAAAAAAACTTAGAAATTCTATGCATTCGATACATATATGCTGAATGACTGAAAAATGGATAAAAGGACAGTTACATTTCACTTTTGTGGATCTCAATCTTTTTTTTTTTAGCATCTTTATTGGAGTATAATTGTGTTACAGTGGTGTGGATCTCAATCTTAATCATTCGCTCCATTCGCTCTTTGAACATTAAATCCCTCCTAAGCACCTTAGGCATTAGGCACGGAGAATCCAGCTCTGATTCCAACAGGCTTGGAAGTGTTAGTAGCAGTTTGTGTTAGAATTCCTTTGAAGAAGGGCATTGTGTTTCTTTGGAAAAAAAATATCCTGGCAGTATTTGGGTCTAGAAGGAAGCTCCTCGAGGGAACTGGGTGTTGGGGGACTGTTCTGGGTGAGAAGAGAAGGGGGGATTTTCTTTTTTTTTTTAGTTACTCCATGACAGCGGTGGGGGAAGGGAGGAAGAGAGGGAGAAGAGGGTAAAAGTCAACCTAGGAAAATGGGGAAAGGCTGTGCTGCATAAGATGTGGTCTCTCCCTGTGACCCCTCAAATCCTCAGCAAAGATACTAACCTATACTTAACCTTTTAAACGGGACAGCCGCATGCTTTATACACATAAGCCATTTACTCTTCACAACTGTCCTATGAGGTAGCGCTAATATTCTTTCCTTATAGATGGGGACACTGAAGCCCAGAGACACTGAGTGATGTAGGCAGATGACTCTGCTAGAAGTATTACTGGAAGTTTCCATGGAGGAGGAAACACCACAGACAGGGTGCAGAGGTTCAGGGATGGCATTTTCTGGCCTGGAGGCAAGCAAATGCACACTCTGCTCTGGAGCAAAAGGAAATTTGGTGTGGCTGTGAGTTGATGAGCCCAGGTGAGTAGCCCAGCTGAGGTGGCCAGCTAGAAGAGAAAGGGCTAACGTGGCATCTCGCATGAGATTCATCCCGGATTTCAAACCAACGCTCACATATACTCTCTGTCCTCATGAAGTCTTGCACTCTTGTAAAGGACATAGAGTTTTAACAAACAATCCTATACCTAATTATATAATCACAGTTGCGATGAATGCCCTGAAGGTAAAGGGCAGAGCGCTACACAGGGATGTAGTCTGGGATGGGGTCTGAGAACGTTTCCTTGAGGAAACCACATTTAAACTGAGATACAAAGCAGGACCCGGCCAGATGAAGGACCGGATGAAGGAGTGAGAGAGTAGAGGGATGCAAATGGAGATAGGTGGTTCCAAGTACTTTGTGCAAATGGCCAGAGGCGGGAAGGTACCTGAGGCATTCAGGTGCTGGAGGAAGCTGGTGTGAGGGAGGGGAGAGGTGACGCTCTGACGGGGACATGACCACTGCAGGAAAGCTAAGGATATTTTTGTCACGGTAAGAACCCTGGTGCTCAGCCTGCAGGAAAGTCATGGAAGGTTTTGCTTTGTTTTGGTTTTTGTCAAGGGGCTGCATTCTGGGAGGATCCCCATGGCAGCAACAGGATTCCTAACAGAAGGACAGGACGGGCCAGGAATGACAAAGGCTTCGATGAGTTCACTAGGGATAGTGAAGGAGGCCTGGACTCCCAAGGTGTCTCTGAGGAACGACGATCCATGATCGGTGTGAGGTGTGAGGGCAGGGACACTTTTGCCTGGCTCTCTTAAAAGAGAAAAACTGCGTGATCTCCCTTGCATGTGGAACCTAAAAAGGTCAAATACATAGAGGCAGAGAGTAGAATGGTGGTTGCCACAGACACGCAGGTGGGGGAAGTGGGGAGATTTTGACCAAAGGGTACGAAGTTGCAGTTACGTAGGAAGAATATGCCTAGAGATCCAATGCACAGCAAGGTGACGACAGTTCATAATATGTATTGAATACTGGAAAATTGCTAAGAGAATATGTTTCAGATGCTCATTCATCAAACACGGAAGAATGGTAACTATATGAAGATGAAGTATGTTAATTAGCTGGACTGTAGCAATCATTTCACAAATCAAATCATCGTGTAGTATATCTTAAACATATACGATTTTTATGTAAAAAATTTAAAGGAATTGAAAGCTATTCATGTGGAGGTGATATGGGAGCAGTGGGGCAGCTGAGATACTGCCAGAGAGAGGATTCAGGAGAAGGGAAGAGCCACGGGAGAAAACTGGGGGCTGCCGTGTCACAGAGCAGAGGCCACGGACATGGCTTGTTTAATTGACTGAGTTTAATTGACCAACATTTACAAGCTGGGAGATTTCACCTGCTGGTGCAGGCTCACCAGGGCTGTTACAGATAGAACAAGTTTACTTTAAGGCTGGAGCAGAACCCAGTTTTCAGGGGTCTTGGAAGTGGAAGGGATCTAGGGGGAGTTGAGGCTGTGAGCACAGACCCCTCTGTTCATAAGCTCGGAGTTGTAGAGAGGAAGGAGTGGTCTCCTGGAAGCCTCTGCTATGGGCCAGGCACCGTGCACTCTACCAAGGGGACATGAAGAGGACAAAGACACAGTTTACAGAATTGCACACAAGCCAGCCCAGCTACATCACTATAGGACGAGGCTACTTTGGAGCAATGCTACTTGAGAGCCATAAAGTGCTGGGAGTTCTAAAGAAGGGGCCGCTTAAATCTTCTCCTCTGCTCCACTGTTTGGAAACTTAGGGTATCTAGCCGATAGATATTTGTTATTAGAGGTCTAAATGAATGTTCTAAATGAAACATTAAAATAAAAGCACAGGTGTCAGCAGTTTTCAGAGCAGTGGTACTTCTGTTTACATGATCTTACATGCTTCTCAACAACACTCCCTCTTGCTCTGCGATAGGCCATCTTTCTGTAAATATCACTGGAAAATGAGGCAGGTGAGTTTACGTCAGCTGTCTGTGCTCTGCGGGTCTGTCCAGAAAGACTACTGCCATTTAAAAAACTCTGTCTTTCTTCGAACCTACTTGCAGTGAGCTTCAAACTTTTAGGTGTTTAGCCTTTTTCTTTACAGCCCGGAACTTTTGGTCCTTATTCACTGAGGCCATAACTGAGAAGAAAGGTGAGGACTGAGAAAGATTTGAGAGTCATCCACGTAGAATTGACGGTTGAAACCAGGACGGACAAGGAGCTGACCCAGAGAAAGAGTAAAAGAGAGTGAGAGAAGGGTCAAGGACAGAAATGTGAGTACCTCCTACTTAAAGGGGTATGATTACCCTGCACGATTGTCCAACGTCAAACTTCTAGACATAGGAAGACAAGGGGCAGAGCCACAACAGGGGCTGTGGGTCGGGATGGGAGCAGCTATCACACCAAAGAGGAGGCTTTTCCCAGGTGGCACAGGAGAGACAGGTATGAGTTAGGGAGTTCTGGAGAAACTGTAACTTTTATTGTTGCACAAATTGTGGGTTAGATCATTTTAAAATTATAGTAACAGAGGTCCTTTGCTACATTGTGACTGCCTGCTAATTTGCACTTTCAATGACTGGAAGAAAGGCAGTAGCTGTTAAGAGCGAGATGTATGGCTCTTTTCTATGTCGTTTTGTGCCTTTATTTTATTTTTTATTTTTTTGCGGTACGCAGGCCTCTCACCGTTGTGGCCCCTCCCGCCGCGGAGCACAGGCTCTGGACGCGCAGGTCCAGCGGCCATGGCTCACGGGCCCAGCCGCTCCGCGGCATGTGGGATCCTCCCGGACCGGGGCACGAACCCGCGTCCCCTGCATCGCAGGCGGACTCCCAACCACTGCGTCACCAGGGAAGACCAGTGCCTTTATTTTTACACCAGAAGTTGTAAAGACCTGAGGACAACATCATGCTTACGACCTTACGGCAGTTTGTTGAGCTCCAACCTTACTACAAAGCCCTAGACGCTTGGCAGGGGATCAGGGTATACTGCAGCCCAAAGGACACAGTGACTTACCTGCTGCAGCCTCTTTGTTTGGAAATAACTTGCTGTCAACTGCCATGCTGATGTCATAGAACACCTCATCCTCATCTCGGTCGGCATCAAACTGGGAGAAATCAGGACAGACAAGTTGGGAACGTGAGGATACATAAATTAATTCATTCCAAAATATAATGAACATGCATCACACAACTGTATCTCTAATGAAGCAGGACAACAGGAACTGAGTCTTTAATCAGATATTTAGAGGGTTTTTCAAGCCCGGACCTCATATCAAACAGAGAGGGGTGTTAGGGAGTAAGTGTACAGTCACTAACAGTTAAGAAAATCGTGTAGAATTTTCTTAATTTCTAAAACAAGCTTTGGAAAACCCCATAAATTGTGTTTTCTGGCTCATAGTTTTGGTTTGAAATCTTCCCCGCCGCTGCCTCCTTCATGAAAAAATATTTCTAAACAACATGGGGATAGATTTTCTAATTTATTGTTAAAAAAAGAAAAAAAGAGACCCCTCAAACCAAATTTTAGCTACTATACAAATACTATAGATGCTATTCTATAGGTATAGTCTACAGACACTATAGGTTTAGATGTAACAAAAATTATGGATTCAAATATTTTACCATTCTCTAAAATTTACAAAATTTTAAATATTAAAAATGTGGTTACATTTATAAATCCCCTATTTCCCAAGTTGTTCAGTGGTTTTGAAATATTTATTTATTTCGCTGTGCTGGGTCTTAGTTGCAGCACGTGGGATCTTCATTGCTGCGTGCGGGGTCTTTAGTTGCAGCATGTGAGATCTAGTTCCCTGACCAGGGATTGAACCGGGGCCCCCTGCACTGGGAGTGTGGAGTCTTAGTCACTGGACCACCAGGGAAGTCCCTCAGTGGTTTTTAGAAATACACTTTTGTCTCTTTGTTTTTTTAAAATAGGCTCACTGAGTTATAACTGATATACAATAAACTGCATATATTTAAAGTGTACAAAATGGTAAGCTTTGACATCTGTATACGCCTGTGAAACCATCGTAAAAATCAAAATAGTGAACATCTCCATCACCTCCCCCCAAAGTTTCCTTGTGCCCCTTGGGAATCCCTTCCTCCTGCCCCACCCCCCCATCAGGTAATCATTGATATGTTTTCTGTGACTAGAGATTACTTTGCATCTTCTAGAATTTCATGTAAAAGGAATTGTACAACATGAAATATTTTTGTCTGGATTCTTTCACTCTCCACAATTATTTTGAGATTTATCAAGTTTATTCCTTTTCATTGCTGAGTAGTATTCCATTGTATGGATATACTATTGATTCCATCCTGGGTATGTTTCATCTTGGACATTGTAGTTTTTATCCATAGATGTTTGATTTGAGTCTTTAAAAATATCTATGTCTCTATTTAAGGTTTTAAACACATGAAATACAATTATAACTTCTAATATCCTTTTCTGCTAATTCCTACAACTGAGTTGGTTTTCACTGATTTCCCCCATTATTATGGGGGCATATTTTCCTGTTTCTTTGCACGCCTGGTAATTTTTTTACTGGATGCCGGGCATTGACAATTTGACCATGTTGGATGGTAGGTGTTTTTGTATTTCTATATTCTTGAGTTTCATTCTGGAATGCAGTTTAGTTACTTGGAAACAACTTGATCCTTTCCGGTCTTGTGTTTAAGATTTGTTGGACTGGACCAGAGCAGTGTTTGGTTTAGGGTTAATTATTCCGCCCTGTTGAGGCAAGACACTTTGAAGTACTCTACCCATTTCCTTGTGAATTAAGGGATTTTCCAGTCTGGCTGTGGAAACAGGCACTCTTCTCAGGCTGGTGTGAGCCCCAGCTACTGTTCCTGCTGATCCTTTTGGGTGGTTTTTCCCTCAGCCTTGGGCAGTTTGCTCATATGCATGCCCTGATTAGTACTCTGCTGGATGCTGGAGGGGAACCCTCAGCAGATCCCCAGAGTTCTCTCTCTGTGCATCTCTGGTACTCTGTCCTCTGCAATCCAGCCACCTTGGGCCTCTTGCACTCTCAGCTCCATTTCCTCAACTCTTGGAGTCTACCCATCTCCACAGGGCTTCCTTCTCCCTGCACTGCAGCTGGAAAGTCTCCAGTAATAAGCTGGGGGCAATCACCGGGCCCGTCACATTTGTTTCCTTTCTCTCAGGGAATCACCTCATTGTCTGATGTCCAGTGTCTTAAAATTGTTTTTGTTTAAATATATATTTTCTGTTTATTTATTTCTGTTTGTTTCATGGGAGGGAAAATACAGTCTCTTTTATTCCGTCTTGGGGGTTTTTTTTGTTTGCTTGTTTGTTTGTTTTTTTCGGTACGCGGGCCTCTCACTGCTGTGGCCTCTCCCGTTGCGGAGCACAGGCTCCGGATGCGCAGGCTCAGTGGCCATGGCTCACGGGCCCTGCCGCTCCGCGGCTTGTGGGATCTTCCCAGACCGGGGCACGAACCCGTGTCCCCTGCATCGGCGGGCGGACTCTCAACCTCTGCGCCACCAGGGAAGCCCCATACAATGTGATTATTGTGAGGGCTAAAGAGATGGTGTATTCAATACCCCAATACAGAGCCTGGCATAACTGCAGTCCATCTTTTTCCTCCTTAAGGCTGAGGGAGTATGTTCTATAGACCTTTGATTGCTTCTGTACTTTGAACAAGGCGTGTGTATGCTACACACACACACACATGTATACACTTATTTTTTTTTAAACTTGGGGATTGTGTAATAAGGAATACAACTGACTTTGAGATTTTCTAGGAGATATTCTATCCTCCAACTGATTTGAACAAGGATATGTTTAGCTCTGGCAGACTAAAGTACTTAATTGTCCAATCCAAAAGGCAAAATGCAAAAAGTAAAACATCATTCATGAAAGCATTCAACAAATATTTGCTGAGTATCTACTATGTCCTAGGTAGATTCTTCAACTGACCACTCTTAAGTGATTGGACTACGAACAAGGAGCCCCAAGGAAGGAAGATGACACCCACACAGCCAACTCAACTCTGGGATTATAGAGATATTGTTGAAGCCCACTGACTCTTGCATCAGGACCACAGGAGTTAACCTCGTCTTCCTTATTTTCTGTAACATCCCACTTTGACAGCTCCAGGACTAGCATGGGACTCTTGTCTCTAGTCGTTTGGCAAATTATGTGGCATCCGGACCTTGGAGAGCACTCTGATTGGGTACTATCAGGACAACTGCCACTTAACGGACAAAGACCTTTACAAATTGGTAACATTCAGTGTTGGAGAGGTTGTGTGTATGGTGAGTGGAGAAGTGGCTTTTCAGTCATCAGACTTTTTACTTACTATCTGTTTTTGCACAAACCATACACATCCGTGGTTCCAACCAGGAATAATTGTGTCCACCCCTCCCACCCCTGCCCCAATATTTGGCAATGCTGGTAGATATTTTTGGTTGTCACAACTGGAAGGGGGGAGGCTATTGTCTAGGGACGCTGCTAACTACCTTACAGTACACAGGACAGCCCTCTCACGACGGAGAATTATCCAGTCTAAAATGTCAATAGTGCTGAAGTTGAGAGACCCTCATGTACACCAAAGCATTCTGTTTTTGGGTTTCTAAATAGTGTTTTGAAACTCAAGTAGCAATGATCTCCTTTCTTTCCTTTCTCCCTCCCTCCCTCCCTCCCTCCCTCCCTCCCTCTCTCCCTCCCTC